>NC_092336.1:192823000-193428500 GCF_046630445.1 Rutidosis leptorrhynchoides
TCAAGTCGTAACGAGCCATAGGACTAATTGAACATCTTTGACCTATCGTGTTTACCGTTATTGATATGACCTATTTGTTTAGGTCAAGACTAGCACTATCCTTCGCACACGTTATTTTGTGAAGTACTTTTCGTACGTGCACTCAAGGTGAGATCATAGTCCCACTTTTACTCTTTTGCACTTACATTTGGGATGAGAAAACATAAACGTTTCTTTTTACTAAGTGAACACAAGTACAGGAAAACAAACATTCTACATACGAGTTTGAACAAAAATCCTCAATTCGATTATCATTAGTTACACTTTCCGGGTGTAAGCGAGAACTTATGTTATATGGCCATATGGGTTTGACAAACCCTCATTCAAACGGTTCGCTACCGTTTACGAATGAAATGTATTTTCGAGAAACAGTGTATGTTCTAACACTATTGTGATGGGGTTCTATGGAAGGAATGTTAAGCATTGATAATTGGGTGCTCGTGAAACAAACTTTTGGAATGTATTACGATTATCTCATTGTTGCAAATCTTGTGGTTCACTTGTACTTACTTACTCAAACCTATGATTTCACCAACATTTTCGTTGACAGATTTCTATGTTTTTCTCAGGTCCTTGAACATTTGTGTGATACATGCTTCCGCTCATTACTTTTGATACTTGCTTGGATGTCGAGTATACATGCATAGTTGGAGCGTCTTTTGGCTACTTTAATTTGTGTCGCATAGGTTTCATTCATACGTTAAACATTGTAATGTAACTAGTCTTTTGAACTACATTTGTAAACTTGAAACATCCTTTTACTTATGAAATAAATGCGACATATTTTGGTCAAACGTCATGATAAAGACTTATGACCATGTAACAGACCTAAGTAGTCGGCGCCGTCAAACATGATTTGGTCGGGTCGCTACAGATGGTATCAGAGCATTGGTTGTAGGGATTTACAGTTCATTGGTGTCAACCCCGAGTCATAGGGTACATTAGTGAGTCTAGACTACAACCGGCATATAGACTTGAAGTAGGAATTACTTGACTACTTGTACATTATACTCGAACGTTTCTACTCACATTTACTTTTATTTCATCTTAATCTCACGTTGTTTAATTTGATTGACGCGCCACCTTGACTTAGTAAAATGATGTCGAATGCACATATGAATCAGGGTAATATAATTTCCGGGATTATATTACGGTGACTCATATGAACGTTCCGATATTGTGGCATAAAGAATTTAAGGCGAGTCAAGGAAAATTTTTCTCTCTATCCTTATTCCATATCATGATTAGTATTATTGAAAATACTAATCAACGGTATTCTTGTGTTTTGAAGGAACAATGCCTCCTCGTCGTGTGCCACGCCATGAGACTCCCGAACAAGCTCTACAACGAATGATAGCCACCGCCGTGGAAGCGGCCATGGCCGATCACTCTTCCAACAATAACAACAACCACAACAACAACAACAACAATGGAGCCGGTAACTCAAACGAAGGGTGCTCCTACAAATCCTTCATGGGGTGCAAACCTCACACTTTTGATGGAACCGGGGGACCGGTCGTGCTCACCCGATGGTTTGAGCAAACGGAAGCAGCTTTAGCATAAGCGGTTGTCGGGACCAAGACAAGGTCAAATACTCCACTCACACCTTCGCCGGTGTCGCTCTTACATGGTGGAATACTTATGTACAATCGGTGGGTACCGATGAAGCTCACGCCCTCTCTTGGGCCGACTTGAGAGAAAAGATGATTGTCGAATATTTCCCTCGTGAAGAAACCCGAAGGCTCGAACAAGAGCTAAGAACTTTAAAGGCGATCGGAAATGATCTCAAGGCTTATAATCAACGATTTTCCAAACTAGCCTTGATGTGCCCAAATCTTGTGAACCCCGAAGCTTTAAGGGTTGAACTTTACATGGATGGTCTTCCAAAGAGTATCAAACATGGAGTAATGTCATCCAAACCCACTAATCATCAAGAAGCTTTGTACATGGCCCGCAAATTGATAGAAACGGTTGACGAAATCGTAGTTCCGGCACCTAAGGTCGAGGATAAATCGGGCGGCAACAAAAGAAAGTGGGAACCCTCCCAATCAAGCAACAACAACTTTGCTAAGAAGCCTTACACCTCCGACGGCAAGAAGGGTTATGCCGGGAACCTACCTCTTTGCAACAAATGCAACAAACATCACTTTGGTGAATGTGGCAAGTTAATTTGCCACCGGTGCCAAGGAGTTGGTCATAAGGCCAATGAGTGTAAAAGTGTTGCCCCCATCGCTCGAAAGGGGCCCAATGCACCAAAAACGGGCACTTGTTATGAATGTGGCCAAACGGGCCATTATAGAAATGCATGCCCGAAGAGGAAAGATAACCCCAATACGCGCGGCCGAGCTTTCAACATCAACACTGAGGAAGCCCGAGATGATAATGAATTAGTCACGGGTACGTTTCTTCTCAACAACACTTATGTTACTTGTTTATTCGATTCGGGTGCCGATAAGAGTTTTGTATCCAAGACTTTGACTCATTCTTTAAATACTCCACCACTCCCACTAGATACCACTTATACCATTGAAGTGGCCAACGGAAAACTATTGAGTGCCGACACATATTACCGGGGGTGTACGTTAAACATTTTGGGTAATGAGTTTGAAATCGACTTGATACCCATGGAACTAGGTAGCTTCGATGTAATAATCGGTATGAATTGGCTAGCCAAAACGAAATCTCACATCCTTTATGATCCTAACGCAATCCGAATCCCTATCGAGAATGGTGAACCTTTGATCGTCTATGGCGATAAGAGTTGCACCGGACTCAACCTCGTTTCGTGTATTAAAGTTAGAAAACTACTCCGTAAGGGTTGTTTTGCGATCCTTGCTCACGTTAAGAAAGTCGAGTCCGATGAGAAGCACATCGATGATGTGTCAATTGTTAGTGACTATTTCGATGTATTTCCCGACGAATTGCCGGGTCTTCCACCTCATCGACCGGTTGAATTCCAAATCGATCTTATTCCGGGAGCCGCACCCGTAGCACGTGCACCATATAGACTCGCTCCATCCGAAATGCAAGAATTGCAAAGTCAAATCCAAGAACTACTTGATCATGGTTTTATCCAACCTAGCCATTCACCTTGGGGCGCTCCGATTTTGTTTGTTAAAAAGAAAGACGGATCCCTACGAATGTGCATTGACTATCGTGAACTAAACAAATTGACGGTTAAGAACCGATATCCTCTTCCTCGCATCGATGACCTCTTTGATCAATTACAAGGGTCTTGTGTATATTCAAAAATCGATCTCCGCTCGAGTTATCATCAATTGAGGGTTAAGGGGGAAGATGTCTCCAAAACCGCTTTCCGAACTCGTTAGGGTAGTTATGAATTTCTTGTAATGCCATTTGGTCTCACTAACGCACCGGCGGTGTTCATGGATCTTATGAACCGCGTGTGCAAACCGTATCTAGACAAATTCGTTATCGTGTTCATCGATGATATTTTAGTCTATTCAAAAAGCGAAGAAGAACACGAGGAACACCTCCGACTTGTGCTTGAACTTTTAAGACAAGAACAACTCTATGCCAAATTCTCCAAGTGTGAATTTTGGTTAAAGGAAGTTCAATTTCTTGGTCATGTTGTAAGTGACCAAGGTATTAAAGTCGATCCAATGAAAATCGAAGCCATTAGTAAATGGGAGACTCCTACTACTCCTACTCACATTCGTCAATTCTTGGGTCTCGCCGGATACTACCGTAGATTCATCAAGGATTTTTCTTTGGTTGCTCGTCCTCTAACCGCTTTAACTCACAAGGGAAAGAAATTCAATTGGGCGACCGAACAAGAATCCGCATTTCAAATCTTGAAAACAAAGCTAACCACCGCTCCTATCTTGTCACTTCCCGAAGGCAATGATGACTTTGTTGTATATTGCGATGCTTCGAAACATGGTTTTGGGTGTGTATTGATGCAACGAACGAAAGTCATTGCTTATGCTTCTCGACAACTCAAAATTCATGAACGAAACTACACGACACATGATCTCGAACTCGGAGCCGTTGTCTTTGCACTCAAAATGTGGAGACACTATCTTTATGGAACCAAGAGTACTATCTTTACCGATCACAAAAGTCTCCAACACATTTTCGATCAAAAGCAACTAAACATGAGACAACGAAGGTGGATTGAAACCTTAAACGATTACGATTGCGAGCTTCGTTACCATCCCGGAAAGGCAAATGTAGTAACCGATGCCTTAAGTCGAAAAGAAAGAGCGGTGCCTCTTCGTGTCCGAGCCTTAAACATCACCATCCACACAAACCTTAATAGCCAAATTCGGGTAGCCCAAGATGAGGCTCTCAAGGATGAAAACCTTTCACACGAGCTCTTGAACATTCTCGTCTCTCGATTCGAAATTAGGGAGACCGGACTCCGATATTACGCCGGAAGGATTTGGGTGCCTAGTTATGGGGACCTACGAAGCCTTATTTTAGATGAAGCCCATAAGTCACGATACTCGATTCACCCCGGTGCCAATAAGATGTACCACGACCTTAAACAACTATATTGGTGGCCGAACATCAAAAGGGACGTAGCTACTTATGTTTCCAAGTGTTTGACATGTTCCAAAGTCAAAGCCGAATACCAAAGACCGTCCGGATTACTTCAACAACCCGAAATCCCGCAATGGAAGTGGGAAAGAATAACAATGGATTTTATCACCAAACTACCAAAAACGACGGGCGGTTATGCTACCATTTGGGTTATTGTTGACCGTCTCAACAAATCCGTACACTTTCTCGCCATGAAGGAGACCGACAAAATGGAGAAACTTGCACGACTTTATATCAAGGAGATCGTAGCCCGACACGGTGTACCTTTATCGATTATCTACGACCGAGATGGCCGTTTTGTTTCTAGATTTTGGCGTACCTTGCAAGAAGTGTTAGGAACGCGTTTAGACATGAGCACCGCATATCATCCTCAAACTGATGGACAAAGCGAACGTACAATTCAAACCTTAGAGGACATGTTACGAGCTTGCGTGGTTGATTTTGGAAAAGCTTGGGACAAGCACTTACCTCTCGCCGAGTTCTCTTACAACAATAGTTATCACGCGAGTATAAAAGCTGCCCCATTCGAAGCATTATATGGCCGAAAATGCCGTTCTCCTCTTTGTTGGGCCGAAGTAGGCGACGTACAAATCACCGGATCCGAACTTATTCACGAAACCACCGAGAAGATCGTTCAAATCCGAGATAGGCTTCGGACGGCCCGGAGTCGTCAAAAGTGCTATACCGACAAAAGATGCAACGACCTTGAATTTCAAGTCGGTGACCGCGTCATGTTAAAAGTCGCACCTTGGAAGGGTGTAATCCGTTTTGGGAAACGCGGGAAGCTAAATCTGCGGTATATTGGTCCTTTCGAAATCTTGGAGCGTATTGGAATCGTTGCTTATCGTTTAGATCTTCCGCCTCAATTAAACTCCGTTCATCCTACCTTCCATGTATCTAACTTGAAAAAGTGTCTTGCCGAACCCGATATCGTCATCCCTCTCGAGGAACTTACTATTGATGACAAACTTCATTTTGTGGAGGAACCGGTTGAAATTGTGGACACCTCCGTCAAGACATTGAAACAAAGTCGAATCCCGATTGTTAAAGTCCGTTGGAACGCCAAAAGGGGACCCGAGTTTACTTGAGAAAGGCAAGATCAAATGCAAAAGAAATACCCTCATTTATTTCCGGCTCCGGAAACGCAAGATCCCGAGGAAGAAACAACGACTACTATGCCTACTTAAATTTCGGGACGAAATTTCTTTTAAGGAGTAGGTAATGTAACATCCCGCCTTTTTCCGTTTACTTTTCCGTTTAACTATTTAAAGTCCGTTATATGATTATGACATCCCTCGTTAATACGCGTTTTAAAATATCTCGTCTAGGTAATTCACGCACCCGCAACCGAACTAGAGGGACCATTGTTGCCAAGAGAGCAAAGAGGTGACTAGGTCAACTAGTCAACCCTTCACTCTCATCCATTCATTTATTTCCTTTTCTTTTTCCATTTTCTCTAATACTTTCACCAAATCTCTCAAACACCACTTCAAGGATTCATCTTCTAAATCAAATCGAGCAAGCATCCATCTAATCAAATTGCATATTCGGAATCCTCTCATCTTCCTCTTCGATTCCATACCGATTTCATCAAGTTTGGGTAACTTTCTAAAATCACTAGATTTTGTGTTCTTGATGTTTTTAACTTATAAAGTTGTTAATTAGTGTCTATGGCTCAAGTCTAACATGATTATATGATTTATATGCTCGATTTCGTTATTTGAAGTAACTAGCTTAAATATGAACTTTGGTGTGTTTGATTTGGTAATTTGGTTGCTTAAATGTTGTTGTTATGGTAAAGTGCAAGTATTAAATGTGTTACTAGTAGCACTAGCTTCAATTTGATGTGTAGGTTGTTTTAGAAAACTTCATAAACTTGATTATTGGTTTTGGTGGATTTGGGTTAGGGTTTGATGAACTTGAAATGAACTTTTGATGCTTTGAATGACATGAAATGTTATTTGTAAGTGTTAGGTTGTATTGTATGCTTGATCACCTTCAAAATGGCATATCATTCATGTAAATTGGTTGCCGAATCATCGAATTTCATTTATGAACTTGAGTGCATTTAATGAGGAGCTTTGAATGTGGTTTTGGTTGTTGTAAAAGTAAATGTGATGGATGAAATGTGTTTAGTTGTTTTCCTTGTCAAAATACCTTTCCGATGATATAAGATACATGCTTTGGTTGTTTGCGGGTCATAAATGGTGATTGTTTGAAGTTAGGTTCGTGCACAAAACTTAAAAACTGCTAGTTTTCTCTGCACAGGTAATGACGCGGCGCGAAATATACCCGCGCGGCGCGCCAAAGTGGTATGTCCAACTTTATCGATTTTCGAATAATGCTTGCTATGCTACGCACCTATGATTCACATGTAACTTGTTCTAACATGCTCATATATGATTAAAAACCTCAGAAAAATAGTTCGGGACCCGACCCGAACGTGTTGACTTTTTCGTTGACTTTGACCGACCAAAGTTTGACTTTTTGTCAAACTTAACCAAATGATTATGCAACCTTCCTAACTTGTTTCTATACTTGTATCTTGCATGAAACTTGACAATTTGATTTCACATGCTACATAATCGAGTCGTAACGAGCCATAGGACTAATTGAACATCTTTGACCTATCGTGTTTACCGTTATTGATATGACCTATTTGTTTAGGTCAAGACTAGCACTATCCTTCGCACACGTTATTTTGTGAAGTACTTTTCGTACGTGCACTCAAGGTGAGATCATAGTCCCACTTTTACTCTTTTGCACTTACATTTGGGATGAGAAAACATAAACGTTTCTTTTTACTAAGTGAACAAAAGTACAGGAAAACAAACATTCTACATACGAGTTTGAACAAAAATCCTCAATTCGATTATCATTAGTTACACTTGCCGGGTGTAAGTGAGAACTTATGTTATATGGCCATATGGGTTTGATAAACCCTCATTCAAACGGTTCGCTACCGTTTACGAATGAAATGTATTTTCGAGAAACAGTGTATGTTCTAACACTATTGTGATGGGGTTCTATGGAAGGAATGTTAAGCATTGATAATTGGGTGCTCGTGAAACAAACTTTTGGAATGTATTACTATTATCTCATTGTTGCAAATCTTGTGGTTCACTTGTACTTACTTACTCAAACCTATGATTTCACCAACGTTTTCGTTGACAGATTTCTATGTTTTTCTCAGGTCCTTGAACATTTGTGTGATACATGCTTCCGCTCATTACTTTTGATACTTGCTTGGATGTCGAGTATACATGCATAGTTGGAGCGTCTTTTGGCTACTTTAATTTGTGTCGCATAGGTTTCATTCGTACGTTAAACATTGTAATGTAACTAGTCTTTTGAACTACATTTGTAAACTTGAAACATCCTTTTACTTATGAAATAAATGCGACATATTTTGGTCAAACGTCATGATAAAGACTTATGACCACGTAACGGGACCTAAGTAGTCGGCGCCGTCAAACATGATTTGGTCGGGTCGCTACAAAATCTTGTCTAGAGTTGGTCAGAATTCATCGGCACAATTATTTATGGTGAAATTCGTTTGTCAAACATTTGAAAGACGTTCCAGGCATGCCTTAGTTTATAAAAGGCTTTCCTTTGAAAGATGGGGTATATCACATTGGGGAGACTTTAAGTTATGCCGTGTTTACTTTAAATCATTAAATGCGGGGAACCTAAATGCAATTTTACGCTACGGGTTGAGAGCCTATTTTGACTCCACATATCCCAACATAGGACTTCGTTCTTTAGAAAGAGCTTCCGACATGCAACTTAGAGAAGCATGTTATGTTTACGGGTTAGTGATGTTCGCTTCTCACCAAATTGAGAAAAAGAACATCGGATTACAACTACTAAATAAAACGTTCCCACAAGTGACGGATTTGGTAGTTGAGGTGAGAAACAAGGTTTTTAGATTGTTACGGGGCTGTTGGGCATTACGTAAACCTCGTCCTTTTGACGACGTTACAACATGCTGCCTAGCCAACGGTCACAATGGTTATTTTCCACAAGACCAAGGATGGGAAATAATACTAGTAAAACTCAAATGCATGACTTGTTTCTAGACTTATGAATTACGTGTCTTTATTGCCTTTGTTGAACGACTTGCGTATTAACTAGAATTGTCTTCGCAACTGCCTTGTATCAAAGTTATTGTGTGCTGTACTTCATGCTATATGTAAAATAGCGGTATTGTAAATTTGTAAAAATAGTATAAAAGTTTGAACGCGAAATATTATTGTATTTAGTTTTTCATATAGAATCGTAGTAGTTGAATTGTATAGTAGCTACTAAGTATGAAATTAACGGGTAGGTACTACCCGATTTAAACTATAAAACGCTAATATGAAGAAAAAAGCTTTTATAAATAAGTTCATATTATGCTACGAAATACTATTGACTACTCTTAAGTTCTATATGATTAACTCAATTATTTTGGCTATTTTTGAAGGAAATGGCACCGACAACTCGTCAGAACTTGAACATGAGTGAGGAAGACTTCCGTGTTTTCCTTGCTGCGAACGTAGACGCAGTGCATGCCGCAATGCAAAATAAAAACAACAACTCTGGTTCTAGCAGTGGAACTAATTCCACAAGAAATCGTGTAGGATGCTCCTACAAAGAATTCACTGCCTGTAAACCTTTGGAATTCGATGGAACCGAGGGTCCAATCAGATTAAAACGGTGGACCGAAAAGGTTGAATCGGTGTTTGCCATAAGTAAATGTACTGAAGAAGACAAAGTAAAGTACGCTACTGATAAGGCTAAAAAGGAACATATATTTCATAGCAATATCCCTCCTAAATAATAGGTTTTCATATGTAATTGTATTATATTTTCATTGTAATTGTTTAAATAAATAAGTGCGAAGACAAAAGGCGAAAACGAAGATTTGAAGACACAAACGTCCAAAAAGCTCAAATGTTCAAGATACAATTCAAAAGGTTCAATTTATTGATGAAAAACGTCTAAAAATGACAAGTGTACAAGTTACAAAATGCAAAGTACAAGATATTAAATTGTACGCAAGGACGTTCAAAAATCCGGAACCGGGACATGAGTCAACTATCAACGTCCGACGCAACGGACCAAAAATTACAAGTCAACTATGCACAAGAATATAATATAATATTTAAATAATTATATAAATTATTTATATATTATACATATTTAAAAATTATGTCGACAAGCTATGAGACAAATGATCCTGAGCTGGATTTTCAAACTCCGCGACTCGCGGAGTTTGAAGGCTAAAAACTCCACGACTCGCGGAGCTGTCAGAAATCAAAACTCCTATAAAAGGTCACGAATTCTGCAAGTAAAAAATATATAATAATAATAATACTCCCTAGTATAATATAAATAAATATATATATGTATATATAGTATAGATTAGTGTTATATTAGATTAGTTTGGGTTATGTAAAAGTTATTTTTACGGGTTTTTAAAGTCGGAGCTCTGTCCGTGTAACACTACGCGATAAATAATCAATGTAAGCTATGTTCTTTTTTTTAAATTAATGTCTCGTACTTAAGTTATTATTATTCTTATTTGAGCCAAAGTAATCATGATGTTGGACTAAATATTAAAGACGGGGTAATTGGGTTTTGTACCATAATTGGGGTTTGGACAAAAGAACGACACTTGTGGAAATTAGACTATGGGCTATTAATGGGCTTTATATTAAATTAACGATACCTCGTTAATTTAATATAAAGGTTATGATTTGAAGTATTTATATATAACCATATACGCTTAATCGGACACGATGGGCGGGATATTTATAAGTACGAATTATTGTTCATTTGACCGGACACGGGGATGGATTAATAGTCAATGGACTCATTAAAACAGGGGTGGATTACATTCAAGGGCAATTGGTGTAATTGTTAACAAAGTATTAAAACCTTGGTTTACACACAGTCGATAACCTGGTGTATTCATTAAGCAAAGTATTAAGACCTTGTTACAGTTCGAATCCCCAATTAGTTGGAATATTTGACTTCGGGTATAAGGTTAAATTTACCGAGCAGTTTATAATTATGACCGATGAACTATTATGGACAAAAACCAGATAGGTTTCAAATACATCCAGGACAAAGGACAATTAGCTCAGGACAATAAATTAAAATCAAAACGTCAAACATCATGGTTACGGAAGTTTAAATAAGCATAATATATTTTATTTCATTTTTTCCTCGTACTTTTATTTATTGTCATTTTAATTATTGTTATTTATTTTATATTGTTAGTTAAATATAGTCATTTACTTTACGCTTCGCTTAAAATATAAAATCGACAAACCGGTCATTAAACGGTAAAACCCCCTTTTATATATTATTAATATAATATATTTTGTACGAATATAATTGTTTAAAATATAGTGTGAAATAAGCCAGCTCCCTGTGGAACGAACCGGACTTACTAAAAACTATACTACTCTACGATTAGGTACACTACCTATAGTGTTGTAGCAAGGTTTAGGTATATCTCATTTGTAAATAAATAATTAAAACTTGTGTAATTTGTAACGTATTTCGTAGTAAAATATAGTACTATCACGTACCCCCACGCTACCACATCAAGTTTTTGGCGCCGCTGCCGGGGAACTTGGCGAAACGCTATATTTTTAATATATATTTGTATAAATATATTTTTAGAAAAACAATATCAAATTTAAAAAAAAAAAAAACCGAAAATAAAAATAAAAAAATAAAATATATATATAAATCTAGTTTTACGATTTTTATTTATAAAATTATAAAGTAGTTCTATTTTTATTTTAGTTTTAAAGATAAGTTTTTATTATATAAATATTTAGATTTTAAAACAGAAAAATATAAAACTAGAAAAAATAAAAAAAACAGGTCGAATTAAAAACTGTACCAGAGTTGAATTTTGGAACCCTGCGACTCGCGGGGTTTGCTGCTTGAAATACCGCGACTCGCGGAGACACTCTGACACACGTGACAGAACCCTAATTTCACATTAATTACGGATTTTATTATTATTATTATTAATAAACCCTAATTAGTTTAATTATTATAATTAGTTTAAGTTTTTTTTAATTAAATTGTATTTTAAATTTTAATTAGTTTTATTATATGTAAAATTAATAGTTTTAATAAATAAATAATATAAAAATAATATTTTTATAAAAATTGTACTTTTTACAACTTTTTGTATATTTTTATATTTTGTCCCTTTTTAATCGTTTTGTATATTTTTATATTTTGTCCCTTTTTATTTTAGGTGCTTTAGAATTTTGCGACGCCGTTTTTATATTTTAGTATCTTTTTAAGTTATTACCATTTGGGATATAGTTTTTCTTTTAAGCTTTAATATTTTTAGACACAACTTTTAACTCTTAGTTTTTAATTCCTTTTTAAGTTACGACGCGCTATTTTCTTATTTTTATTTTTCGACGTTTTTCGACGCGCATTCTTTTTCTTTCTTATTTCTCGACGCTTTAGTTTTTAGGACTTAGAAATTTTCTCTATTTCTTATCTAATATCTCAAACAGAAAGAAAAATTATTTAAGTGGTTAAATTAATGGACGTTGACAATTTTCTGCTTCGTAGTAATAGTTGGATTTGTTAGTGGCTGAGTTGTGAGCTTCCGATTTAAAGGGTTCTGGCTCCCTGCTGCATCTTTTGGCTATTCGAAACGTGGGCAAAAGCAGAAAAGTCTATTAATTGGACAACTTATATAAGTTTTTCTATTTTTATAACTAATAGGATAATTAGTAAATGCACCACATTGTAGCTAAAATTTGGCCATCGCAATAAAATGGAAAACTTTGAAAACAAGGCTATGGAAACTCTTTTTGATATCCAAAATCAATTAAATCAATACTCTCAAATGAGTGTTGATGACAATTCGTTCGGTCAATCTTGGATCACGAATGACGAAACAATAACTGGTTGTGAAATCTGTGGAGATTATCACTCAACATGGGAATGTTATTATTACGTTCCTATGAAAAATTACGCACCCACGGAACCTGAATGGAATGATTATGAAGAATACAATTCAAATTGGGATTATTCCCAAGAATATATCCAAATTCAACAACCAGTAGACAAGGAAAATTATGTGTCTGAAAATTTATTAGACAATATGAAAATCAAACTCGAAGAACTCAATGCTCAAAATGAACAAATGAGAGAGTTTGTAAACCGGCAAGCTGAAACTCTATCAGACTACACACCTGTTGATCTGAGGAGTCGTGTGCAAGAAAATCTCATATCATCGAATTTTGATGAATTCGAGAGCTCCGAAATCACCAACTATCCCGATGATACTTTTTATTCAGTCTTACCAATTTCACAACATATCGACACATTAGCCTCTACCGACGAAATCATTGATCCATCAATGGATAAAGAAGAAGTAAGGGTAACAAATTGGTACTCTTGGGAATACGATAACGTTGAAAATTTTACCCCCAAGGCCAAACCGAACTTCACCATTCCACAACCTTCCAACCCAATATTCTCAATAGACGAGTCATCCACCGGAAATGAACTACGAGCTGTAATAGATAATGACACCTCGAATTTCACCCAATTGGGTAATAGAGGTGAAAACTTTGACGTCGAGAATAAAAGGAAGGAAACGTTAGAAATTGTCCACCCTATAATATGTATGTCGGTGTATATCGATCCATTTGACCAAGAACCAGAAAAGAGACATATCCATTTACTAAAAGCTACACTTAAAAAAGAATTAAGTAGTGACAATCGGGCGAGTCTAAACTTTAAACCCATTGATATATTATACACCACCCGAGATGTAAATAACTGGCTCACTACTCTAATTCGTGGAACTTATTCTACCGACTTCACATGTCGTCAGCTAAGTGTGGGGAAGTTTAACCCCACTTAATGTTAAATTAGGGGTTCGGGTTAGTGCATAACTCGTTAACAAAAATGCATGATAAGTTAGGATAAAAGACGTTTTTTTTCAAATATTAGTAAACAGTTCAGAAAAGTAACCGTTTTTGAAGAAAAACATGTGTGATAAAACAAGAAGGAATGAACGATGAGGTGCACCATCTATCATCCTGCAATTTTATGGTATCTTTAACTACTTTCTACACTAATCACCCTCATGAATTTATAATTAGAGTCTGATTTCATGCAAATGAGGGCATTGCATGATCTTAAGTGTGGGGAAAGGTTATAAATTCTCTCGGATCTATTCTTGGCTTATTTTCTAAATTTTGTGAAAATTTAAAAAAAAAAAAAAAATTCAACTCAATGAATTCAAAATCATGTTTATACATATTTATGAACGGTGAAAACTAGGTGTTAATACCGAAATTATCGTTACCTCGGAAAGGACATAAATTGAGAAACACCCTAAAACGATTGAATTCATTTAAAATGGAATAAAGGAGAATAAAAAGGCAAAGAAAGAAACTAAGTGTGGGGAGAATGTACCAAGTTATTCAATTAAAAACTATATATCACATGTTTCTGTAAAGTTATTGCAGGTGCTTTTGTTTTGGACTAAATTAACTGTTTTACCCGATTTACTGTAATATATTTGAAAGAAAAGATGGATCTACACAATGAATCAATTCCATCATTAAAAGGAAGTAAAGTCTTCCGAAAAAGACACGCGCTTCTTGATTTAGGTCATGAAGTTGTCGTCCAGACCAGCTGTAGGTTGACGAAAAATCTAGAAAAGTCATCTCTAAAATCAGCAGGAAATCCACGGACCTCAGCATCAAACAGGGTCGCCAAGTGGTCAGATTTATCCTAACCATGAGAAGGATTTATCTCGTACAATGGGGGGGGCACCGTGCAAATTAGCTTGATAAGACTAATGAATCAGATCCCCAGAAAGGATAATCTCCTTAAAGATCAAAAATCAGCTTTTAAGCCTGATATTACTCAATCCTTGAGATTGACCTTAAAGATTGAGAATTACAAACTCATGGAATTCAATGATATCTAAACTCGAGCTTGAACGAGAAAATATTTTGATCAAAAATAAAACCGATTTGTTTTCTGAAAACCCATTTTCAATGCGTTCATTACCTTTGAACGTAAAATCCTAGGAATTCACCTAGAATTCATTAGGTCACCTGAACCAAATCGGGTGTCAACCGTAAGAACGGTGGTTGCATAGCATGGTCGGAGACAGGACCTTGTGCCAGACCGAAAAATCATAGGATGATCTTTACTATTGCTCCTACAAAGGATACTAATAGCATCCGACACGTTTATAGACCATAATCAAAAGCAAGTCATGGGACATTGCCTTAACAGTTTCTTGTTCATCGCTTTCCTTTACAACCGGGCGGTAGTTTATCGAAAGGTAATATACGGAGCAAGTATACTGGACGTGTTGCTTTCCCAATACAAGGTTAGCAAGTGGGTAACACAAAACCACAAGTGTTGAGCTAAAATTTTCAAATCTGAAACCCACACAACCCACAAAAATAATTTGCAAACACCTGTGAAGGGTTATTCCGGAAAACTTATCTAGGGTAAAAACTAGATTGAATTTTCAAAAGATCAAATGTTTTCATAAAGATCCAATTTCCTTACAGATCTAAATTTTCATAGTCATGTGGGACTGTAAACCGCCTTTCAAATGTGCACTTTGCTTTGGAAACCGAAAGTAAATCGGCTATTTGATTGCAAGTGTCGTTGACCTAAACCCGAGGCAACTGTGGATGACACACCCACCTTTAACCATGGTTCTATCGTTACTATCATTGTTTATACCACCATATCAAAATCACTGATGTACAAAGTGTGATGAATAAAAAAGTGATTCATGTATGTTTTTATTTCAAATTCTGTATTGCTTGAGGACAAGCAACGCTCAAGTGTGGGGATGTTTGATAAGGCTAAAAAGGAACATATATTTCATAGCAATATCCCTCCTAAATAATAGGTTTTCATATGTAATTGTATTATATTTTTATTGTAATTGTTTAAATAAATAAGTGCGAAGACAAAAGGCGAAAACGAAGATTTGAAGACACAAACGTCCAAAAAGCTCAAATGTTCAAGATACAATTCAAAAGGTTCAATTTATTGATGAAAAACGTCTAAAAATGACAAGTGTACAAGTTACAAAATGCAAAGTACAAGATATTAAATTGTACGCAAGGACGTTCGAAAATCCGGAACCGGGACATGAGTCAACTATCAACGCCCGACGCAACGGACCAAAAATTACAAGTCAACTATGCACAAGAATATAATATAATATTTAAATAATTATATAAATTATTTATATATTATATATATTTAAAAATTATGTCGACAAGCTATGAGACAAATGATCCTGAGCTGGATTTTCAAACTCCGCGACTCGCGGAGTTTGAAGGCTAAAAACTCCACGACTCGCGGAGCTGTCAGAAATCAAAACTCCTATAAAAGGTCACGAATTCTGCGAGTAAAAAATATATAATAATAATAATACTCCCTAGTATAATATAAATAAATATATATATATGTATATATAGTATAGATTAGTGTTATATTAGATTAGTTTGGGTTATGTAAAAGTTATTTTTACGGGTTTTTAAAGTCGGAGCTCTGTCCGTGTAACACTACGCGATAAATAATCAATGTAAGCTATGTTCTTTTTTTAAATTAATGTCTCGTACTTAAGTTATTATTATGCTTATTTGAGCTAAAGTAATCATGATGTTGGACTAAATATTAAAGACGGGGTAATTGGGTTTTGTACCATAATTGGGGTTTGGACAAAAGAACGACACTTGTGGAAATTAGACTATGGGCTATTAATGGGCTTTATATTAAATTAACGATACCTCGTTAATTTTATATTAAGGTTATGATTTGAAGTATCTATATATAACCACATACGCTTAATCGGACACGATGGGCGGGATATTTATAAGTACGAATTATTGTTCATTTGACCGGACACGGGGATGGATTAATAGTCAATGGACTCATTAAAACAGGGGTGGATTACATTCAAGGGTAATTGGTGTAATTGTTAACAAAGTATTAAAACCTTGGTTTACACACAGTCGATAACCTGGTGTATTCATTAAGCAAAGTATTAAGACCTTGTTACAGTTCGAATCCCCAGTTAGTTGGAATATTTGACTTCGGGTATAAGGTTAAATTTACCGAGCAGTTTATAATTATGACCGATGAACTATTATGGACAAAAACCAGATAGGTTTCAAATACATCCAGGACAAAGGACAATTAGCTCAGGACAATAAATTAAAATCAAAACGTCAAACATCATGGTTACGGAAGTTTAAATAAGCATAATATATTTTATTTCATTTTTTCCTCGTACTTTTATTTATTTTCATTTTAATTATTGTTATTTATTTTATATTGTTAGTTAAATATAGTCATTTACTTTACGCTTCGCTTAAAATATAAAATCGACAAACCGGTCATTAAACGGTAAAACCCCCTTTTATATATTATTAATATAATATATTTTGTACGAAAATAATTTTTTAAAATATAGTGTGAAATAAGCCAGCTCCCTGTGGAACGAACCGGACTTACTAAAAACTATACTACTCTACGATTAGGTACACTGCCTATAGTGTTGTAGCAAGGTTTAGGTATATCCCATTTGTAAATAAATAATTAAAACTTGTGTAATTTGTAACGTATTTCGTAGTAAAATATAGTACTATCACGTACCCCCACGCTACCACATCAACTACGCATACCTTCACAGGTACTGTGTTAACATGGTGGAATACCTATCTCGAGCAGGTGGGACAAGATGCTGCTTACGCACTACCATGGTCAGCATTCAAGCACTTGATGAACGAGCTGTACCGTCCCAGAAATGAGGTCAATAAGCTCAAGGTAGAGCTTAGAGAATTATGAACGCAAGGTTTTGATATCACCACGTACGAACGACGATTCATAGATTTGTACCTATTGTGTCCAAGAGCATTTGAAAGATGAAGAAGAGAAGATCGATGCATTTGTAAAAGGGTTACCAGAAAGGATTCAAGAAGATGTGAGTTCACACGAGCCCGCCTCCATACAAAAGGCAAGTCGAATGGCTCACAAATTCATAAATCAGATTGAGGGGAGGATTAAGGAACAGGCGGCCGAAGAGGCCAACACAAAACAAGTAAAGAGAAAGTCGGAAAAAACCAGTGACAAGGGTCAAAATTTCAACAATCAACACAACAATCACAACTACAATCGCACCAATTTCCGCAAAAACAGACGCAACAACAACCATCCCAACAACAATAACCACTACAACCACCGTCCCAACAATAATAATAATCGCAACAACAACCATTTCAATAACAACAAACAGCATAGACAGCCATGTATAAGGTGTGAAGAGTACCATCCGAATGTGTTCTGCACAACATTTTGCACCAAGTGTAATAGAAAAGGTCATGGTGCGGCGAAGTGTGAGCTCTACGGACCGACGAATGACAGAGTTAAAAGAACAAATAATGTTGGAACAAATAATGCCGCCGTAGTTTGTTTTGGATGTGGAAAACTGGGCCACATTAATAGAAAATGCCCGAATCAGGGGAATACTAATGGGCAGGGCCGCGGAATAGTTTACAATATTAATACGGCAGAAGCGCAGGAAGACCCGAAGCTTGTTACGGGTACGTTTCTTATTGACAATAAATCTGCTTATATTTTATTTGATTCGGGTGCAGATAGAAGCTATATGAGTAGAGATTTTTGTGCTAAATTAAGTTGTCCATTGACACCTTTGGATAATAAATTTTTACTCGAATTAGCCAACGGTAAATTAATTCCAGCAGATAATATATGTCGAAATCGAGAAATTAAACTGGTTAGCAAAACGTTTAAGATTGATTTGATACCAGTAGAGTTAGGGAGTTTTGATGTGATAATTGGCATGGACTGGTTGAAAGAGATGAAAGCAGAAATTATTTGTTACAAAAATGCGAAACGCATTATGCGCGAAAAGAGAAAACCTTTAATGGTGTATGGAGAAAAGAGCAACGCGAAGTTAAATCTTATTAGTAACCTGAAGGCGAAAAAACTAATAATAAAAGGTTGCTATACCGTTCTAGCACACGTCGAGAAAGTCAATTCCGAAGAAAAGAACATCAATGATGTTCCTGTCGTAAAAGAATTTCCCGATGTATTTTCGAAAGAATTACCGGGACTACCTCCACACCGATCTATTGAATTTCAAATAGATCTTGTACCAGGAGCTGCACCAATAGCTCGTGCTCCATACAGACTCACACCCAGCAAAATGAAGGAACTCCAAAGCCAATTACAAGAACTTTTATAGCGTGGTTTCATAAGACCAAGTACATCACCGTGGGGAACTCCTGTTTTGTTTGTCAATAAGAAGGATGGTACATTCAGGTTGTGTATCGACTACCGAGAGTTGAACAAACTTACCATCAAGAACCGTTACCCACTACCGAGAATCGATGACTTATTTGATCAACTACAAGGCTCGTCAGTTTATTCGAAGATTGATTTACGTTCTGGGTATCATCAAATGCGGGTGAAGGAGGATGATATTCCGAAGACTACTTTCAGAATGCGTTACGGTCATTATGAGTTTATGGTTATGCTGTTTGGATTAACTAACACACCAGTTGTATTTATGGACCTCATGAACCGAGTGTGTGGGCCATATCTTGACAAGTTTGTCATTGTTTTCATCGATGACATACTTATTTACTCAAAGAATGAACAAGAGCACGGAGAACATTTAAGAAAAGTGTTCGAATTGTTGAGGAAAGAAAAATTGTACGCTAAGTTTTCAAGGTGTGCATTTTGGTTGAAAGAAGTTCAATTCCTCGGTCACGTAGTAAACAAGGAAGGTATTCATGTGGATCCGGCAAAGATTGAAACCGTTGAAAATGGGAAACCCCAAAAACTCCGAAGCATATACGCCAATTTTTAGGACTGCCTGGTTACTACAGAAGGTTCATCCAAGATTTTTCCAAAATAGCAAAACCCTTGACTGCATTAACGCATAAAGGGAAGAAATTTGAATGGAAGGATGAGCAGGAGAAAGCTTTTCAATTGTTGAAGAAAAAGTTAACTACGGCACCTATATTGTCATTACCTGAAGGGAATGATGATTTTGTGATATATTGTGACGCCTCAAAGCAAGGCCTCGGTTGTGTGTTAATGCAACGAACGAAGGTAATTGCCTAGGCGTCCAGACAATTAAAGATTCACGAGCAAAATTATACAACTCACGATTTGGAATTGGGCGCTGTTGTTTTTGCATTAAAGACTTAGAGACACTACTTATATGGGGTCAAAAGTATCATATATACCGACCACAAAAGTCTCCAACATATATTTGATCAGAAACAGCTGAACATGAGGCAGCGTAGGTGGATTGAACTGTTGAACGATTACGACTTTGAGATTCGATACCACCCGGGGAAAGTGAATGTGGTAGCCGACGCTTTGAGTAGAAAGGATAGAGAACCTATGCGGGTAAAAGCTATGAATATAATTATTCATACTAATCTTACTACTCAAATAAAGGAGGCGCAACAGGGAGTTTTAAAAGAAGGAAATTTGAAGAATGAAATACCTAAAGGATCGGAAAAACATCTTAACATTCGGGAAGACGGAACCCGATATAGGGCTGAAAGAATTTGGGTACCAAAGTTTGGAGATGTGAGAGAAATGGTACTTAAGGAAGCACATAAAACCAGATATTCAATACATCCCGGAGCGAGGAAGATGTACAAAGATCTCAAGAAACACTTTTGGTGGCCGGGTATGAAAGCCGATATTGCTAAATACGTAAGAGAATGTTTGACGTGTTCTAAGGTCAAAGCTGTACATTAGAAACCATCAGGTCTACTTCAGCAACCTGAAATCCCGGAATGGAAATGGGAAAATATTACCATGGATTTCATTACTAAATTGCCAAGGACTGCAAGTGGTTATGATACTATTTGGGTAATAGTCGATCGTCTTACCAAATCAGCACACTTTTTTCCAATGAGAGAAGATGATAAAATGGAAAAGTTGGCACGTTTATACTTGAAGGAAGTCATCTCCAGACATAGAATACCAGTCTCTATTATCTCTGATAGGGATGGCAGATTTGTTTCAAGATTCTGGCAGACGTTGCAACAAGCATTGGGGACTCGTCTAGACATGAGTACTGCCTATCACCCAAAAACTGATGGACAAAGTGAAAGGACGATACAGACCCTTGAAGATATGCTACGAGCATGTGTTATTGATTTCGGATGAAAGGACCCGTTCATATACATTATAAACGATTCACAATAGTTGATTTCATTGCGAGGTATTTGACCTCTATATGATACATTTTACAAACATTGCATTCGTTTTTAAAAGACAAACTTTCTTTACATCGAAAATTAACAGGCATGCATACCATTTCATAATATCCACTATCCAACTATAAATTGACTTAATAATAATCTTTGATGAACTCAATGACTCGAATGCAACGTTCTTCGAAATATGCCATGAAAGACTTCAAGTAATATCTTTAAAATGAGCAAATGCACAACGGAAGATTTCTTTAATATCCCTGAGAATAAACATGCTTTAAAGTGTCAACCAAAAGTTTGGTGAGTTCATTAGTTTATCATAATCATTCATTTTCATCATTTTAATAGACACAAGAATTTCATTTCCAGTTCTCATAAATATATGTCCCATGCATAGAGACAAAAATCATTCATATGGTGAACACCTGATAACCGACATTAACAAGATGCATATAAGAATATCCCCTATCATTCCGGGATATCCTTCGGACATGATAAAAATGAATTCGAAGTACTAAAGCAACCGGTACTTTGGATGGGGTTCGTTAGGCCCAATAGATCTATCTTTAGGATTCGCATCAATTAATAGATCGGTTTACTAATTCTTTGGTTACCAAGTAAAAGGGGCATATTCGGCTTCGATCATTCACCCATATAATGTAGTTTCAATTACTTGTGTCTATTTCGTAAAACATTTATAAAAATTGCGCATGTATTCTCAGCCCAAAAATATAAAGGGTAAAAAGGCAAATGAAACTCACCATACTGTATTTCGTAGTAAAAATACATATAACGTCATTGAACAAGCGCAAGATTGGCCTCAGATTCAAGAACCTATATTAATTATATATATATATACATATATATGTTGGTCAATATTTGTCTAACAATTTAGGTTAGGTCATAGTGTATCTCAATCCTAATGCTCGAGACTAATATGCAAAAGTCAACAAAAGTCAATTTGACTCAAAATGATTTCCAAAATTTATATATGATTATAATATATTTTAAATATCCTCTTTTTATATTTTTAAATATTTTTAAAAGATTTATTAAAGTAAATAATATAATTCATTTATTAATAAATAAAAAATTTTATTAAAATTTATATAATAAAATATACTTTTATATATATTAAGTAATAAAATTTATAGAGTTCATTTAATATCATAAAGATAGTATGATAGGTATTATTAAAGTAATTTATTACACATAGTAAAATATGTTTGTATCACATATTTATTTGATAACATAATATCTATAATAATAGTAAGTAAAAGTTGTATTATTTTATAATAATAATTATTATTATAAAAATATCAATATTTATAATTACTAAGATGACATTATGATAAAATGATAATTCTAATTATGATAACTTTAATATTTACGATACTTTTTAATATTATTTTTAAAATAATAATTCTATTTAAAATGATAATAATAATAATAATGATATTTTATAGTAACAATGAAATATCTATTAAAATGATAATTTTTGTTAAAATGATAGTTTTAATACTAACGATACTTTTAATAATAATAGTAATAATAAAAATAATAAGAATGATAATTTTATCTAAATTAATATCTTATAATATTTTAATTTCATCATGATACTCTTACTCATTATTTCCTAATCGTTTCGTTTAATAGTTTTTAATCGTCTTTTATATCGTGTTCATAATAATGATAATAATAGTAATCAAAATAATTAGGTGTTACTAATATTAATTTTAATTACAATAATACTAATAATGATAATTACTATGACATTATTAACGATAATACTATATATATATATATATATATATATATATATATATATATATATATATGTATATATATATATATATATGTATATATATATATATATATATGTATATGTATGTATGTATGTATATATATATCCTTATTTCAAATATATATTTGTTCATATTGAAATATGTAATAATACAATATTTAGTTTTTTAAAACTAATTATATTTTTAAAGTTTATTTTGGAATCGTTTAGATAGTAGAAAAATATAATATCAATCACGTTTATATTTTTGAAACGCTTTATCTACTTGTAATTTATAATATAAACTTTATTTAAATTCTTCAAAAGTCATATACAAATTATCTTATAAAACGTCCTAATTAATAAAGTTCTTTTTAAATTGAAACGTTTTTATACATTTAAATCAAATATGATAACTTTATTTTTCTAAAACTAAATATATAAAATAATCATTTTATTAAAAGGTTAAAATAGAAGAAGCTGTTATATCGTAAAAATGTTTTAGAAAAGTAAGATTAAATATACTTTTAATAGATTTCAAGTTTTTAACGTTTGTTGGTGCAACGTGATATAACGTCTAAAGGTTAGATAAACTTATAAAAATCATTTTAATGTAAAACATTAATTTACTTAACTTGTCGATATCCATCTTCTAAGTTATCTATATTCTACAATTTTACTTCCACGTTAATTAATATACAAGTTTAATAGTTTATCTTATCAAAAGTAACGAGACAATTATTGTAAAGCATAAATTGAAAATTCAAACGGGAATCTCCACTAACCGTTGTCTAGTTCCCGTTAATTGAAACTTTTGTTCCTTCTAATAAATCACTTTACCAATTATTCCGAATACCGTTAAAAAGAATAGATTTCTCAAATCATAGTGGACCTCTTAACAGAGACTCGTAATTATAATTCAGTGTATCTAATAATTCAATCATTTGATATCATCTTTTAATTCCATTGATAACTATTAGAATATATTTTGAAACAAATACGTTTATATAAAGTATTATACGTCTAATACTTTGTTAATGTTTTCAAGTTATAATATATACACATATACATATATAATCATGTTCGTTCATATAATGGTTCGTGAATCATTGGAATTTGGTCGAGGTTAAATGAGTGTATGAACACAGTTTAAAATTCTTTAGATTCAACTTACAAACTTTGCTTATCGTGTCGGGAATATATAAAGATTAAAGTTTAAATTTGGTCGTAAATTTCCGGGTTGTCACAGTACCTACCCGTTAAATAAATTTCGTCCTGAAATATGATTGGGATGGTCAAGGCTGACAATAAGTATATTTTCATGACGCATACAAGCTGAAGATTAGGGTTTTATCATCATTGAGTAATATGGATAAAACAATTTGATTTTTGTAAAGAGTACGAGTGAAGCTATGACCAAAAGAGTGAAATGAGTAGGTATAGATTCGTCATATCTTTTGACGTAGATAGGATTGATTTCCAAGTTCAAGAGATTTGGAGAAAATCTCCGTAATAGGATTTGATTCTTCGATAATCAAGGGAATTAGGATCTGCTTTAAATGCGATCATCTATTTTGATTTCTCTATCGAATATTTTACTATAAATCCACCTCCTTCGTTTCCTTTTAACTCACACTTTCCATTATTTCTAACTCATACTTTAAAGCATTCATCAATATGCTCCATCCAGTTCTGCTTCTTGATATATTCCTAACCTTCATATTGGTCATTCTTCTTTTTCATCTACTACCGGAAGAATCTATTTACTTCTACTATACACTTGGTTTTATAGTGTTTTTAGTTCTCCCGTGCCTTTATATTGCTATATGTATTGATATATACGGTTTATAATTTCTGGGTGGTTGTTGGGTTTTATATCTTCTCTTATATTTCGATGTCCCTGCTTCTGTCTTCCATAATCATTATCATCTCAAGTTAATGCTTTCTTTTATTTGTTGCGATTTATACCCCAATTTCTATTTCGGAGTTTTGTCCTTTCGTTTCTTCTTCTTGCGATTAAGCACCGCTTGTAATGGTCCAGAATTTGCAGATATGAATTTCGGAATGAACATTGTTAATGTTCTAGGAAAGAAATTGTAATAGCACGATCTTGATTTGTCAAATTACCAGAATATCCTGGAAAAGACCGAATCATCAAGGAAATATTTTCTTGATATTTTAGAGGTTAAATATAATAACAGAGTCATGTAACATGACACATGATGATGTTACGATCTGTGAATCATCACGTTCCATTTAGAAACTCAGCATGACTTACTGTAATATAATCACGTTGATCAAGTGTCATTATATTATACTAACTCATGCTTCAGCTCCCAACACTACTTCAAAAATGTTCCTATTTTAAACTCGAATGTTTCAGAATTTAGAAACTAAAATAGTTTCTTTTACGATGTAATACAGATAGCGCGAAGAGATAAATAATTTCAGATAAGAATAATTATGAAAATATCTTCAGAAATATGGAGGATAATTATAATGAAAGATATGATGATATCTTAGGATTTCTAATATCAGAGGATGATGAAGGATATTGTCCGCAGGGGTTTAGAGTCAGGAGCAAGGTATTTGTTAATGACTTCAGCAGATACTGAATCATTTGGATTCTTTGAAGGCAGGTTCAGTCTTTGTGATTTGTCAACAGCCTCCTTCATACTTTGCTCAATCCGTTTTCCAGTTCCAAAACACCTCTTTTTCTGCGTTTTGCCATCACACTATTCATTATCATCAAACTTTTTACTGTTAAGGTCGTTTTATAGTTTTTGCTGCTTCATCAACATTTTGAGAACTATTCCGTAGTTCAGGGTGTTTTTCAGAAACTTCACATTCAAGTATGTAAGTCCAGGAGATAGACGTTTTATGTACACATATAACTGTTGGCGTAGACATGCTGCGAGATTTCAAAATACTGATTGCTAATTCCCAATGATTCGTATAGCAATTCTCGTTACAAGATGCGAATGAGTAAATGATGAGGTTTCGATAAATATACTGATTCTTCGGAATGCCCAAGATCAGTGAAGTTGTTGGTAAGTTTATTGCTAATGTGGTGGAATATGAAAAGTTCTCTGGTGATGATAATGCTAAAAACGAACACATAATTCATAGCATTATTCCTCAAGAAAGACAAGCTTTTAGTTGCAATTGTTCTATTTACAAGTGATATTCGTTTAAATATTAAAAGGTGAAGACAAAAGGCAGATTCGAAGATTTAAAGACGCAAATGACCAAAAAGCTCAAAAGTATAAAGTACGATCCAAGAGGTTCAATTTATTGATGAGAAGCGTCTAGAAATGACAAAAGTACAAGTTACAAAACGAAAAGTACAAGATATTAAATTGTACGCAAGGACGTTCGAATATCCAGAACCGGGACCTAAATCAACTTTCAATGCACGACGCAACGGAGCGAAAATTACAAGTCAACTATGCATATAAATATAATATAATATATAAATAATTCTTAAAATTATATATATATTATATTTATTTATTAAAAAAATCCGTCGGCAAGCTAGGAGCCAAATTTGGATGAGCTGTAATCCACTACTCCGCGATCGCAGAGATGTGAAGGAGAAACCCTTCGAGATCGCGGAGCACACCAAAACTGAAATGGGGCCTATAAAAGGCAACGCATTGATCGATATTTTACACTTCTTTTTCTTTTCATCATACGTAAAGATATATATATATATATATATATATATATATATATATATATATATATATATATATATATATATATATATATATATATATATTATAATTTTAATTTTAATTTTAATTTTAATTTTAATTCTAATAATAAGGGTATGTTAGCAAATGTTGTAAGGGTGTAAGTCGAAATTCTGTCCGTGTAACACTACGCTATTAATAAATCATTGTAAGTTATGTTTAAATTATTTTCGTTAATGTCTCGTAGCTAAGTTATTATTATGCTTATTTAAGCCGAAGTAATCGTGATGTTAGACTAAATATTAAAATTGGGTAATTGGGCTTTGTACCATAATTGGGGTTTGAACAAAAGAATGACACTTGTAGAAATTAGACTATAGGCTATTAATGGGCTTTATATTAACTAAATGATACCTCATTAATTTAATATATAGACTTATAATTTGATGTATTTATATATAACCACATACGCTTGACTGGGTACGGTGGGCGTGATATCTATAAATACCAATAATTATTCATTTTACCGGACACGGAACTTGATTAATAGTTAATAGACTTGTTGAAACAGGGGTGGATTACATTCAAGGGTAATTGGTGTAATTGTTAACAAAGTAGTAAAACCTTGGTTTACACGCAGTCGATAACCTGGTGTATTCATTAAACAAAGTATTAAGACCTTGTTACAATTCGAATCCCCAATTAGTTGGAATATTTGACTTCGGGAATAAGAATAATTTGATGAAGACTTTTGCACTTTATGATTATGACTGATGGACTATTATGGACAAATCCGTATAGACATATCGAATAATCCAGGACAAAGGACAATTAACCCATGGGAATAAACTAAAAACAACACGTTGAACATCATAATTACGGAAGTTTAAATAAGCATAATTCTTTATATTTCATATTTAATTGCACTTTTAATTATCGCACTTTTATTTATTGTCATTTTATTTAATTGCATTTTTAATTATCGTACTCTTTAATTATCGCAATTTTATTTTATCGCACTTTATTTATCGCAATTTCATTATCGTAATTTACTTTACGCTTTAAATTAAGTTATATTTATTTTTAATATTTTACATTAAGTTTTAAATGCTACTAAAGTTTTAAAATCGACAAACCGGTCATTAAACGGTAAAAACCCCCTTTTATAATAATAATACTACTTATATATATTTTTGTATTTTTACAAATATAAGTTAAAAATATAGCGTTAAGCTTGTTTAAAGATCCCTGTGGAACGAACCGGACTTACTAAAAACTACACTACTGTACGATTAGGTACACTGCCTATAAGTGTTGTAGCAAGGTTTAGGTATATCCACTCTATAAATAAATAAATCACTTGTGTAAAATTGTATCGTATTTAATAGTATTTTCTAGTAAAGATATAACTATTTCCTAGTATACCTCACACACATCAAGTATTTTTGGCGCCGCTGCCGGGGAAAGCCGAAGCGAAACGCTATAAAAAAATATATATATTTATTTTTAAAAGTTTGTTCAAAATATATTCTTTATAAAATTATAAAGTAATTTTATTCTATTTTAGTTTTTAAAATTAAGTTTTTATTTAAGTTATATAAATATTTTATATAAAACAGAAAAAAAAATTAAAACTGAGAATTGGGCCGAAACCCGTCGAAGCCCAACACTGTTTTTAATTAAATATTAAATTGGGCCGAACTGTTTTAGCCCAGTTTTTAATCTGGTAAAATTGCACTCCGCGATCTCGGAGGAGACAAGCCACAAAGCTACAAGATCGCGTAGCACACCCTGACACGCCTGGTCAAACCCTAATTCTGCATTAATTACGGAGTATTATTTATTATTATTATTAAAACCCTAATTAGGGTTCAATTTTAAATTAATTAGTTTTAGTTTTTATTATTAATTTGTATTTTTAATTTAATTAGTTTTATTAATATATAAAATTAATAGTTTTATAAAATAAATAATATAAAAATAATATTTTTATAAAAATTGTACTTTTTACAACTTTAAGTTTATTTTTATATTTTGTATCTTTTTATTCGTTTTAGCGTAATTTTTGTATTTTTCGTATTTAGTTCTAAGACATAGTTTTTGCCATAGTTCTTTTTATTTCTAGATTTTTTAGGCTTTGCCGTAAAATCCCTTAAGTGCTTTTTCTTTAGACTAAGATTTAGGTGCTTTAAGAATTTTGCGACACCGTTTTATAAAATTTAGTATCTTTTTAAGTTTTTGCCATTTTGGATATAGTATTCCTTTTAAGCTTTAATATTTTCAGACGCAACTTTTAATTCTTAGTTTTTAGACTTTTTAAGTTTCGACGCGCTACTTTCTTATTTTTATTTTTCGACGCCTATTATTTTTCTACGTTTTTCAACGCACTCTTTTTCTTTCTTATTTCTCGACGCTCTAGTTTATAGGACATAGAATTTTTTTTCTATTTCTTCCCTAAAATTTCAAAACGAAAAATTATTTTAAGTGGTTAAATTGATAGACATCAAAATTTTCTGGTTCGTAGTAATAGTTGGATTTGTACGTGGACCGGGTTATTGGAGCCAAACAGTACTCAATTATATTGAGACCAAACGAATCCTGCCCCTCTGCTGCATCTTTTGGCTATTCGAAACGTGGGCAAAATCAGAAAAGTCTATTAATTTGATAACTTATATAATTTTTCTTATTTTTATAACTAATAGGATATTCAGTGAATGCACCGAGCAAAACGATCACCACCTTTTGTACGTTCACCACATGTAACTCGATCAAGACATCTAGCAAATATTGTCGCCGTTGATTTTTCTTTAGAATCGTCATCCAGTCGACCAAGTACTCCAATTCAAATTTCTGATAATCCATTTTTTGAACCCGACCTCACAATTGAGAATCCGGAGAATATTCATGGACAATTTCGAGATCCTGAACCATTAATCTTTCCACCGGAACCACCAATCATTCAAACGGAGATTGTCGAGGAACAACCCATTAAATCAGAATCCTCTAGTGATTCAGATTCAACAAATTCAATCATGGAAAATCTGGAACCTCTAAGTATAGAAGACCGAATGCGAGCTAAACGCACTGGCCAAGGTCACG
The DNA here is from genome assembly GCF_046630445.1 of Rutidosis leptorrhynchoides. Taxonomy (NCBI): domain Eukaryota; kingdom Viridiplantae; phylum Streptophyta; class Magnoliopsida; order Asterales; family Asteraceae; genus Rutidosis; species Rutidosis leptorrhynchoides. The sequence continues at coordinate 192,852,475 of NC_092336.1, forward strand.
CAATTACTCAACCTGACATTAATGCGCCAGATTATGAAATCAAGGGACAAATCCTGCACATGGTGACTAATCAATGCCAATTTAGTGGTGCGCTGAAGGAAGATCCAAACGAACAGCTTCGTACCTTTAATAGGATCTGCACTCTATTCAAAATCAGAGAAGTGGAGGATGAACAGATCTATCTCATGTTATTTCCCTGGACTTTAAAGGGAGAAGCCAAAGATTGGTTAGAATCGTTACCTGAAGGGGCGATTGATACATGGGATGTTTTAGTTGAAAAATTTCTTAAACAATTCTTTCCGGCATCTAAAGCTGTGAGACTTCAAGGAGAAATTGTTACGTTCACACAAAAGCCAAACGAAACTCTGTATGAGGCGTGGACAAGATTTGGAAAGTTATTAAGAGGATGTCCGCAACATGGTTTAGACACTTGTCAAATAGTAAAAATATTCTACCAAGGATGCGACATCACTACAAGAAAAGACATCGATATAGCAGCTGGTGGTTCCATTATGAAGAAAACTGCAACTGATGCTTACAAAATTATTGATAACACTGCTTCCCACTCACATGAGTGGCACCAAGAAAAAGATATCATTAGATCATCTAAAGCAGCTAGAGCCGATTCTAGCCATGACTTAGATTCCATTTCCGCAAAGATAGATGCTGTCGAGAGACGAATGGAAAAGATGACTAAAGATATCCACTCAATAAGAATTAGTTGTGAGCAGTGTGGAGGACCACATTTAACAAAAGATTGTCTCAGTATTGAACTAACAATGGAACAAATAGAGAATGTTTCATACATAAACCAAAGGCCTGGAAATAATTATCAGAATAATTATCAACCACCAAGACCAATCTATAATAAAAATCAGAATTATAACCGAAATGTTCCATACAACAACCAACAAGGTCCAAGCAATCAACAAGTATCCAATAATACTTACAATCAACAAAGATCTATTTTTCAAAACAAACCACCACAAACCGATGATAAAAAGCCAAATTTAGATGACATGATGTCAAAGCTAGTTGAATCTCAAACTCAGTTTTTCACATCTCAGAAACAAACCAATGAACAAAATGCTCAAGCATTTAGAAATCAACAAGCTTCTATTCAAAATCTAGAACAAGAAGTAAGTAACCTAGCAAGATTGATAGGTGAAAGAAAACCGGGAAGTCTACCTAGTGATACTAATGCTAACCCCCGGAATGAAACAGCTAAAGCCATTACCACAAGAAGTGGTATTACACTTAAACCACCTGAAATACCTGTAATTTCTGATGATGCTATTCCTACTCCACAAGAACCATAACCTGAGCAAGAAAAGGAAACAGAACCGGTAGTTGAAAAGGTTAATGAAGATAACACAGTTAAAGCTAAACCTTATGTTAAACCATACCAATCACCACTTCCTTACCCGAGTAAAATGAGAAAAGAGAGACTTGAAGTCGAGCAATCCAAATTCTTGGATATGTTTAAACAGATAAATGTTAATCTTCCTTTCATTGATGTGATTTCAGGAATGCCTAGATATGCTAAATTCTTGAAAGATCTAATCACTAATAGAAAGAAAATGGAAGAACTCTCGACTGTTACAATGAATGCTAATTGTTCTGCAGTACTATTGAATAAGATACCAGAAAAATTATCTGATCCAGGAAGTTTAACAATTCCATGTTTTCTGAGAAGTCTTAGTTCAATAGAAGCATTGGAAGACTTAGGTGCTAGTATAAATCTAATACCGTATTCATTATACACTAAACTAGACCTTGGAGAATTGAAACCAACACGAATAAGTATACAACTAGCCGATCGATCAGTAAAATATCCTAGAGGGATAATGGAGAACATGCTAGTTAAAGTTGGTACTTTAGTATTTCCAGTAGATTTTGTTATTCTGGACATGAAAGAAGATTCTCGAGTTCCTCTCATATTAGGAAGACCATTCTTAAACACGGCCAAAGCAATAATAGACGTGTTTGGTAAGAAACTGACCCTAAGTATAGAGGACGAGATTGTTACCTTTTCGGTGGATAGAGCCATGTAACAACCGCAATCTGCAGATGATACATGTTATTATATTCAAACTATAGACTCACATGCAGAATTGTTAGAAGAATTTCCAGAATTACAAGGAACCGGAGAATGTTCTTTAGGAGAAGGTGAAAGGACCCGTTCATATACATTATAAACGATTCACAATAGTTTATTACATTGCGAGATATTTGACCTTTATATGATACATTTTACAAACATTGCATTCGTTTTTAAAAGACAAACTTTCTTTACATCGAAAATTGACAGGCATGCATACCATTTCATAATATCCACTATTCAACTATAAATTGATTTAATAATAAACTTTGATGAACTCAATGACTCGAATGCAACGTTCTTCGAAATATGCTATGAAAGACTCCAAGTAATATCTTTAAAATTAGCAAATGCACAGCAGAAGATTTCTTTAACACCTGAGAATAAACATGCTTTAAAGTGTCAACCAAAAGGTTGGTGAGTTCATTAGTTTATCATAATCATTTATTTCCATCATTTTAATAGACCACAAGAATTTCATTTCCAGTTCTCATAAATATATGTCCCATGCATAGAGACAAAAATAATCATTCATATGGTGAACACCTGGTAACCGACATTAACTAGATACATATAAGAATATCCCCTATCATTCCGGGATCCTCCTTCGGACATGATATAAATTTCGAAGTACTAAAGCATCTGGTACTTTGGATGGGGTTTGTTAGGCCCAATAGATCTATCTTTAGGATTCACGTCAATTAGGGTGTCTGTTCCCTAATTCTTATATGACCAGACTTTAATAAAAAGGGGCATATTCGATTTCGATAATTCAACCATAGAATGTAGTTTCAATTACTTGTGTCTATTTCGTCAAACATTTATAAAAGCGCATGTATTCTCAGTCCCAAAAATATAAAGGGTAAAAAGGCAAATGAAACTCACCATACTGTATTTCGTAGTAAAAATACATATAACGTCATTGAACAAGTGCAAGGTTGGCCTCGGATTCACGAACCTAAATTAATTATATATATTTATGTGTTGGTCAATATTTATCTAACAAATTAGGTCATGTCATAGTGTACCACAATCCTAATGCTCGAGACTAATATGCAAAAGTCAACAAAAGTAAATTTGACTCAAAATAATTTCCAAAAATCTATACATGATTAATATATAGTTTAAATATTGTCGTTTTATATTTTTAAATATTTTTAAAAGATTTATTAGAGTAAATAATATAATTTATTAGTTAATAAATAAAATTTTATATTGAATTTATATAATAAAATATACTTTTATATATATTAAGTAATAAAATTTATAGGGTTCATTTAATATCATAAAGATAATATGATAGGTATTATTAAAGTAAGTTATTACACGTAGTAAAATATGTTTGTATCACATATTTATTTGATAAAATAATATCTATAATGATAGTAAGTAAAATTTGTATTATTTTGTAATAATAATTATTATTATAAAAATATCAATATTTATAATCACTAAGATGACATTATGATAAAACGATAATTCTAATTATGATAACTTTAATATTTACGATAATTTTTAAAATTATCTTTAAAATAATAATTCTATTTAAAATAATAATAATAATAATAATAATAATAATAATAATAATAATAATAATGATGATATTTTATAGTAACAATGATATTTCTATTAAAATGATAATTTTTGTTAAAATGATAGTTTTAATACTAACGATACTTTTAATAATAATAGTAATGATAAAAATAATAAGAACGATAATTTTATCTAAATCAATATCTTATAATATTTTAATTTCATCATGATATTCTTACTCATTATTTCCTAATCGTTTCGTTTAATAGCTTTTAATCGTCTTTTATATCGTGTTCATAATAATGATAATAATAGTAATCAAAATAATTAGGTGTTACAAATATTTGTTTTAATTATACTAATATTAATAATGATAGTTACAATAACATTATTAACGATAATACTAATAATTATCTTAATGATAATATAGTAATAATAATAATAACAATAACAATAACCATTTTTAAATAATGATATATATATTAATAATGATAATAATAATAATAATAATAATAATAATACTAATAATAATAATAATAATAATAATAATAATAATTGGATAATAATAATAATACTAATTATAACTTTAACGATAATAACGATAGTAATAAAAAAAATAACAATTTTTAATGATAAATCCCTTTTATTGATAAAGATAATAATAATGATAATAATAAGATAAAACTAGAACGACGATAAAAACGACAATAATAATAATCATTTTTAATAAAAATATCGAAAATTCAATTGATTATAACTTCTAATCCGTTCATCGAAACCATTTGATATCTAAAGGAAAAGTTCTTAATTTTTCGCTAGCTTTCCAAGGACATGCATATCTTATACCTTATCTCAACCGCAAGTGTAACTAATTCAAGATTCAACCTAACCTGTCTAAGGGCAATATCAAAAGTACAAGCATGCATAATCCTAAATACTCGAGCACTAGTTAGGGATACACTATTAGTATGTAAAAGTTAAATTATGAGTACTCACGTATCAATATTGAGATTCAATATTGCAGGAAAGGTACGTAGACGCAACGAAAATGATAAACACTATATTGACCTCACGAGCATACCCATGAACCATACTCAATCACCTCCATAGCTATAACCCATAATTTCCTTAATCCTATCCTACTCGAAAAACAATTTCGAAATCACTCGGAGAGCACTCCGTCGTAATATTTTATGTATACTAATAATATCTTGAAATAATACGGAGTAAATATATATATGTAAATCGATTGAGAGAGTTTAGAGAAAAATATTTTTAAGTTTCTATGAAATAATGAAACCTATTGAATTCTATTTATAATAGATTTTTGAATTATTAAAGTGAATTATTAAAGTATGAATTATTAAAGTGAATTATTAAAGTATGAATTATTAAAGTGAATTATTAAAGTATGAATTATTAAAGTGAATTATTAAAGTATGAATTATTAAAGTGAATTATTAAAGTTAAAGTAAAGTAAAAATAAAGTAAAGGTAAAGTTTAAGTAAAGTAAACGTATAAAACTATGTACGTATAATACGCGTATAAATATATATAATATTAATTTAAATCGTTATATATATTTAATAAAATAAAATATAAATATCGTTATCTTTATCATACTAGTTAAGTGATGAGTTGTCAAAAGTGGTTCTAGATATTTATAAAAGTTATATACGTTTTAATAATAAAGTTCTTTTTAAACTGAAAACGTTTTTTTTTTGTACGTTTGAAACTAAATAGATCAATCGAGTCTTTACGAGATTCAATCTTCTACTATCCTTTGTCTAGTTCTCAATGATTGACAATTTGTTCTTATTTATAAATCACTTTACCATTTTCTGAATATTGTTAAAATGGAAAGATTTCTCAAATCAACGTGGGCCTTTCAACAGAGACTTGTAATCATAATTCAATATATCTGATAATTCAATCATTTGATCTTATCTTCTAATTCCATTGATAAATATTTTGAAACAGATACAATCATATAAAGTATTTAATCTAATATTTTGTTTACGTTTCAAGTTATAATATATATACACATATACATATATAATCATATTCGTTTAATGGTTCGTGAATCGTTGGAACTTGGTCAAGGTTGAATGAATGTATGAACATAGTTTAAAATTCTTGAAATTTAACTTAACAAATATTGCTTATCGTGTTGGAAACATATAAAGATTAAAGTTTAAATTTGGTTGGAAATTTCCGGGTTGTCACAGTACCTACCCGTTAAAGAAATTTCGTCCCGAAATTTGAGTGGAAAGGTCGTGAATGATAATAAGTATGCTTTCATGATGCATACGGGCTGAAAATTAGAGTTTTATCATCAGCGAATAATTTGGATAAACACTCCATTTATATGAAGAGTACGAATGAAGCTAACATAGAAGAGTGAAATGAGTAAGTGTAGATTCATCTTATCATTTGACGTAGATATGATTGATTCCCAGATTTCAAGGGATTTGAAGAAAATCTTCTTAATAAGATTTGACTCTCTGGTAATCAAGGGAATTAGGATCCGCTTTAAATGCGATCGTCCATTTTAATTGTTCTGTCAGAGATTTTCTTATAAATTCACCTCCTTCGTTTCCTTACAACTCACTCCTTCTGTTGATGCATTTTATGCAAGTCCCTAGATATCTACCCACGTCCATTGCTGGTACAACAGTTTACCGGCCACCATGATTGCCCGTTATTATCCTATCCGTGTTTGTATGTGGTTACAGGAACTGCAAGAACGAGATTTAGATGTTTGACTATGTTAGACTTAGTTAGACGTACGAGTGAAGCCTCACTAGTACGGCTGACAGGTTCATACGCACGATTGATGCTGAGCTAAGTCACAATTACAACCTAAATGAGAAGACACGAGTGAGTGATCACCCGTACGGCTGATGAAGCCAACTCGTACGTGTGATGAATGAATCGTATGGGTGAGTCAATAGCAGGGGTATATAAAGTCTTATGTTCTTCATTTTAGGTTAAGCCTCTCATTTGTTACACATACTCAGATCTAGTGAGCTCCTTCGATTCTCTCTCAGTCCAAATCACCTAGGTGGTGAATAATAGCTCTAGGTGTTGATCTAATCATACTTGATTTAGTTGTAGTTTGACTAAATTAATCAAAAAAAAAACTTAACCTATTCACTAGAGGGTTTGATTCACTTATTCCGCCATTGTGTGAGTTAAATCTGTTGATTTCTAAGTTCCTAGTCATGTTTTATCACCTTCTATTCTTTCCCCCTCAACTCATATTTTAAAGTATTCATCAATATGCTCCATCCAGTTCTAATTCTCGATATACTTCTAACTTTCATATCGATCATTCTTCTTTTTCATCTACCGCCGGAAGAATCTATTTACTTCTACTATACTCTTGGGTTTATAGTGTTTCTAGTTCTCCCGTGTCTTTATATTGCTATATACATCGACATATATGGTTTATAATTTCTGGTTTATCGTTGGGCTTTATATGTTCCCTTATATTTCAAAGTCTCTGCTTCTGTCTTCTATAATGATTATCATTCACAGTTAATGCTCTTTTTTATTTGTTGCAATTTATAGCCCAATTTCTATTTCGGAGTTTTGTCCTTTCGTTTCTTCTTCTTGCAATTAAGCACCGCTTGTAATGGTCCAGAATTCACATATATGAATTTCGGAATGAACATTGTTAATGTTCTAGGAAGGAAATTGTGATGGCACGATCTTGACTTGTCAAATTACTAGAATACCTTGGAAAAGGCCGAATCATCAAGAAATATTTTCTTGATATTTTAGAGGTTAAATAGAATACAAGAGTCGTATAACATGGCACATGATGATGTTATGATCTGTGAATCATCACGTTCCATTTAGAAACTCGGCATTTCTTACTGTAATATAATCACATTGATCAAGTGTCATTATATTATACTAATTCATGCTTCAGTTCCCAACACTACTTCAAAATATTCCTATTTTAAACTTGGATGTTTCAGAATTTAGAAACTAAAATAGTTTCTTTTATGATGTAATACAGATAGCGCGAAGAGGTAAATGATTTCAAATAAGAAAAATTAAGAAAATATCTTCAGAAATATGGAGGATATTTATAATGAAAGATATGATGATATTTTAGAATTTCTAATATCAGAGGATGATGAAGAATATTGTCCGCAGGGGTTTAGAGTCAGGAGCAAGGTATTCGTTAATGACTTCAGCAGGTACTGAATTATTTGGATCCTTTGAAGTCAGGTTCAGTCTTTGTAATTTGTCCACGGCCTCCTTCCTACTTTGCTCAATCCGTTTTCCAGTTCCAAAACTTCTCTTTTTCTGCGCTTTGCCAGCACACTTCATCATTATCATCCAGCTTTTACCGTTTAAAGTCGTTTATAGTTTTTGCTGCTTCATCATCATTTTTTTCCCATTTTCGGAGAACCAATTCGTAGTTCGGAGTGTTTTTCAGAAACTTCACATTCAAATTAAGTCCAGAAGATAGACGTTATATATACACATATAACTGTTGGCGTAGACATGCTGCGAGATTTCAAAATACTGATTGCTAATTCACAATGATTCGTATGGCAATTCTCATTACAAGATGCGAATGAGTAAATGATGGGGTTTCAATGAATAATTATAATGACTTTTTGGAGAGGCTAAAGTCAAAGGGTAATGAAGTTATTGGTACATCTGCTAATAATGTGGTGAAATGTAAAAGGTTCCCTGGTAACGATGGTGTATATCTCAAGGTTATAATAAGGTTAGTCTGACTGAAAAGTCGAAGTTGACTTGCTGGAGCTGTGACAAAACTGGCTACTTTGAATAGGAGTCGCAAAGTTATTTTTGCTAATAAATGCCAAAGAATCTGACGCGGATACGTTGTTTAAACTTTTACTTTGGTTTCAAGAGTTTTTCGGGTACATAACTGTGGGTAACATGTGGTTGGATCATCATCTCGATATCATTCGAAGTGTCTTAAGAAATTTTCGAAGGGTTTGAACACAGATTGTAATCGTTAACATATATTTGATGTTCTAACACAGTTTTGAAGTCAATATATATCTTGTGAAAGATGTAAGGATCTAAGAGTGATGATTTTGGTCATATCTCGAGTTGAATTTTGAGATTTCAAAATCAGAATATGTAATTAAATTTTGAATGAGTATGGTTGTTTTGATTTCTATAAAAGAATGTATATTGTTGTGAAAGTAGGGAGTATAATGGATGATTTGCTGAATCAGATTTGAAGAATGTAACATATTAATTGTGAATTTATATATCTCTCGGGTATTACCTACCCGTTAAAAAAAAATTTCACAATTAATATTTTGTACAAAAGAATTTTATTACAGTCTTTATGAAAATATATATATGTATATTTTCTTCAGATGTAACATAGATTTAATGAGTTAATGCTAAATTAAACTCATTTGATTTACGGTTGAAACTAGAATTGAATAATCCCTAAAGGCTTTAAAAAGTACATAACTTTTACGCAGTATTTCTTTAATGACATTGAAATTATGAATCAATACTTCGTTATTTGTTGATGTATGATGTTCGGTTCGTGGAATTCTTGTGAATTTCGCAAAGTACGAATGATGTTATCTGAAAAATTTCGGGTACATCGATGAAAGTGTAAAATCAAATATATACTTGATTTATTATGAATTGGAATTTGTTGAATTGCGACAGAGATTGTAGTTAACGCTTGTTAAGTTACAGCCGAAGGACGTACATTATTGCATATTTGTAATATGAATTAACCGAGTAGTTAAGATTCACACACAATAGCTTAGCACGGAAAGATATATATATATATATATATATATATATATATATATATATATATATATATATATATAATATACATATAATTTCTTCAGAGGGAATGAGTTAATTCTTCATAACTCGTTGATACAATATACACGTTATTGATTCGTAATGATGTCCACAGTGATTCTTGAACTGACGGAGTTTGTGATGTTATCGGTGTTGTTGATTCGGATGTTGACTGTACTGACGATCCTGGTAACGCTGATGGTACTGTTGATGCTGTTGGTAAAGCAAGTTTAGCTTGTTAATCACACACCATTTTTGTCAGGGTTTCTACTCTTCCTTCTATCATTTTGGTTCGCTTAACTGATTTATGGTTAGGGCTAGATTAGATAATCTCTAAGACTTTAGAGATTACATAATCACCGCGGAATGTTTCTCCAATGAAGTTATGAATTGATACTTCGTCAGTTATTGTTGTTGGTACTCCTTGGTATCTATGGTGCGTATGACGTTGATGCTCATGGGACAGATTGTGAAGTTGAGGTTTACGACGCGGTTGTGGTTGGAGGTGGTAATGGTACTGTTGGCATTGATGATGGTGGTACTGGTTATGCTGCTGATGCTGCTGCTGGTGTTTGTAATCTCTGCACCATATTCTCCAAAGCCACTACCCGAGCGCGAAGTTCGTTGACTTCTTCTATTACACCGGGGTGATTGTCAGTTCGGACGAGCGGATAAATAAAATCTAAAATTTGATGTAATATATAATCGTGACGAGATACTCTGGAAATGAGCGAGAAAATGGTGTTTCAGACAGGTTCGCCGGTAAGTGCTTCAGGTTTTTCGTCAAGAGGGCAATGTGGTGGATGAAAGGGATCACCTTCTTCTTGTCTCCAATGATTGAGGAGGCTACGAACCCATCCCCAATTCATCCAGAATAGGTGATGACTGATTGGTTGATCTATTCCAGTCACACTGCTTTCGGAGCTTGAATGGGATTCCATTTCGGAATCTGAGTGACTTGAACTGATGACGAATTCCATTTCGTACGATTGGATAAAGGATTTTTTTTTCCGATATGAAATGATTTTGGCTAACGGATGGTATTCTAGTTACATAGAATATATATATATATATATATATATATATATATATGGATCAAAAGATTTCGTAGATTACGGAGGACTTTGCGGGATATGTCAGACAAAGTTTAAATTAACAGATACGATAAGATATGACTTAGCAGATATGCTAAGATATGAATTTTTGTCTATACACTATTCATGCAATCAATGCAGCAAGACGTGTCTTAGACTAAAAATGATAAGCAGGCAATTTCCTGAGGATGATAAGTAGTTAATTCTTGACACAAAATGATAAGCAAAACTTTTGACATGCAGACACGGTCGAAGTCCAGACTCACTAATGCATCCTATCGACTTATCAGTTAGACACACTAATGCAGACCTGGTTCGCTAAGACCACCGCTCTGATACCAACTGAAAGGACCCGTTCATATACATTATAAACGATTCACAATAGTTTATTACATTGCGAGATATTTGACCTTTATATGATACATTTTATAAACATTGCATTCGTTTTTAAAAGACAAACTTTCTTTACATCGAAAATTGACAGGCATGCATACCATTTCATAATATCCACTATTCAACTATAAATTGATTTAATAATAAACTTTGATGAACTCAATGACTCGAATGCAACGTTCTTCGAAATATGCTATGAAAGACTCCAAGTAATATCTTTAAAATTAGCAAATGCACAGCAGAAGATTTCTTTAACACCTGAGAATAAACATGCTTTAAAGTGTCAACCAAAAGGTTGGTGAGTTCATTAGTTTATCATAATCATTTATTTCCATCATTTTAATAGACCACAAGAATTTCATTTACAGTTCTCATAAATATACGTCCCATGCATAGAGACAAAAATAATCATTCATATGGTGAACACCTGGTAACCGACATTAACTAGATACATATAAGAATATCCCCTATCATTCTGGGACCCTCCTTCGGACATGATATAAATTTCGAAGTACTAAAGCATCCGGTACTTTGGATGGGGTTTGTTAGGCCCAATAGATCTATCTTTAGGATTCACGTCAATTAGGGTGTCTGTTCCCTAATTCTTAGATTACCAGACTTTAATAAAAAGGGGTATATTTGATTTCGATAATTCAACCATAGAATGTAGTTTCAATTACTTGTGTCTATTTCGTCAAACATTTATAAAAGCGCATGTATTCTCAGTCCCAAAAATATAAAGGGTAAAAAGGCAAATGAAACTCACCATACTGTATTTCGTAGTAAAAATACATATAACGTCATTGAACAAGTGCAAGGTTGGCCTCGGATTCACGAACCTAAATTAATTATATATATTTATGTGTTGGTCAATATTTATCTAACAAATTAGGTCATGTCATAGTGTACCACAATCCTAATGCTCGAGACTAATATGCAGAAGTCAACAAAAGTAAATTTGACTCAAAATAATTTCCAAAAATCTATACATGATTAATATATAGTTTAAATATTGTCGTTTTATATTTTTAAATATTTTTAAAAGATTTATTAGAGTAAATAATATAATTTATTAGTTAATAAATAAAATTTTATATTGAATTTATATAATAAAATATACTTTTATATATATATATTAAGTAATAAAATTTATAGGGTTCATTTAATATCATAAAGATAATATGATAGGTATTATTAAAGTAAGTTATTACACGTAGTAAAATATGTTTGTATCACATATTTATTTGATAAAATAATATCTATAATGATAGTAAGTAATATTTGTATTATTTTGTAATAATAATTATTATTATAAAAATATCAATATTTATAATCACTAAGATGACATTATGATAAAACGATAATTCTAATTATGATAACTTTAATATTTACGATAATTTTTAATATTATCTTTAAAATAATAATTCTATTTAAAATAATAATAATAATAATAATAATAATAATAATAATAATGATATTTTATAGTAACAATGATATTTCTATTAAAATGATAATTTTTGTTAAAATGATAGTTTTAATACTAACGATACTTTTAATAATAATAGTAATGATAAAAATAATAAGAACGATAATTTTATCTAAATCAATATCTTATAATATTTTAATTTCATCATGATATTCTTACTCATTATTTCCTAATCGTTTCTTTTAATAGCTTTTAATCGTCTTTTATATCGTGTTCATAATAATGATAATAATAGTAATCAAAATAATTAGGTGTTACAAATATTTGTTTTAATTATACTAATATTAATAATGATAGTTACAATAACATTATTAACGATAATACTAATAATTATCTTAATGATAATATAGTAATAATAATAATAACAATAACAATAACCATTTTTAAATAATGATATATATATTAATAATGATAATAATAATAATAATAATAATACTAATAATAATAATAATAATTGGATAATAATAATAATACTAATTATAACTTTAACGATAAAAACGATAGTAATAAAAAAAATAACAATTTTTAATGATAAATCCCTTTTATTGATAAAGATAATAATAATGATAATAATAAGATAAAACTAGAACGACGATAAAAACGACAATAATAATAATCATTTTTAATAAAAATATCGAAAATTCAATTGATTATAACTTCTAATCCGTTCATCGAAACCATTCAATATCTAAAGGAAAAGTTCTTAATTTTTCGCTAGCTTTCCAAGGACATGCATATCTTATACCTTATCTCAACCGCAAGTGTAACTAATTCAAGATTCAACCTAACCTGTCTAAGGGCAATATCAAAAGTACAAGCATGCATAATCCTAAATACTCGAGCACTAGTCAGGGATACACTATTAGTATGTAAAAGTTAAATTATGAGTACTCACGTATCAATATTGAGATTCAATATTGCAGGAAAGGTACGTAGACGCAACGAAAATGATAAACACTATATTGACCTCACGAGCATACCCATGAACCATACTCAATCACCTCCATAGCTATAACCCATAATTTCCTTAATCCTATCCTACTCGAAAAACAATTTCGAAATCACTCGGAGAGCACTCCGTCGTAATATTTTATGTATACTAATAATATCTTGAAATAATACGGAGTAAATATATATATGTAAATCGATTGAGAGAGTTTAGAGAAAAATATTTTTAAGTTTCTATGAAATAATGAAACCTATTGAATTCTATTTATAATAGATTTTTGAATTATTAAAGTGAATTATTAAAGTATGAATTATTAAAGTGAATTATTAAAGTATGAATTATTAAAGTGAATTATTAAAGTTAAAGTAAAGTAAAAATAAAGTAAAGATAAAGTTTAAGTAAAGTAAACGTATAAAACTATGTACGTATAATACGCGTATAAATATATATAATATTAATTTAAATCGTTATATATATTTAATAAAATAAAATATAAATATCGTTATCTTTATCATACTAGTTAAGTGATGAGTTGTCAAAAGTGGTTCTAGATATTTATAAAAGTTATATACGTTTTAATAATAAAGTTCTTTTTAAACTGAAAGCGTTTTTTTTGTACGTTTGAAACTAAATAGATCAATCGAGTCTTTACGAGATTCAATCTTCTACTATCCTTTGTCTAGTTCTCAATGATTGACAATTTGTTCTTATTTATAAATCACTTTACCATTTTCTGAATATTGTTAAAATGGAAAGATTTCTCAAATCAACGTGGGCCTTTCAACAGAGACTTGTAATCATAATTCAATATATCTGATAATTCAATCATTTGATCTTATCTTCTAATTCCATTGATAAATATTTTGAAACAGATACAATCATATAAAGTATTTAATCTAATATTTTGTTTACGTTTCAAGTTATAATATATATACATATATACATATATAATCATATTCATTTAATGGTTCGTGAATCGTTGGAACTTGGTCAAGGTTGAATGAATGTATGAACATAGTTTAAAATTCTTGAAATTTAACTTAACAAATATTGCTTATCGTGTCGAAAACATATAAAGATTAAAGTTTAAATTTGGTTGGAAATTTCCGGGTTGTCACAGAAGGAACTGAACCAATTGATGAAACTGAAATGTTAGCTACACTTATGGCTAATGGATATGAACCAATAACAGAAGAAATTCAAATGCTAAAAGAAGAAGACAGATATCGATATAAATCATCGATAGAAGAACCACCGACATTAGAGTTAAAGCCACTTCCAAACCAATTGGAATATGCTTATTTACATGGTGAATCTGAATTACCTGTAATAATATCATCTTCTCTTACTGAAAATGAAAAATCTCAACTCATTTCTGTGCTAAAAGCTCATAAACCAGCTATTGCATGGAAAATTCATGATATTAAAGGAATAAGCCCTTCGTATTGCACACATAAAATCCTTATGGAAGAAGGTCATAAAACGTATGTGAAAAACGAAGACTAAATCCTAATATGCAAGATGTTGTTAAGAAAGAAATTATTAAACTGCTAGATGCAGGTTTAATTTATCCAATCTCTGATAGTCCATGGGTAAGCCCAGTTCAATGCGTACCTAAGAAGGGTGGCATGACTGTCATCACAAATGAGAAAAATGAGCTTATTCCTACTAGGACTGTAACAGGATGGCGTGTTTGTATTGATTATAGAAAATTAAATGACGCCACCAGAAAAGATCACTTTCCCTTACCTTTCATTGATCAAATGTTGGAAAGATTAGCCGGAAATAGTTACTATTGTTTTCTTGATGGTTTTTCCGGATATTTTCAAATTCCAATAGCACCCGAGGACCAAGAGAAAACCACATTCACGTGCCCTTATGGTACTTTTGCTTATAAATGCATGCCATTTGGACTTTGCAACGCCCCTGCAACCTTTCAAAGGTGCATGATGGCGATTTTTCACGACATGATAGAAGAATGCATGGAAGTTTTCATGGACGACTTTTCAGTCTTCGGTGATACATTTGAATCATGTCTAGTTAATCTTGAACGAATGCTTATTAGATGCGAACAATCAAATCTAGTAGTTAATTGGGAGAAATGTCATTTCATGGTTAAAGAAGGCATCGTTCTTGGTCATAAAATTTCAAAGGAAGGAATTGAAGTGGATAGAGCTAAAGTAGATGTAATTGCTAAACTTCCACATCCCACCAATGTTAGAGGAGTTAGGAGTTTTCTAGGGCATGCCGATTTTTACCGACGTTTCATAAAGGATTTTTCTAAAATTGCCACTCCTATGAATAAACTCCTAGAAAAGGATGCTCCATTCATCTTTTTAGATGAATGCATCAAATCTTTTAATATTCTTAAAGAAAAACTCACTAATGCGCCGATCATGATAATTCCAAATTGGAATCTACTGTTTGAACTAATGTGCGATGCAAGTGATTTTGCAATGGGAGCCGTTTTAGGACAAAGGATTGAAAAACGATTTCAACCTATTTATTATGATAGTAAGACGTTACAAGGAGCACAAACAAATTACACAACTACTGAAAAAGAACTCCTTGGTATTGTCTTTGCTTTTGACAAATTTCGTTCATATCTCGTTCTAGCTAAAACGGTGGTCTATACCGACCATTCTGCTCTTAGATACCTATTTTTGAAACAAGATGCCAAACCAAGATTAATCCGTTGGATCTTACTCTTACAAGAGTTCGATATTGAAATCCGAGACAAAAAGGGAGCAGAAAATCTCGCCGCTGATCATCTTTCTCGTCTTGAAAATCCTGAATTAGAAGTTCTAAATGAATCGGCCATACAAGACAACTTTCCTGATGAATATCTATTGAAGATAGATTATAATGAAATTCCATGGTTTGCAGACTATGCAAACTATTTAGTATGTAGATTCCTTGAAAAAGGATTATCGTACCAAAAATGAAAGAAATTCTTTAGTGATATAAAACACTATTTCTGGGAAGATCCACATTTGTTTAAAAGTTGTCCCGATGGAATAATACGCCGATGTGTATTCGGAGATGAAGCTAGTAAAATATTAAACCATTGTCACACAGGACCAACAGGAGGGCATTATGGGCCTCAGCTCACAGCAAGAAAAGTTTACGATGCTGGATTCTATTGGCCTACAATTTTCAAAGACGCACACCTTCTTTGCAAATCCTGTGATGCTTGTCAAAGGGCCGGAAAAATAAGTCAATGTGATGAAATGCCACAAAATGTCATTCAAGTATGTGAAGTATTTGACATTTGGGGTATTGACTTTATGGTTCCATTTCCAAAATCTCATAATAATCTCTATATTCTCGTTGCCATTGATTATGTATCTAAATGCGCGGAAGCACAAGCTCTCCCGACTAATTATGCACGAGTTGTAGTCAACTTTTTAAAACGTCTTTTTGCTAAGTTTGGAACACCGAAAGCTTTAATAAGTGATCGGGGTACTCATTTTTGTAACAATGAACTTGAGAAAGTTCTTAAAAGATATGGAGTAACTCATAAAATCTCCACCGCTTATCATCCATAAACAAGTGGACAAGTTGAAAATACCAACCGAGCTTTAAAATGTATTCTAGAGAAAACCGTATGATCAAATTCGAAGGAATGGTCCATGAAATTGGAGGATGCACTCTGGGATTTTAGAACAGCCTATAAAACTCCAATTAGAACCACACCTTTTAAACTCGTTTACGGAAAAGCATGTCATCTTCCAGTAGAAATTGAACACAAAGCATTTTGGGCTTTGAAGACATGTAATCTTGATTTACATGAAGCTGGACGTCTACGATTAAGTCAACTAAACGAATTAGAAGAATTAAGACTTGAGGCATACGAACATTCGTTAATCTATAAAGAAAGAACGAAGAAATGGCATGATAAAAGAATCAGAAGTTCAAAAGAATTTAAATAAGGAGACAGAGTTCTTCTTTTCAATTCACGATTCAAGCTATTTCCCGAAAAATTGAAATCAAGATGGTCTGGACCATTCATAGTCAAAAGAGTTTTCCCATACGGAACAATAGAGTTAACAAATTCAAATGGGATTGAATTTAAAGTTAATGGTCACAGAGTTAAACATTACATACATGGTCCGATGGAAGTTGACAATGAAGTCAATCATAATTTCACCACCCAAGAAAACCTTCAAAATGAAAACATACATATGTTATCAACAACATATGAAAAATCAAAATTGGAAAATAGGGAGGATTCAAATTGGAGTGATGAAGAAGAATTCTTATACAAACCTCCCATTTCAAGAAACGAAGAAAAATGTGAACAAGAAGTTCAAATAGAAGTGAAAGAATCAAGAAAAGAACACCCGAAAAAGTTTTACAAACCAACTTGACTTACTAAAGCTGGAGATCATCGTGAATTTATCATTTCTTGCTTGCTTAATGATGGTGCTGTATATAATGGACTCGCAGATTTAGGAGTAAGTGCAAATATTATGCCTCTTTCCTTATACAAAAGATTAGGTATGGGTAAATTAAAACCAACCAAAATAGGTGTTTAATCATTTGACCTAACCATTAAATATTCGGTTGGAATAGCAAATAATTTACTTGTTAACGTGGGAAGTTTGACCTTTGTTGCAAACTTCATAGTGATTAATATGGAGGAAAACCTTGATATTCCTCTAATTTTAGGTCGCCCATTTTTAGAAACCACCGAGGCATTCATTGATGTAAGAGAAGGTAGAATGACACTTAGGGATGGTGATACATCGATCACCTTTGTGAACTGAAAGTTTAGATCTCCACCAACCAAAACTGTTAAACCAATAAAAACGCATAAGGTGGGGAAGATGAAGAAACACTTAATGATGATCCGATCACAAAGAACCCCGTTGATGATAAGAAATTAGATGAACCCGTTTTTAACAGTTCAACGAAGAAACTTTATAAACGGATTCACGATGCTAAGATTAAGGGAAACTTTAAGTTATGTAACCGATTAATATCCAATTTATCACCAAAAGAAAAGGCGATGTTAGCTGAATTTGTGAAAGCTACGGAGGAAATCAACAAATGGATTGAAGTAAAAGTCAAAGATATTCAAGTTGTTGATGATCCAATTGAAAATAACGTTAATCACAATTTCAACTAAGTGTGGGGAGGTTCGAATCTTTTTAGGGTAATATGTATTTCTGTTAGAGTTAGATTTTCTGTTTTCATGTAGTTCTCGAGAATGGAATCCGAATGGTCTTTCCCTAGCAGACCCTAAAGAACTAGTCTTCTTCCCCCATTCTGAATTTTTATTTTTTTTAAGTTTTACGAGATGAAGACTTCCTGTAAATTAAACCATGGTCTAATGCTACACGCTTTGATCACTAAACGTAATAATGACACCCTTCCAAGTGAATTGGTATCATTAATCAGAGGTAAATTGGACGGAGTAAGAAAAGAATCCAGGAACGAAAATAATAAGTTACATTTTGGTAAAGGAAAATCAAAATCCGCAGCAAAAAGAAGAGCTCGACACCTTGAAAGATGTCACAAATGCGGAAAATGGTCACACGAAGGAAAATGTTCGACGAATCAGACATATTCCAATACCGAATTCGTTACTTTATGCAGAGATGGACCGTTCATATGTTTCGAAGAAAAAACGTTGAATTCTCGAGGTTATGCCTATGTAGCTATGGAAAACCAATTAGTCCGACTATCTTATGAGTGGGCTAAAACAGGTCACTGAGAATTCTATTTCACAGGTAAGTATGTACAGTTTTTGTTTTTATTTTATTGCTTTTAACCTTTTGATATTAAATGCTAAATTGTTCGCTATAAAGTATTAAATTGGTATTCAATAAAATTAGGTTTTGCGACCGAAATTATTGATATCATACAAAAATTTATTACATCACTGCGAAATTTACCGTTTATTCTTAAGGTATAAATATCTTTAATCAATCAACCCAAAATATTTCAAAAATTCGTCAGGAGTAAAACTAGGTAATATAGCCGAAATTACTCTACCGAAAAGAGGGGCGTATATTTTTGATAATATTTGATTAATTAAAGTGGGATAAAAGACCAAAAATATTTTTAATTTTTAATTTTACTATGTTTTTAAATTTAATATATAAATATTAAATTAATATTGTAAAACTTTTAAAATCAATAGATTTAAGTTTGTAAATATTTGAAAAAATTAATATTTTTTATAAGTTTGTATGTATAAAAACAAAATTATAATATAAATTTGGTGTGAGTTTTTTTAAAATTTTAATAATATGAATTTTTAATTTTATGCATTTTAAATTTAAGTTTGGTGTGAATTTAAAAACAAAAATTTACTTTATTTCGCTAAGTTAAAAATTGATTTCTAAAAATTCGTCGTGAGTTGAAGACTAGGTCGTTGAACCGAAATTGCTCTACCCAAGGGAGGGACGAGAATTTTTATTATCATTATTTTTAATCTTGTTGAATTAAAGTATGCCAAAAACATTAAAAAACCCAAAAATCTTTGCTTTTAAAACTGAGCTTTGAATTGACAAATTTTAAAATTTTATCGAGGGACGGACTAGGACAACGATCCGAAACGCCCTCATCCTAAAAAGAAACAAAATTTTAATTTTTAATTAATTATATGTTTTATTAGTATAAGATTTTTTATAAAAAAAAAAAAAAAAAAAAAAAGAACTTCGAGATCGCGGAGCCAGGAGGCTATCCCCTTTCGAGATCGCGGAGTAACAGAAATCCAGAAAGGATAAACTGGTTGACAGACCAGTTTCTACACACACACCACACATATTCTGCGAAAAACCCACGAAAAAAGCACCCCAAAATCGCCATTTTGCACCGTTTTTCATCAAATTTGTTGCTAAAAATTGATGTGGAGATTCCTACCTAGATCCCTTTCAAGAAGAATGGTAATTTCTACACCCCTAACACTCTTAAATTGGAATTTTTTGTGTTCTTGAGCTATTTTTTAAATTTGATTTTTGTTAATTTTTAGTGTAATTAGTGTTAAATTGTTGATATATTATGCATGTATAACCTAGATTGATGCTATTTAATATGATTTGAAGCCAAAAACTTCAAAATTTGTAGGAATCTCGGGTTTGTGTTCTTGAGCAATTTGGGGCTTTTTGATATAAACAGGTTATGGCCGATTTTTGTCATGAATTATTGCTAAATTAAGTAGTGTATCATGTTTAGGTAGCTAAATGATCAATACTTTGATCCTAAACATGATATTTGAGAATTAAAGTGGACTTTTTAAGTCTAAAATTCATGAACTTGATTAATTTGATATAAAAGTCATTTGAAACTTGTTTAATTGTTAGTAATGATTATTTTGACATGTTATTTGAGTAGAATGCTTATAAACTTGGTAAACATTTTCATATATGCTTATTTGAAAAAGTGTAGAATTGTTAAAAATATGAAAATGAGCATGAGTTTAATATGGATTAAACATGTCATGTTAGTTATTTTTAATTGTTATTTTGCTAATACCAATGCATTTTTGGATGCACAATTTTTTTTTTGTTTAATGTGTTTAGCAGAATGAACGAGGTGAATCTTCATCCGCGCCACAAAATTTGAATACTTATAATGAAAGTGACGAGGATCAAGATCTCAGTGAACAATACAAACAGAATCAACCGCATCCTTTAATTTCATTGTCGCGATCAGTTGAAGCAAAGCTACACCCTAACTTACGATTTGACAGATTTTGGATAGACTATCCAAAATATCAGAGGAACTTGAGCATTCTTTATCCCAAAGATGTTGAAGTGTCCAGGGTGATAGATTGGGCACCATTAGAAACAGTGGGATTGGCCGAGCCAATAAGAGAATTACTTACACAAAGGTATGGTAATTCTACTTTCAATGATTGGATTAATCTATTCACTATACGTAGACCTGTGTATAAGGAATGGTGCGTTGAGTTAGTAAGTACTATTGAACTAAATGATGAAGTAACTAGTTTAACGGATAGAAGTTTTATTAGATTTCTATTAGGAGGTGTGATGCGCCGTATGTCTTTATTAGATATGGCTGAAGCTTTGTGTATTTATACGGCTGAAGAATTATTAACTAATGATTGTAGATAGTTGATAAGTAATGGTAGAAGGGTTGACTATGATTTTGATAAGAATGAGTTGTGGAGTATAATGACTAGCCATAATCGTTTTCGTGGAGGTCATTATTCTTATACTGATATACATAGAGCTGAGCTTAGGGTAATCCATAGATTCATTTCCAACTCTATTACACAAAGGGGTAGAAATAAAGATAAAGTGACCGAAGATGATTTATTTTATCTGATGTGTATTAGAGACCCACAGAGCTTTGTAAATATTCCTTATTGTGTGGGCTATTATTTGTCGGATATGATAAAGGGAATGCGAAACAATAGTATTATAGGAGGTGGTATTTTTGTGACTTTAATTGCCGAGTACCTCGGTGTGGATATTACTCGGGGAAGGGAGTTAGTACAAGTACCCATTCCTCGTGATCGGATTGATATACGGGTATATGCTGGTGCAAAGGTTTTGTTGAAAAGAAATAATGTTGCACTTCCATATCAAGGGAATCATCCACAGGTAGAAAGAGGTCAACAACAAGGTAATGTGGGAGGAGGAAACCAAATGACCGATATACAAAGAATAATGTCCCAAACTGAATACCAACGGGCTATGCAACAAGAGTATCAGGCTTGGCAATATCATCAAGAATATATCAAAGCCTATTTAGCCTCCCAAGGTTGGAACTACATTCCTACTGAGCCAGTCCATTTTCCTCCGTAGACCGAGGACACGAGACCACCTTTTCCTACCTATGACCCATTTCAAGCATATCAAGATAGATACAATGAACCATGGAACCCCTACTGGTTTCAGAATCAACCCTAGTTTACTTAGTCTTATTTATCTTATTTATTTGTAATGTTGCTATATTTAATACTTATGTTGGTATTGTATTAGTTTTTATAATTTTCTAACTTTTATTATTATATTTTAATAATTTTTGAATGTGGGGTAATATACCAAACTTCAAAAATATGTATATATGTTTGCAGTTTATCTTATGCACACAACAGGGTAAAACAATGCATTTTCAAAGACTGACATTAAGTTCAGCAAAAGCTACTAATTTTGACGACAAGATGCAAAATAAATGTGATGAAACAACAAACGGAATGAACAAATGATGTGCACCATTTATCATTCAACAAACAAACGCCAATATGTTTGGAAACTTTGATAAAATTTAATCATTTTTCTGCGCTAATCACCCTCAATAATTTAAATTGTTAATGATTTCTTACAAATGAGGGCATTGCAAGATCTTAAGTGTGGGAAGGGGTTAAATTCTTTCGGATTTTTAAAATTTTAACTTATACACTTGGTTACCATTAAAAATACTAGTAACACAGTAGTTGTATTAGAATCTAGTGCTCTCTGTTGATAAAGAACGGCCCTAGTCTTATATACTGACTACCCAATTCTAGTAAAATTTTCAAAATTTTCAATTAAATGAATTCAAAATCATGTTTATACATATTTATGAACGATAAAACTAGGTGTTAATACCGAAATTATTGTTACCTCGGAAAGGACATAAATTGAGAAACAAACCAAAATGTTAGAATTCATTTAAAATAGAATAGAGGACAATAAAAAGGAAAATAAAAGCCAAGTGTGGGAAAAATTAACAAGTTTTTTTTAAAACATATATCACATATTTTGTACAAAGATACTTTTGTTTTGGGCAAAATTAACCATTTTACCCGATTTATTGTAATACTTTTGAAAGAAAGATGGATCTACACGATGAATCAATTCCATCATTAAAAGGAAGTAAAGTCTTCCGAAAAAGAAACGCGCTTCTTGATTTAGGTCATGATGTTGTCGTCCAGACCAGCTGTAGGTTGACGAAAAATCTAGAAAAGTCATCTCTAAAATCAGCAGGAAATCCACGGACCTCAGCATCAAACAGGGTCGCCAAGTGGTCAGACTTATCCTAACCATGAGAGGATCTGTCTCGTAAAATGGGAGGGCGCTGTGCAAATTAGCTTGATAAGACTAATGAATCAGATCCTCAGAAAGGATAATCTCCTTAAAGATCAAAAATCAGCTTTTAAGCCTGATATTACTCAATCCTTGAGATTGACCTTAAAGATTGAGAATTACAAACTCATGAAATTCGAGGATATCTAAACTCGAGCTTGAACGAGAAAATATTTTGATCAAAAATAAAACTGATTTGTTTTCTGAAAACCTATTTTCAATGCGTTCATTACCATTGAACGTAAAATCCTGAAAATTCACCTGGAATTCATTAGGTCACCTGAACCAAATCGGGTGTCAACCGTAAGAACGGTGGTTGCATAGTATGGTCGAAGACAGGACCTTGTGCCAGACCGAAAAACTATAGGGTGAGCTTTACTATTGCTCCTACAAAGGATAGTAATTGCATCCGACACGTTATAGACCATAATTAAAAGCATGTCAGGGGATATTGCCTTAACAGTTGCTTGTTCAACGCTTTCCTTTACAACTGGACGGTAGTTTACCGAAAGGTAATATACAGAGCAAGTATACTGGACGTGTTGCTTTCCCAATACAAGGTTAGCAAGTGGGTGACACAAAACCGCAAATTTTGAGCTAAAATTTTCAAATCTGAAACCCACCAAACCCACAAAAACAATTTGCAAACACCGGTGAAGGGTTATTCCGGAAAACTTATCTAGGGTAAAAGCTAGATTGAATTTTCAAAAAGATCAAATGTTTTCATAAAGATCCAATTTACTTAAGGATCTAAATTTTCATAGTCATGTGGGACTGTAAACCACAACATTACTATCATTGTTCACACCGCCGTATAGAAATCACTGATGTACAAAGTGTGAAGAATAAAGAAGTGATTCTAGTATTTTTATTTTAAGACTATATTTCTTGAGGACAAGCAACGCTCAAGTGTGGGAATATTTAATAATGCTAAAAACGAACACATAATTCATAGCATTATTCCTCAAGAAAGACAAGCTTTTAGTTGCAATTGTTCTATTTACAAGTGATATTCGTTTAAATATTAAAAGGAGAAGACAAAAGGCAGATTCGACGATTTAAAGATGCAAACGACCAAAAAGCTCAAAAGTACAAAGTACGATCCAAGAGGTTCAATTTATTGATGAGAAGCATCTAGAAATGACAAAAGTACAAGTTACAAAACGAAAAGTACAAGATATTAAATTGTACGCAAGGACGTTCAAAAATCCGGAACCGGGACCTAAGTCAACTTTCAATGCACGACGCAACGAAGCGAAAATTACAAGTCAACTATGCATATAAATATAATATAATATATAAATAATTCTTAAAATTATATATATATATATATATATATATATATATATATATATATATATATATATATATATATATATATATATATATATATATATATATATATATATATTATATTTATTAAAAAAATTCGTTGGCAAGCTAGGAGCCAAACTTGGATGAGCTGTAATCCACTACTCCGTGATCGCGGAGATGTGAAGGAGAAACCCTTCGATATCACGGAGCACACCAAAACTGAAATGGGGCCTATAAAAGGCAACGCATTCGATCGATATTTTACACTTCTTTTTCTTTTCATCATACGTAAAGATATATATATATATATATATATATATATATATATATATATATATATATATATATATATATATATATATATATATATATATATATATATATATATATTATAATGTTAATTTTAATTTTAATTTTAATTCTAATAATAAGGGTATGTTAGCGAATGTTGTAAGGGTGTAAGTCAAAATTATGTCCGTGTAACACTACGCTATTAATAAATCACTGTAAGTTATGTTTAAATTATTTTCATTAATGTCTCGTAGCTAAGTTATTATTATGCTTATTTAAGCCGAAGTAATCGTGATGTTAGACTAAATATTAAAATTGGGTAATTGGGCTTTGTACCATAATTGGAGTTTGAAAAAAAGAACGACACTTGTAGAAATTAGACTATAGGCGATTAATGGGCTTTATATTAACTAAATGATACCTCGTTAATTTAATATATAGACTTATAATTTGACGTATTTATATATATAACCACATACGCTTGACTGGGTACGGTGGGCAGGATATCTATAAATACCAATAATTATTCATTTTACCGGACACGGAACTTGATTAATAGTTAATAGACTTGTTGAAACAGGGGTGGATTACATTCAAGGGTAATTGGTGTAATTGTTAACAAAGTAGTAAAACCTTGGTTTACACGCAGTCGATAACCTGGTGTATTCATTAAACAAAGTATTAAGACCTTGTTACAATTCGAATCCCCAATTAGTTGGAATATTTGACTTCGGGAATAAGAATAATTTGACGAAGACTTTTGCACTTTATGATTATGATTGATGGACTATTATGGACAAATCCGTATGGACATATCGAATAATCCAGGACAAAGGACAATTAACCCATGGGAATAAACTAAAAACAACACGTTGAACATCATGATTACGGAAGTTTAAATAAGCATAATTCTTTATATTTCATATTTAATTGCACTTTTAATTATCGCACTTTTATTTATTGTCATTTTATTTAATTGTATTTTTAATTATCGTACTCTTTAATTATCGCAATTTTATTTTATCGCACTTTTATTTATCGCAATTTCATTATCGTAATTTACTTTACACTTTAAATTAAGTTATATTTATTTTTAATATTTTACATTAAGTTTTAACTGCGACTAAAGTTTTAAAATCGACAAACCGGTCATTAAACGGTAAAAACCCCCTTTTTATAATAATAATACTACTTATATATATTTGTATTTTTACAAATATAAGTTAAAAATATAGCGTTAAGCTTGTTTAAAGATCCATGTGGAACGAACCGGACTTACTAAACACTACACTACTGTACGATTAGGTACACTGCCTATAAGTGTTGTAGCAAGGTTTAGGTATATCCACTATATAAATAAATAAATCACTTGTGTAAAATTGTATCGTATTTAATAGTATTTCCTAGTAAAAATATAACTATTTCCTAGTACACCTCGCACACATCAGGTGACAAAAGGGTAATCATATATATCAAGATTATGATAAGGCTACTCCGAATGAAAAATAGAAGTTGTCTTGCTGGAGCTGTGATATAATTTGCTACTTTGCAAAGGAATTGCAAAGTTATTTTTGCTAATAAATGCCAAAGGATCTGACACAGATCTTTGTTGAATTATGACTTTGGTTTCTAGAGCTATTTAAGTACATAACTGTGGGTAATATGTGGTTGAATCATCATCTCGATTGCTCATTATTTGAAGTGTCTTCAGAAATTTTCGAAGGGTTTGAACACAGATTGTAATCGTTAATATACATTTGATGTTCTAACACAGTTTTGAAGTCAAAGTATAGCTTTGAAAGATGTAACAATCTAAAAGTGATGGTACCGGTTATATTTCGTATTGAATTCTGAGGTTTCAAAATCAGAATATGTAATTGGGTTTGAATGAGTATTGTTGTTTAGATTGCTATAAAAGAATGTATATTATTAAGAAAGTAGGAAGTATAGTTGATAATTTGCTTAATCAGATTCGAAGAATGTAACATATTAATTGTGAATATATATATATATATATATATATATATATATATATATATATATATATATATATATATATATATATATATATCTCGGGTATTACCTACCCGTTATAAAAATTTCACAATTAATATTTTGTACAAAAGAATTTTATTACAGTCTTTATGAAAATATATATGTATGTATTCTCTTCAGATGTAACATAGATTTCAATGAGTCAATACTAAGTTAAACTCATTCGATTTATGGTTGAAACCAGAATTGAATAATCCCTTGAAGGCTTTAGAAATTACATAAGTATTTCTTCAATAATATTGAAATTATGAATCAATACTTCGTTATTTGTTGAGATGTGATGTTGGTTTTCGTTAAATTCTTGTGAACTTTACAAAGTACGAATGATGTTATCTGAAAAGTTTCGGGTACATCGATGATGAAAGTGTAAAATCAAATATATACTTGATTTATTATGAATTGGAATTTGTTGAATTGCGACAGAGATTGTAGTTAACGCTGGTTAATTTGCGGCAGAAGGACGTACATTATTGCATATTTGTAATATGAATTAACCGAGTAGTTAAGATTCACACACAATAGCTTAGCACAGAAAGATTTATTTCAAAATATATATATACATATAAAATATACATATAATTTCTTCAGAGGGAATGAGTTAATTCTTCATAACTCGTTGATATAATATACGCGTTATTGATTCGTAATGATGTCCACAGTGATTCCTGAACTG
Source organism: Rutidosis leptorrhynchoides (assembly GCF_046630445.1). Lineage (NCBI taxonomy): Eukaryota > Viridiplantae > Streptophyta > Magnoliopsida > Asterales > Asteraceae > Rutidosis > Rutidosis leptorrhynchoides. The sequence goes on from NC_092336.1 coordinate 192,880,242, forward strand.
ACGGAGTTTGTGATGTTATAGGTGTTGTTGATTCTGATGTTGACTGTACTGACCATGCTGGTGACGCTGACGGTACTGTTGATGCTGTTGGTAAAGAAAGTTTAGCTTGTTAATCACACACCATTTTTGTCAGGGTTTCTACTCTTCCTTCTATCATTTTGGTTCGCTTAACTGATTTATGGTTTGTGATGACCCAGAAATTTTTGACCAAATTTAAACTTAATCTTTATATGGTTTCGACATGATAACCAAAGTCTATAATATTGAGTCTCGAAAACTTTGAACTGTGTTCATGTATTCATTTACCCTTTGACAATTCTCGACGATTCACGAACAATTATTTGTAGATAAATATATATAAATATAAATATAAATATATAAAATAATTTGAAATAATAAAATACAAGTTAAACATTAGAATCAAATATGTAAAATAATATGCAAAATATTAAAGTTATTATCTACATATGAATATATATAGATTTTGCCTGATATCTTCCGTAAATTTCTCCGTAATTTAAGGGATCTTGGTACTATATATATATATATATATCTATGCATATTATGCATTGAGAATACCATCCAACTATCAATTGATGTCACTAAACTCTTCATACCAAAAATCTTTCCTGAGATCGCGTAAGATGGCCTCTACTAATCGACCAAGTTCCTCTGACTCCGAAGACAGCGTGACAAGAGCACACCAACCAATCAACTACCGTGATTATGGAGAAGGGAAGAAGGTACTCCATATCATGAACCGAATCCACCAACTAACCTTGGAGTACTTGACCCGCTCACCGGCGAACCCGTTCGCAACACCGTTTATACCCTTTTTGCAAGAATTTTTCGTCTTGAGGCTACTATTAACGGAACTAGAGAAGATATCCAACCTCTACCTCACATTGATAACCAACCAGGGTTAGTAGATGAAGTTAGAGAACTCCGAGCTCGAGTATTAACTTTAGAGAGCAAGGTACACAATTTGCAAGCACCAGCAGTATCACCAACACCAGTAACATCACCAGCCTCAGCACCAACGGCACCAATACCATCAACAACCCAAGTTTCAAAAATCCACACCTCAACATCGCAATCTATACCTCGAGCATAATCATTGTTCTACATGACGTTCTACATCAATTACCTTCGTTCGACATGGCAATTATGTAATCTTTAATATTTTAGAGATTATATATTCTCGTTCTAACGGTAAATCAAATAAGTTTAATAGCATATTAACTCATTAAATCCATGATTACATCTGAAGAGAATATATATATGTAAGTATATTTTCATAAAGATTGTAATTAAATTTTTTTTTAGTACAAACGATTAATGGTGAAAATATTTTAACGGGTAGGTAATACCCGAGAAATATTTAGATTTCACATTAATAAGTTACACTGTACATTCTTCGAATCTGATTCAATAGTCATTTACTATCCTATTTACAACCATCAATATACGTATCCGTTCACCGCAGAATAACCATTTCCATTCAATTTCATATTTGGATTTTAATCAATCAGAATCCAACAAGTGGCATAATGAAGAAAATATTGGACAAAAATAAAATTTGTTAGAAACAAACAATTTAACCATGAGAAAATTTTGTTAAGAATCCACGCTAACAAAAATCCTAGCTAACTGTTCCTAGCTAACTGTTAATTCTTTATTACATTTTATTATCGCAATTTATTTATCGCAGTTTATTTATCGCAATTTTATTTATCGTCATTTAATTTCTGTTATTTACTTTACGCACTTTATTTATCGTCATTTAATTTCTGTTATTTATTTTACGCACTTTAAATATCGGGACACGTATACAAGGTTTTGACATATCATATCGACGCATCTATATATATTATTTGGAATAACCATAGACGCTCTATATGTAGTAATGTTGGAGTTAGCTATACAGGGTTGAGGTTAATTCTACAATAATATATATACTTTGAGTTATGATTGAGTCTGAGACATGTACACGGGTCACGATACATATTAATTAATTCAAATATTATATATTAAACTATATATGAACTATTGGACTGTTAACTGTGGACTATCGACTGTGGACAAATAACATTGGATAATTAAAATGAATTAAAATATTGATTATAACATATGAAACTAAACATTTCTTCAAGTTTGCCACTTGATTTCATCTTAAACCTCATTTGTATATTGACGATTCAAATCTGCGTTCAAACTTTTCATGATTCTTGAAAACACCTCAATCGAGAGGATGAACCAACCGCACTTCATCTACGGAAAAAAAGATTGATGCATATAGTTATGCACCTGAAAACACTCGGAACCTGAGTAAACGTTTAAAAACGTATCTGTGCTAACTCCTTTGGCGTTGTTATTACCGAAAAATCACTTTGCAATCCTTTTCCAAAGTAGCCAATTTTGTCACAGCTCCAGCAAGTCAACTTTGACTTTTCAGTCGGACTAGCCTTATTATAACCTTGATGTATACGATTGCCTTTTTCGTCATCGTTACCGGAGAACCGTTTATATTCCACCACATTAGCAGAAAACTTACCAGCAACTTCATTAATCTTTGACTTCCTGAAAGGTTATTATATTCATTGAAACCCTATCACCTACTCATCCGCATCTTGTAAAGAGAAATCTCATACCAATTACCGGGAATTAGCAATCAGTACTTTCAGAACTTACGGCATGTCTACATCAACAGTTATACGTATACATATAACATTTATCTCTTAGAATTATGATCCTTCATTCTGAAATTCTGAAAAGCACTCTAGCCTACGAATCAGTTCTTTGAACTTTGAAAAAGCTGAATGAAGCAGCAGAAAACTGTAGGCAACCGTAAACGACCTTAATCGTCGGAAGTTTGATGATAAAGAATAGTATGATGGAAAAGCTCAGAAAAGTTAGAACTAGAAAATGGATTGAGCTAACCACGAAGGAGACCAATACAAGGACCATACCCTATATTCAAAGAATCCACGTAATTCTGGATCCGTTGAAATCTTTAGAGAATATCTTGCTTCGAAGTCATGTTAAAATCTTGCAAAAAAAATTTCTTCATCAACCTTCAAACTTGGAAATTCCAAAATATCATCATAAATATCTTCGATATTTCTGAGGATATTTTCATAAATATTCTCGTCCGAAATTATATACCTCTTTGTGCTTCCTGTGTTTCATTATATTGGAAACTTCTGTAAAATGTAAGTTTAATTTATGAATGAATTCTGGAGAAATGTAAAGAAATTGATGCATGAATTAGTATAATATAATGACACTTGATCAACGTGATTATATTACAGTAAGTCATGCTGAGTTTCTAATGGAACATGATGATTCACAGATCATACCGTCATCATATGCCATGTTACACGACTCTTACATTCTATCTAATCTATAAACATATCAAGAACATATTTTCTTGATAGTCCTATCATTTATCTTGAATTCGAGTAATTTGACAAATCAAATCGTGCGATTACGTTCTTTATTGTTTAGAACATTAAGTTCATTCGAAATTCCATACTTACGAATTCTGGACCGTTACTCGCTTTACTAGAGGTCGAGAACAGAATAAAAAGGCAAAGAGCTCCAAAATATAAGAGAAAATATAAAGCCCAATAACAACACGGAGGTTACAAACCGTGGATATTAATAGGAATAGCAATATAAAGACACGGTAGAATTAAGAATAGTATGACCCCAAGGTAATAGTAGAAGTAAACAGATTTTTCTAGTGGAAGATTGAAAAGAAGGACGACAGAAATGATAATTAGGAAAATATCAAGGATTAGAACTGGATTAAGCATTTTCACAATCTTTTGGAGGTATGAACTAAGAAAGAAAGTATAAGAATGGTGAAAATAATGGAACGGAAAAAGTTTAATTTATAATGGAAATATCAGACAGAGTAATAGAGGCAGATCACCGTATTTAATTATAGAGATTCTAATTTCCTTCTTCGCCGAAGAATCAAATCTTTTAGATTTCGAAGATTTTCTTTAAATCCCTTGAATTCCGGAATTCAACCAAGACAACGTCAAAAGTTAAGACGCATCTTATTTTCTAAATTTAACCATGATTACGTCAAAAGTTAAGACGAATCTCTATTTCTCTATGTCATTCTTTTGTGATAACTTCATTCGTACTCCTTGAATAATTGAATTGTTTTATCCATATTACTCAATGATGATAAAACTCTATTTATCAACTCATATTCGTTATAAAAACATTTTTATTGATAGCTATGATGACCTCGATCAAATTTCGGGAAGAAATTTCTTTAACGGGTAGGTACTGTGATGACCCGGAAATTTTCGACCAAATTTAAACTTAATCTTTATATGGTTTCGACATGATAAGCAAAGTCTATAATATTGAGTCTCGAAAACTTTGAACTGTGTTCATGTATTCATTTACCCTTTGACAATTCTCGACGATTCACGAACAATTATTTGTAGATAAATATATATAAATATAAATATAAATATATAAAATAATTTGAAATAATAAAATACAAGTTAAACATTAGAATCAAATATGTAAAATAATATGCAAAATATTAAAGTTATTATCTATATATATATATATATATATATATATATATATATATATATATATATATATATATATATATATATATATATATATATATATATATATATATATTCTGTTCATAATTATTATCACATATAATTATTATTACATTGTAAAATATATATAGTGTATAAATATTAACTATTCAAGGAATATTATCATATGATAATGAAATAACTATTAAATAATACGAAATTAATAAATTACAAACGAGAGTATAGTTGTTGTAATAAAATTTTTTTAACAATGTTAGTATTATTAGTATTATTATCAATGTTAGTATTATTATCAATTTTGATACAAACATGATTACTAAAAATTATAAAAAAAAATGTATTACTACTAACATTTTTTTTATTATTATTATTTATTACTATTATTATTAAATAATATAATTATTATTATTATTATTATTAATATGATATTTAATTTTTTTAATAAACCTGTATAATATAATACAGATAGATGGATACAAAATCTGATAGACTCCTCAATCAAAATCGTATCACCTTTTGTTTCAGTATGTACAAACGATTTCAATTAGTTCACTATCAAACTATTCAATTAAATGTATTTATCTACTTTAGTTGTTAGTTGATTGAAAAAAAATGTACTTCATGTCCCTAATCTGTTATAGGTCGACTTCTTAAGATCAATTAGAATCTAGATAACTGTTAAATTAATTAATCTTTCACATTATATAAGTTACCACACAGCAATTCAAAAATTAAAAATCAAAAAAACCAAAAAAAAAAAAAATTAACACGACCTCTGTTCTTCCTTCTTTTCAGCCATAATTCGAATTCGATTTCTATTTCAAAAAGTGTTAATGCAATCTTGTTAGGAGTTTTCTACTTAATCTTTCTGCAAAATCTCAAGCTTCAATTCTTTAAAACGAATTCGAATTTTCGAAGTCAAAGTTTTATGTTCAAAAGTCAAAGGTTGTGTTCATCAAGAAATTCGTAATTGTTTCAGTGTTTCTATTAAAATTAATGATCCAAAAAGTTTATATCTATGATTTACAACATATTTCATGTTGTAATTATAATGTAAAACATCTTTAATTTGAAAATCAAAAGTGTATTTGGTTGTTTGAAGTCGCGAACACAGAAACTGTGTTGATATCTTTTTCGATGTCTTTAAATTCACAAACACAACTTTAAATCACTTATGTCTCAATTTCACATTTTAATTTATACCTCTTTTTAGAACGAGTGGTCGCGGGTTCGAGTCGGTCGTGGGCATTTCTTTTTAGAACGGTTCTCTTAAGGGTATACATTCTTTTATATCTAATTTTATTATAATTATTATTATTAATTATTATTATTATTATTTGTTATTATTATTGTTGTTATTAATATTATAATTAATATTTTCTTGTATTATCATTATTTGTTAGTATTATTAATATACATAATGAAACTTAGGGTTATTATTATGATTATCATTATTAATAAGTGTTATTATTACAAGAATTATAACTATTACTATGAATATCATTATTAATATATGTACTATTATTATTAACATGTTTAGGATTATTATTATTATCATTAAAATGAAAACAATAAAATTTATTAGTATTTTCTTTAATTAGTATCATTTTATAATTATTAGTATCATTATTATCATTATTAATAATATCATTACTATTATTAGTATCATCTTTATTAATAAAGATATTATTATTAGTAACCCACTAATGTCAAAACTATCATTTTTAACGAATAAATAATTTTATATATAAAATGTATTTAGTACATATATTATAACTATATTAATATTTCATATAACTATATATATTAACACTATCTAGATAAATAATTACAGGTAACAAACTATTGATTTTCAAACATAATAATAATAATGTATATATATACATACCTGTATATATATGAATATATACATTAATATAACTAAATGAATGGATATTAATCATTTTAAAATATATATATATACACAATAAGTATATCTAACATATAATTTAAGATATAATATAAGTATATGTTTTTAATTGGCATTTAAAATAAATCCTATACAACTACAAATATATATATATATATATAAATAATATATATTAATAAATAAAATTATGTGATTTCTATTATATATTTTAATATATATACAAATGATATAGGTTCTTGAATCCGAGACCAACCCTGCATTGTTCAAATATCATCATATGTATTTTTACTACAAAATACAGTACAGTGAGTTTCATTCGCCTTTTTACCCTTTATATTTTTGGGCTGAGAATATGCGCAATTTTTATAAATGTTTTACGAAATAGACACAAGTAATTGAAACTACATTATATGGTTGAATAATCGAAGCCGAATATGCCCCTTTTGCTTGGTAGCCTAAGAATTAGTAAACCAGTCTACTAATTGACACGAATCCTAAAGATAGATCTATTGGGCCTAACGAACCTCATCCAAAGTACCGGATGCTTTAGTACTTCGATGTTGTTTTATCATGTCCGAAGGATTTCCCGGAATGATAGGGGATATTCTTATATGCATCTTGTTAATGTCGGTTACCAGGTGTTCAATCCATATGAATGATTTTTGTCTCTATGCATGGGACGTATATTTATGAGAAATGAAAATCTTGTGGTCTTTTAAAATGATGATAATGAATGTTTATGATAAACTAATGAACTCACCAATCTTTTGGTTGACACTTTAAAGCATGTTTATTCTCATGTATGAAAGAAATCATTCGCTGTGCATTTGCTCATTTTAGAGATATTACTTGGAGTCATTCATGACATATTTCAAAAGACGTTGCATTCGAGTCGTTGAGTTCATCAAGATTATTATTAAATCAATTATAGTTGGATATATTATGAAATGGTATGCATGCCATCAAATTTTTTTGAAATGAAAGTTTAAGTTTTAAAAACGAATGCAAAGTTTGTAAAATGTATCATATAGAGGTCAATTACCTCGCGATGTAATCATATGTTATTGTATTATTCCTTATGGATTAGGACAGGTCACTTCATGTGGTATCAGAGCGGTGGTCTTAGCGAACCAGGTCTTGCATTAGTGTGTCTAACTGATAGTTGTTTAGATGCATTAGTGGGTCTGGACTTCGACCGTGTCTGCATGTCAAAAGTTTTGCTTATCATTTCGTGTCAAAAATTACCTACTTATCATTCTAAGTCTAGACACGTCCTACTGCCTTTATTGCATAGATAGTGTATAGACAAATTCATATCTTAGCGTATCTATTATGGTAGATTTTGCCTGATATCTTTCGTAAATTTCTCCGTAATTTAAGGGATCTTGGTACTATATATATATATATATATATATATATATATATATATATATATATATATATATATATATATATATATATATATTATGCATTGAGAATACCATCCAACTATCAATTGCTGTCACTAAACTCTTTATACCAAAAATCTTTCCTGGGATCGCGTAAGATGGCCTCTACGAATCGACCAAGTTCCTCTGACTCTGAAGACAGCGTGACAGGAGCACACCAACCAATCAACTACCGTGATTACTGGAGAAAATGGGGGTGGGTTTGCGACATACTCACCCTATGGAGAAGGGAAGAAGGTACTCCATATCATGAACCGAATCCACCACCTAACCTTGGAGTACTTGACCCGCTCACCGGTGAACCTGTTCGCAACACCGTTTATACCCTTTTTGAAAAAATTTGTCGTCTTGAGTACTTGACATGCAGACACGGTTGAAGTCCAGACTCACTAATGCATCCTATCGACTTATCAGTTAGACACACTAATGCAGACCTGGTTCACTAAGACCACCGCTCTGATACCAACTGAAAGGACCCGTTCATATACATTATAAACGATTCACAATAGTTGATTTCATCGCGAGGTATTTTACCTCTATATGATACATTTTACAAACATTGCATTCGTTTTTAAAAGATAAAGTTTCTTTACATCGAAAATTGACAGGCATACATACCATTTCATAATATCCACTATCCAACTATAAATTGACTTAATAATAATCTTTGATGAACTCAATGACTCGAATGTAACGTTCTTCGAAATATGCCATGAAAGACTTCAAGTAATATCTTTAAAATGAGCAAATGCACAGCGAAAGATTTCTTTAATACCTGAGAATAAACATGCTTTAAAGTGTCAACCAAAAGGTTGGTGAGTTTATTAGTTTATCATAATCATTCATTTTTATCATTTTAATAGACCACAAGAATTTCATTTCCAGTTCTCATAAATATATGTCCCATGCATAGAGACAAAAATCATTCATATGGTGAACACTTGGTAACCGACATTAACAAAATGCATATAAGAATATCCCCTATCATTCCGGGAAATCCTTCGGACATGATAAAAACGAATTCGAAGTACTAAAGCATCCGGTACTTTGGATGGGGTTCGTTAGTGAAATGTCCGCGACTAATCCTCCCGGACGAAGTCTTCAACAGTTGGTCCCATTGCGATGATCGACTCCAAATAATATCTTTAATATGAGCTAATGCACAGCGGAAGACTTAAATCGTACCTGAGAATAACATGCTTTAAAAGGTCAACATAAAGTTGGTGAGATATATAGGTTTGATGCTAGCAGCGTTATAACTATGGACCACAAGATTTCATATAGTTAAACATAATACACTCCTCGTGTATGAAAAGTCGTTGAGCACTTGGTAACCATACTTAACATATATATCATAGCAGCATATTCTTAAATAAACCCTACACCGTACCAAGTGTAGTAACGAAACGAAGTACTGTGCAACCGTTTAAAACTGGTCGTCCAGCCCGGTTGGGGTTGTCAGGCCCGATAGATCTATCAACAGGATTCGCGTTTTCGCTCCTCACGTAAATATTAGCTACCAAGTATAAAGAGATATGCCATGGTACAACTCAACGTAGAATTTATTTTTGATCACTTGTGTCCATAACGTAAATCATTTATAAAAACAACGCATGTATTCTCAGCCCAAAAATATTTAGAGTTAAAAGGGATCTATATACTCACCATACTGTATTTTGTAGTAAAAATACATATAACACCATTAATCACGTATAAGGTTGGCCTTGGATTCACGAACCTATATCATTTATATATATTAACACATATATACTCGTAATCGAACGATTTTATATATCATTAATAACTTAACTATTATTTTAATTATGTTTTTCATTAGTAATCTAATTATTTATATTTATTAATATTTATTATAAAAGTATTATTATAGTTATGTTATATGTAATAATTATGATTTTATATAACTAATAGTTATTTGATAAAATAATTTTGATAAATACTGAAGAGTTGTTTTATTTTACAATAATAATAACAATATTGATACTTGTATTAATATTAACAATAATAATATAAAATAATAATAATATTGTTGCCAAAATAATAATGATGATAAAAAAAAATGATAATTTTTCTAATAGTTATAATGATAATACTTTTAATAAAACTGATATTTTTAATAAAAATTATAATAATAGTAACTTTTTAATACTAACAATACTAATAATGATAATATTTATACTAATACATATGTTAATAATAATAGTAATAAATCTAGTATTTATATATAGAATACTTAAGTTAATAATGATAACCCTAATAATTAATAAATGTACTAATAATAATAACAATTAGAAATCTACCTCATTGAATCTGTCTTAAAAAAAATGTCCCGAATAAAACTCGAACCTGAGACCTCTCACTTAAGCACAAACACAACCAACCAACTGATCTGTAACGTCTTTTCTGTTTTATGTGACAGATTAATATGTATAGCCCGTATCATCATAGTATAATCTCTTCATAATAATCATCTTAATCTAAATTGGGCTTTGGCCCAACTAGGAATATTTCGACCCAACCAGCAAAGGTCCAATACATAAATCGGGTACCAGGTTCGTATGTGTCGTCGGCTCAAACAGATCGACATATCAGAACAACAAACAGGAGAGAGAAGTTTCAGGATTTGAGTGTTGCTCGATTCGTTAATCAATAATCAATCACTTGTAATTTATAAGGTTTAGTAATACATCGATTCATCATCATCATCTTTTAGTGACTTCATCAGTCTTCATCCTCGTCGTGAGTCTTCATCCCCAATAATCGATTAACTAGCCGATCAATCCATTGATGTAAGTAATCGATTCGTTAATTTTTATATAAATATATATATATTTTTTTTTATTTCTTCGTTCAATTATAAATTCTATATTGTTAATTGATTTGAGCACAAGTAGAAATAATTTGTGTTCTTGGAAGGTTCAGTGATACTCGATCATAGTCACTGACTTGCTTGTGGTTTCGATTTTTAATCAAAACAGAAGGAAGTAATCAGCAACATAATTGGTTCGGTTTGCAGGTTGGGGTTCGAATGAGACAGGGTAAATATATAAGTAGGTCTCGATTGAGTTTGGAAGAGGAAGATGAGAGAGATAGAGAGATGGTGGTGTTCTTGGTTCATTGTTACAGGATCCAAAACAGTATGCGGTAATTTGGATTAGTGTGGCAGGTGATGGTTCGTGGTATTATAATGGGTTGTTGATCGTGGGTGAAGGTGTTCGATGGTGGTGATTCGGGACAGAAAATAGAATAGAGGAGAGAGAGAAAGAATTGGTGATTGTTTGTTGTAAGAACAGGAAACAAACGTAGTAGTAACGATAGAAACAGAAAGAAAAATGCAGGTTTTAGTGAGTTTGTTGTGGATTGATCGGTGGTGTTCTTGAGGGTCCGAAGGTGGCGGTTGTTCAAGGGTGGTTGTTGTGGTTAACAAAGGTGGTGTAGGCTAGGAGAAGGTGGTTATAAAGGGTTGTGGTTCTTGGCGACCTCGGTGTCCGACGGGTGTGATAGAAGGGGTGGAGCTTCTCAAATAAGGGTGGTAATGTTCTAAGATTGTCAAGGGAAAAGAGATGGTTATGTATGCATATCGTATGTGTGGATATATATTTATATTATATCTATATTGATTGTATTATGATGAAGTCAAAAAGTAGCACAGTTCTCCATCCGTGAACTTATTGGTTTTAAATTGTATATCATGATTCCCATTTGTATAATATATAGGTAAAGTAGGTAGTTCGATAGATAAGTTTATCACAAAGTAAAATTAAATAATATTCATTGATTGAAAAGTAATATTATAAGTGTCTAGAGATTAATAGTGGCTGTGTGTGTGTGTTCAGTTAATATGATATGTGTTGATCAATCTTATGATTCTATCTCTTGTATACATATACATGTTGTAATAAAAGATAGAATGATGTATAAAGTAGATGAATGCAACCATAAACAAAATTTCAATTTTCCCAATTTAATTTCTAGTCTAACAACCATTAATCACGGACATCAGGAAAAGTAATCAAGTAATTGATTGGGACCTTTTACAAATTGTAGATCAAGGCAATTTGAATAAGACTTCGATGTGGATGTGTAATAAATTCTTATATATCTAGTTCTTTATATATTAATCTTAATATTACTTTAGTAGTTAACAAAAAAAAAATAGAAATAATATATTATAATATTGTTAATAGATTAGTAATAATAATAATAATAGAATTACTGATATGGATATTGATAATAATAATGATATACTAATAATTATTAAATAACTAAAATCATAATTTTACTACTAATCATAATAATTATAATATTAATAATGATAATAATAATATTAATAAAACATTTTTATTTCGAATTAATATATATATATATATATATATATTTAAAATTTTAATTATATATATCTATTTACAAATAGTTGTTCGTGAATCGTCAGGCACGGTCAAGGGTAACTGATTATCCAAATATAGATTTCAAACTTTCTAGACTCAACAATTGGGTTTTTGCTTATCGTGTCGGAAACATATAGAGATTAGGGTTTAAATTTGGTCGGAAATTTCCGGGTCGTTACAGTACCCACCCGTTAAAGAAATTTCGTCCCCGAAATTTGGTAGAGGTTGTCATAAATAATAATAGGAATGTTTTCATGACGATTATGAGGTGATAATGGAGTTTTATCATTATTGAGAGATATAGATTAAACGATTCGATCATGTGAAGCGTACAAGTGAAGTTATCACAAAAGAGCGAAATGTGTAAATAAATATATTCGTTTCAACCGATGACGTAGTTACTGTTGATTTCCGGGATTTAAGGGATTTAAAGAAAATCTTACGTAATAAGATTTGGTTCTTCGGCGATTTAGAAAATCAAAATCTTCTTTAATTAATGCAATAATCTGTTCCTGATTTCTCTGTCGGATATATTGCTATAAATCCACCCCCTTCGTTTTCCTTATTCTCCACACCTTTTATTATTTCTTCCTCTACTCATTCTTAATATGTTCCATCCAATCCTGATTCTTATTATACTTCTAACCTTCATATCTTTCATTCTTCTTTTTCATTTGCCGCCAGAAGAATCTATTTACTTTTATGATTTTCTTGGAATTATAATGTTTCTTATTCTCCCGTGTCTTTACGTCGCAATACATATTGATATACACGGTTTGTAGTTTCTGGGTGATTATTGGGTTTTATATCTTCCCTTATACTTCGATGTCCTTGCTTTTGTTTTCTATAATCATTATCATCCACAGTTAATACTCTCTTCCATTTACTGCGATTTATACTCCAATTTCTATTTCGGAGCTTCATTCTTTTTCTTTTCCTCCTTTTCAACTAAGCATCTTTTGTAATGGTCCGGAATTCGTAGGTATGAAATTCGAAATGAATATAGTTAATGTCCTAAGAGAGAATTGGTAATGGCACGATTTTTGATTTGTCAAATTACCAGAATATCCTGGAAAAGACCGAATCATCAAGAGAATATTTTCTTGATATGTTTAGAGATTGGATAGATTGTAAGAGCCGTGTAACATGGCACATGATGATGGTACTGTGAATCATCACATTCCATTAGAAACGCAACATGACTTACTGTAATACAATGAAGTTGATCAAGTTTCATTATATTATACTAATTCACGCATCAGTTCCCAACACTGCTTCAAAACATTCATATTTTAAACTTGAAGATTTCAGAATTTAGAAACTAACACAGTTTCTTTTATGTTGTAACGCAGATATTACGGGGAGATAGATGATTGCAGATAGGAATAGTTGTGAAAATATCTTTAGAAATATGGGGAATATGTATAGCGGAAAATATGAAGATATCTTATAATATCTAAGATAAGATGATGATGAATAATATCATCTGAAAAAGTTTAGAATAAGGAGTAGGGTTCATACTGACGGTTTCAACAGACACTGAATCATTTGCATTATTTGAAGGCAGGTTCATTCCTTGTATTTGTTCTTTGTTTCCTTCACGGTTAGCTCAATCCATTTTTCAGCACTAAATTTTCTATCGAGCGTTCCTAACATTCCCTTCTTTATCATCAAACTTTTGGCCATTTAGGCCATCTAAAATTTTACTGTTTCCTCTGCATTTAATGCAGTCATATCTGAATCGTCGATTATCAATCCGAGGTGTTTTTTTTGGGCGAATTGTGTTTTTAGATGATTAAATGCTGATGATAAAATGGCGGAGTATGAAAGGTTCCCCGGTAACGATGAGGAAAACCAATCGTATATATCAAAGTTATAATAAGACTTTTTCGAATGAAAGGTCGAAGTTGTTCTGCTGAAGCTGTGACAAAATTGGCTACTTTGAAAAGGAATCGTAAGGTTGTTTTTGCTAATAAATGCTAAAGAATTCGTCGCGGTACGTGTTAAACTATGACTTTGGGTTCAAGAGTTTTTCATGTGTATAGATCTTTTCTTCTGTAGATGAAGTGCGGTCGGTTCAACTTCTCGATTGAGGTATTTTCAAGAATCCTGATAAGTTTGTACGCGGATTGTAAACGTCGAGATACAAATGAGGTTTAGGATGAAATCAAGTGGCAAACTTGAAGAATTGTTTAGTTTCATATGTTATAATCAATATTTTAATTCATTTTAATTGTCCAAAGTTAGCAGTCCAATAGTCCAGTTGTCCACTAGTCCAATATATTCATATATAATTTAATATATAATATTCGAATTAATTAATACGTATCGTGACCCGTGTACCGGTCTCAGTATTGATCACAACTCAAACCATATATATATTCTGAAATCAACCTCAACCCTGTATAGCCAACTCCAACATTCACATATAGAGTGTCTATGGTTGTTCCGAAATATATATATAGATGGGTCGATATGATAAGTCGAAACCTTGTATACGTGTCCCGTTATTTAAAGTGCGTAAAATAAATAACAGAACTTAAATGACAATAAATTAAATTGCGATAAAATGTAATACGGAATTAACAGTTAGCTGGGAACAGTTAACTAGGAACAGTTAGCGTGGATTCCTAACAGAATTTCTCATAATTAATTTGTTTGTTTCTAACACTTTTTATCTTGTCCAATGTTTTCTTCATTATGCCACTTGTTGGATTCTGATAGATAAAAATCCAAATATGAAATTTGAATAAAAATGGTTATTCGGTGGTGAACAGATACGAATATCGGTGGTTGTAAGTAGAATAGCAAATGACCGTTGAATCAGATTCGAAGAATATACACTGTAACTTATTAATGTGAGATCTAAATATTCCTCGGGTACTACCTACCTGTTAAAATATTTTCATCATTAACAGTTTGTACGAAATAATTTTTAATTACAATCTTTATGAAAATATACTTGTATATATATTTTCTTCAGATGTAATCATGGATCTAATGAGTCAATAAGATATTAAATTTTTTTGATTTATCGTTAATACTTGATTACATGATCTCTAAAACATTAAAGATTACATAATTACCATGTCGAACGAAGATAAATGAGATAGAACGATAAGTAAAGCGAAGATAATCGATATAGAATGATATGTAAAACGAAGATCATACTCGAAGTACAGATAGTGATATTGAGGTGTGTGATGTTGATATCCGAGGTACAAATTGTGATGTTGAGGTTTACGACGCGGTTGTGGTTGAGGGTGATATGGGTACTGTCGGTGTTGATGATGGTGGTACGGATTATGCTGCTGGTGCTGCTGCTGGTGTTTGTAACCTTCGCACCATATTCTCCAAAGCCGTCACGCGAGCGCGAAGTTCGTTAACTTCTGCTAGTACACCGGGATGATTGGTGGTTGGAGTGAGCGAATGAACAAGATCTAAAATATGGGATAGTATATAATCGTGACGAGATACTCTAGAAATGAGAGAGAAAATGGTTTCTCGAACAGGTTCGCCGGTAAGTGCTTCAGGTTCATCGCCAAGAGGGCAATTTGGTGGATGGAAGGGATCACCCTCTTCATGTCTCCAGTGACTTAGTATATTACGAACCCACCCCCAATTCATCCAGAATAGATGATGGGAGATTGGTTGATCCATTCCGGTGATGCTGCCTTCGGAGCTTGAATGAAAATCCATATCGGCATAGCTGTCATAATCTGAGGAATTCGAACTAGATGTGGAATCCATCTTGTATAATCGGAAAAATGAATTTTTGGTATGAAATAGATTATAGAAGTTAGATTTGGTACTCTTCTATACATACTTTACATATGTATATATAATACCAAAATCCCGTAAATTACGGAGAATCTTTGAAAAGATGTCAACTAAAGTCCAAAGTAACAGATATGCTAAGATATTAATTTTGTCTATACACTATCGATGCACTAAATGCAGTAAGACGTGTCTAGACTTATGAATGATAAGCAGGCAATTCCCTAAGGATAATAAGCAAATAATTTACGACTAGAAATGATAAGCAAAACTTTTGACATGTAGACACGGTCAAAGTCCAGACTCACTAATGTATCCTAACAACTACCAGTTAGACACACTAATGCAAGGCCTGGTTCGCTAAGACCAACGCTCTGATACCAACTGAAATGTCCGCGACTAATCCTCCCGGATGAAGTCTTCAACAGTTGGTCCCATTGCGATGATCGACTCCAAATAATATCTTTAATATGAGCTAATGCACAGCGGAAGACTTAAATCGTACCTGAGAATAACATGCTTTAAAAGGTCAACATAAAGTTGGTGAGATATATAGGTTTGATGCTAGCAGCGTTATAACTATGGACCACAAGATTTCATATAGTTAAACATAATACACTCCTCGTGTATGAAAAGTCGTTGAGCACTTGGTAACCATACTTAACATATATATCATAGCAGCATATTCTTAAATAAACCCTACACCGTACCAAGTGTAGTAACGAAACGAAGTACTGTGCAACCGTTTAAAACTGGTCGTCCAGCCCGGTTGGGGTTGTCAGGCCCGATAGATCTATCAACAGGATTCGCGTTTACGCTCCTCACGTAAATATTAGCTACCAAGTATAAAGAGATATGCCATGGTACAACTCAACGTAGAATTTATTTTTGATCACTTGTGTCCATAACGTAAATCATTTATAAAAACAACGCATGTATTCTCAGCCCAAAAATATTTAGAGTTAAAAGGGATCTATATACTCACCATACTGTATTTTGTAGTAAAAATACATATAACACCATTAATCACGTATAAGGTTGGCCTTGGATTCACGAACCTATATCATTTATATATATTAACACATATATACTCGTAATCGAACGATTTTATATATCATTAATAACTTAACTATTATTTTAATTATGTTTTTCATTAGTAATCTAATTATTTATATTTATTAATATTTATTATAAAAGTATTATTATAGTTATGTTATATGTAATAATTATGATTTTATATAACTAATAGTTATTTGATAAAATAATTTTGATAAATACTGAAGAGTTGTTTTATTTTACAATAATAATAACAATATTGATACTTGTATTAATATTAATAATAATAATATAAAATAATAATAATATTGTTGCCAAAATAATAATGATGATAAAAAAAATGATAATTTTTCTAATAGTTATAATGATAATACTTTTAATAAAACTGATATTTTTAATAAAAATTATAATAATAGTAACTTTTTAATACTAACAATACTAATAGTGATAATATTTATACTAATACATATGTTAATAATAATAGTAATAAATCTAGTATTTATATATAGAATACTTAAGTTAATAATGATAAACCTAATAATTAATAAATGTACTAATAATAATAACAATTAGAAATCTACCTCATTGAATCTGTCTTAAAAAAAATGTCCCGAACAAAACTCGAACCTGAGACCTCTCACTTAAGCACAAACACACCCAACCAACTGATCTGTAACGTCTTTTCTGTTTTATGTGACAGATTAATATGTATAGCCCGTATCATCATAGTATAATCTCTTCATAATAATCATCTTAATCTAAATTGGGCTTTGGCCCAACTAGGAATATTTCGACCCAACCAGCAAAGGTCCAATACATAAATCGGGTACCAGGTTCGTATGTGTCGTCGGCTCAAACAGATCGACATATCAGAACAACAAACAGGAGAGAGAAGTTTCAGGATTCGAGTGTTGCTCGATTCGTTAATCAATAATCAATCACTGTAATTTATAAGGTTTAGTAATACATCGATTCATCATCATCATCTTTTAGTGACTTCATCAGTCTTCATCCTCGTCGTGAGTCTTCATCCCCAATAATCGATTAACTAGCCGATCAATCCATTGATGTAAGTAATCGATTCGTTAATTTTTATATAAATATATATATTTTTTTTTTATTTCTTCGTTCAATTATAAATTCTATATTGTTAATTGATTTGAGCACAAGTAGAAATAATTTGTGTTCTTGGAAGGTTCAGTGATACTCGATCATAGTCACTGACTTGCTTGTGGTTTCGATTTTTAATCAAAACAGAAGGAAGTAATCAGCAACATAATTGGTTCGGTTTGCAGGTTGGGGTTCGAATGAGACAGGGTAAATATACAAGTAGGTCTCGATTGAGTTTGGAAGAGGAAGATGAGAGAGATAGAGAGATGGTGGTGTTCTTGGTTCATTGTTACAGGATCCAAAACAGTATGCGGTAATTTGGATTAGTGTGGCAGGTGATGGTTCGTGGTATTATAATGGGTTGTTGATCGTGGGTGAAGGTGTTCGATGGTGGTGATTCGGGACAGAAAATAGAATAGAGGAGAGAGAGAAAGAATTGGTGATTGTTTGTTGTAAGAACAGGAAACAAACGTAGTAGTAACGATAGAAACAGAAAGAAAAATGCAGGTTTTAGTGAGTTTGTTGTGGATTGATCGGTGGTGTTCTTGAGGGTCCGAAGGTGGCGGTTGTTCAAGGGTGGTTGTTGTGGTTAACAAAGGTGGTGTAGGCTAGGAGAAGGTGGTTATAAAGGGTTGTGGTTCTTGGCGACCTCGGTGTCCGACGGGTGTGATAGAAGGGGTGGAGCTTCTCAAATAAGGGTGGTAATGTTCTAAGATTGTCAAGGGAAAAGAGATGGTTATGTATGCATATCGTATGTGTGGATATATATTTATATTATATCTATATTGATTGTATTATGATGAAGTCAAAAAGTAGCACAGTTCTCCATCCGTGAACTTATTGGTTTTAAATTGTATATCATGATTCCCATTTGTATAATATATAGGTAAAGTAGGTAGTTCGATAGATAAGTTTATCACAAAGTAAAATTAAATAATATTCATTGATTGAAAAGTAATATTATAAGTGTCTAGAGATTAATAGTGGCTGTGTGTGTGTGTTCAGTTAATATGATATGTGTTGATCAATCTTATGATTCTATCTCTTGTATACATATACATGTTGTAATAAAAGATAGAATGATGTATAAAGTAGATGAATGCAACCATAAACAAAATTTCAATTTTCCCAATTTAATTTCTAGTCTAACAACCATTAATCACGGACATCAGGAAAAGTAATCAAGTAATTGATTGGGACCTTTTACAAATTGTAGATCAAGGCAATTTGAATAAGACTTCGATGTGGATGTGTAATAAATTCTTATATATCTAGTTCTTTATATATTAATCTTAATATTACTTTAGTAGTTAACAAAAAAAAAATAGAAATAATATATTATAATATTGTTAATAGATTAGTAATAATAATAATAATAGAATTACTGATATGGATATTGATAATAATAATGATATACTAATAATTATTAAATAACTAAAATCATAATTTTACTACTAATCATAATAATTATAATATTAATAATGATAATAATAATATTAATAAAACATTTTTATTTCGAATTAATATATATATATATATATTTAAAATTTTAATTATATATATCTATTTACAAATAGTTGTTCGTGAATCGTCAGGCACGGTCAAGGGTAACTGATTATCCAAATATAGATTTCAAACTTTCTAGACTCAACAATGGGGTTTTTGCTTATCGTGTCGGAAACATATAGAGATTAGGGTTTAAATTTGGTCGGAAATTTCCGGGTCGTTACAGTACCCACCCGTTAAAGAAATTTCGTCCCCGAAATTTGGTAGAGGTTGTCATAAATAATAATAGGAATGTTTTCATGACGATTATGAGGTGATAATGGAGTTTTATCATTATTGAGAGATATAGATTAAACGATTCAATCATGTGAAGCGTACAAGTGAAGTTATCACAAAAGAGCGAAATGTGTAAATAAATATATTCGTTTCAACCGATGACGTAGTTACTGTTGATTTCCGGGATTTAAGGGATTTAAAGAAAATCTTACGTAATAAGATTTGGTTCTTCGGCGATTTAGAAAATCAAAATCTTCTTTAATTAATGCAATAATCTGTTCCTGATTTCTCTGTCGGATATATTGCTATAAATCCACCCCCTTCGTTTTCCTTATTCTCCACACCTTTTATTATTTCTTCCTCTACTCATTCTTAATATGTTCCATCCAATCCTGATTCTTATTATACTTCTAACCTTCATATCTTTCATTCTTCTTTTTCATTTGCCGCCAGAAGAATCTATTTACTTTTATGATTTTCTTGGAATTATAATGTTTCTTATTCTCCCGTGTCTTTACGTCGCAATACATATTGATATACACGGTTTGTAGTTTCTGGGTGATTATTGGGTTTTATATCTTCCCTTATACTTCGATGTCCTTGCTTTTGTTTTCTATAATCATTATCATCCACAGTTAATACTCTCTTCCATTTACTGCGATTTATACTCCAATTTCTATTTCGGAGCTTCATTCTTTTTCTTTTCCTCCTTTTCAACTAAGCATCTTTTGTAATGGTCCGGAATTCGTAGGTATGAAATTCGAAATGAATATAGTTAATGTCCTAAGAGAGAATTGGTAATGGCACGATTTTTGATTTGTCAAATTACCAGAATATCCTGGAAAAGACCGAATCATCAAGAGAATATTTTCTTGATATGTTTAGAGATTGGATAGATTGTAAGAGCCGTGTAACATGGCACATGATGATGGTACTGTGAATCATCACATTCCATTAGAAACGCAACATGACTTACTGTAATACAATGAAGTTGATCAAGTTTCATTATATTATACTAATTCACGCATCAGTTCCCAACACTGCTTCAAAACATTCATATTTTAAACTTGAAGATTTCAGAATTTAGAAACTAACACAGTTTCTTTTATGTTGTAACGCAGATATTACGGGGAGATAGATGATTGCAGATAGGAATAGTTGTGAAAATATCTTTAGAAATATGGGGAATATGTATAGCGGAAAATATGAAGATATCTTATAATATCTAAGATAAGATGATGATGAATAATATCATCTGAAAAAGTTTAGAATAAGGAGTAGGGTTCATACTGACGGTTTCAACAGACACTGAATCATTTGCATTATTTGAAGGCAGGTTCATTCCTTGTATTTGTTCTTTGTTTCCTTCACGGTTAGCTCAATCCATTTTTCAGCACTAAATTTTCTATCGAGCGTTCCTAACATTCCCTTCTTTATCATCAAACTTTTGGCCATTTAGGCCATCTAAAATTTTACTGTTTCCTCTGCATTTAATGCAGTCATATCTGAATCGTCGATTATCAATCCGAGGTGTTTTTTTTGGGCGAATTGTGTTTTTAGATGATTAAATGCTGATGATAAAATGGCGGAGTATGAAAGGTTCCCCGGTAACGATGAGGAAAACCAATCGTATATATCAAAGTTATAATAAGACTTTTTCGAATGAAAGGTCGAAGTTGTTCTGCTGAAGCTGTGACAAAATTGGCTACTTTGAAAAGGAATCGTAAGGTTGTTTTTGCTAATAAATGCTAAAGAATTCGTCGCGGTACGTGTTAAACTATGACTTTGGGTTCAAGAGTTTTTCATGTGTATAGATCTTTTCTTCTGTAGATGAAGTGCGGTCGGTTCAACTTCTCGATTGAGGTATTTTCAAGAATCCTGATAAGTTTGTACGCGGATTGTAAACGTCGAGATACAAATGAGGTTTAGGATGAAATCAAGTGGCAAACTTGAAGAATTGTTTAGTTTCATATGTTATAATCAATATTTTAATTCATTTTAATTGTCCAAAGTTAGCAGTCCAATAGTCCAGTTGTCCACTAGTCCAATATATTCATATATAATTTAATATATAATATTCGAATTAATTAATACGTATCGTGACCCGTGTACCGGTCTCAGTATTGATCACAACTCAAACCATATATATATTCTGAAATCAACCTCAACCCTGTATAGCCAACTCCAACATTCACATATAGAGTGTCTATGGTTGTTCCGAAATATATATATAGATGGGTCGATATGATAGGTCGAAACCTTGTATACGTGTCCCGTTATTTAAAGTGCGTAAAATAAATAACAGAACTTAAATGACAATAAATTAAATTGCGATAAAATGTAATACGGAATTAACAGTTAGCTGGGAACAGTTAACTAGGAACAGTTAGCGTGGATTCCTAACAGAATTTCTCATAATTAATTTGTTTGTTTCTAACACTTTTTATTTTGTCCAATGTTTTCTTCATTATGCCACTTGTTGGATTCTGATAGATAAAAATCCAAATATGAAATTTGAATAAAAATGGTTATTCGGTGGTGAACAGATACGAATATCGGTGGTTGTAAGTAGAATAGCAAATGACCGTTGAATCAGATTCGAAGAATATACACTGTAACTTATTAATGTGAGATCTAAATATTCCTCGGGTACTACCTACCTGTTAAAATATTTTCATCATTAACAGTTTGTACGAAATAATTTTTAATTACAATCTTTATGAAAATATACTTGTATATATATTTTCTTCAGATGTAATCATGGATCTAATGAGTCAATAAGATATTAAATTTTTTTGATTTATCGTTAATACTTGATTACATGATCTCTAAAACATTAAAGATTACATAATTACCATGTCGAACGAAGATAAATGAGATAGAACGATAAGTAAAGCGAAGATAATCGATATAGAATGATATGTAAAACGAAGATCATACTCGAAGTACAGATAGTGATATTGAGGTGTGTGATGTTGATATCCGAGGTACAAATTGTGATGTTGAGGTTTACGACGCGGTTGTGGTTGAGGGTGATATGGGTACGATAATAACGACGATAATAACGACGATAATAATAATCATTTTTAATAATAATACAAAAATTCGATTGACTATAACTTTAAATCCGTTCATCGAAACCATTCGATATCTAAAGGAAAAGTTCTTAATTTTTCGCTAGCTTTCCAATGATATGCATATCTTATACCTTATCTCAACCGCATATATAACTAATTCAGGATTCAACATAACCTAACTAAATGCAATATCAAAAGTACAAACATGCATAATTCTATATACTCGAGTACTAGTCAAGGATACACTGTTAGTATGTAAAAGTTAAATTATGAGTACTCACGTATCAATATTGAGATTCAATATTGCAGGAAAGGTACGTAAATGCAACGGAGACTATAAATACTAGGTTGACCTCATGGGCATACCCTCGACCCATACCCATAACCTCCATAGCTATAGCCCATAATTTCCTTAGCTTTATCCCCCTCATAAAAATTCGTTTTAAAAATAATGCACTCATGACCTCGTCGTAATATTTTATGTATAATACTAATTATAATAATACTAGTACTACTAATAATAAGTTTAATGATAATAATCTTTATAATATTAATAATAATAATAAGTATATATATAACGAGAGAGATAGAAGATAGATTGAAGAATGATGTGCTCGAGTTTTTATAGTCCCAAATCTGGCCCCACCTCCGCAATCTCGGAGGATTGCTGAATCAAAAGTCCTTAATTTACGGAATTAATCCTTAAAGTTATTCGTATTACATGTTTCTTATGTTTTATTAATTATTATTATATATATAATATATTTAATCTATATAATTACTTATATATTATATTATATTTACGCTTATGGTAAAAATGTAATTTTTACTCAAATGACTTGGACGTTGTCACTCGACTCATGTACCACTTTCGATTTTTCGAGCGCACTTTTGTACGTTTAAAACACTAGCCTTTTACGTTACGTGACATGTACACTTATTAATACTTTGACTTTACTCATCAAAAATTTACCTTATAATAAATGTAACCTATAAAATTGAGCGTTGTGGTCATTTGCTTCTATAAATCAGAGTCTCGTAGTTTATCAAAATGTATCATTTTAAATCATCTATTAAAATATTATATTTTGTCACTTGTACAATATATATATATATATATATATATATATATATATATATATATATATATATATATATATATATATATATATATATATATATATATATATATATATATGTATATATCCTTATTTAAAATATATATTTGTTCATATTGAAATATGTAATAATACAATATTAAGTTTTTCAAAACTAATTATATTTTTAAAGTTTATTTTGGAATCGTTTAGATAGTAGAAAAATATTATATCAATCACGTTTACATTTTTGAAACGCTTTATCTACTTGTAATTTATAATATAAACTTTATTTAAATTCTTCAAAAGTCATATACAAATTATCTTATAAAACGTCCTAATTAATAAAGTTCTTTTTAAATTGAAACATTTTTATACATTTAAATCAAATATGATAACTTTGTTTTTCTAAAACTAAATATATAAAATAATCATTTTATTAAAAGGTTAAAATAGAAGAAGCTGTTATATCGTAAAAATGTTTTAGAAAAGTAAGATTAAATATACTTTTAATAGATTTCAAGTTTTTAACGTTTGTTGGTGCAACGTGATATAACGTCTAAAGGTTAGATAAACATATAAAAATCATTTTAATGTAAAATGTTAATTTACTTAACTTGTCGATATCCATCTTCTAAGTTATCTATATTCTACAATTTTACTTCCACGTTAATTAATATACAAGTTTAATAGTTTATCTTATCAAAAGTCACGAGACAATTATTGTAAAGCATAAATTGAAAAATCAAACGGGAATCTCCACTAACCCTTGTCTAGTTCCCGTTAATTGACACTTTTGTTCCTTCTAATAAATCACTTTACCAATTATTCCGAATACCGTTAAAAAGAATAGATTTCTCAAATCATAGTGGACCTCTTAACAGAGACTCGTAATTATAATTCAATTTATCTAATAATTCAATCATTTGATATCATCTTTTAATTCCATTGATAACTATAAGAATATATTTTGAAACAAATACGTTTATATAAAGTATTATACGTCTAATACTTTGTTAATGTTTTCAAGTTATAATATATACACATATACATATATAATCATGTTCGTTCATATAATGGTTCGTGAATCATTGGAATTTGGTCGAGGTTAAATGAGTGTATGAACACAGTTTAAAATTATTGAGATTCAACTTACAAACTTTTCTTATCGTGTCGGGAATATATAAAGATTAAAGTTTAAATTTGGTCGGAAATTTCCGGGTTGTCACATCGGAAACAGTTGGGATCGACATCTACCGTTAGCAGAATTTTCCTACAACAACAGTTACCATTCGAGTATTGAGATGACGCCGTTTGAGGCACTTTATGGTAGAAAGTGCAGGTCTCCAATTTGTTGTAGTGAAGTGGGGGATAGACAGATTACGGGTCCAGAAATTCTCCAAGAAACTACAGAGAAAATCATTCAAATTCAACAACGGTTGAAAACCGCCCAAAGTCGACAAAAGAGCTACGCGGACATTAAGAGAAAAGATATAGAATTTGAGATTAGAGAGATGGTCATGCTTAAGGTTTCACCTTGGAAAGACGTTTTCGATTTGGTAAACGGGGGAAACTAAATCCAAGGTACATTGGGCCATTCAAGATTATAGATCGTGTCGGACCAGTAGCTTACCGACTTGACTTACCTCAACAACTCGCCGGGGTGCATAATACTTTTCATGTCTCGAATCTGAAGAAATATTTTGCTAAAGAAGATTTCACTATTCCGTTAAACAAAATCCAAATCAATGAAAAACTTCAATTCATCAAAGAACCCGTCGAAATAATGGATCGTGAGGTTAAAAGACTTAAGCAAAATAAAATACCAATTGTTAAGGTTTGATGGAATGCTCGTAGAGGACCCGAGTACACCTGGGAATGTGAATATCAGATGAAGAAGAAATACCCGCACCTATTTCCAGAAGATACGTCAACACCTCCAACAGCTTAAAATTTCGGGACGAAATTTATTTAACGGGTAGTTATTGTAGTGACCTAACTTTTCCATGATTATATATTAAATGAAAACTATATTTTCATGATTAAATGTTTCCAACATGTTAAGCAATCAAACTGATTAATTGAAATAGGTTTCATGTAGACAATTGACCACCCAAGTTGACCGGCGATTCACGAACGTTAAAACTTGTAAAAACTATATAATGATATATATGTGGATTTATATATATAGTTAACATGATATTATGATAAGTAAGTATCTCACTAGGTATATTAACAATGAGTTATATACATAAAAATGAGACTACTAAGTTAAGAAACTCGAAACGATATATATAACGATTATCGTTATAACAATGTCTTACTAAATACATATGTATCATATTAAGATATTGTTACACTATATTTAACATAATAAAATGATAATTATATATATCATTAATTATGTTAACAATGAACTACATATGTAAAACAAGACTACTAACTTAAGAATTTCGAAACGAGACATATATGTAACGATTATCGCTGTAATGACATTTTAATGTATATATATCATTTTAAGATATATTCATACATAATAATATCATGATAATGTAATAATTTAACATCTCATTAGATATAATAAACATTGGGTTAACAACATTAAATGAGATCGTTAACTTAAAGGTTTCAAAACAACACTTACATGTAACGACTAACGATGACTTAACGACTCAGTTAAAATGTATATACATGTAGTATATTAAGATGTATTAGTACACTTTTGAAAGACTTCAAGATACATATCAAAGTACTTCTACTTAACAAAAATGCTTACAATTACATTCTCATTCATTTTCATCAACAAATTCTACTCGTATGCACTCGTATTCGTACTCGTACAATACACAGCTCCTAGATGTACATACTATTGGTATATACACTTTAATGATCAGCTCTTAGCAGCCCTTAGTGAGTCATCAAACATGTGGGAACCATCATTTAGCAACTAGCATGAAATATCTCACAAAATTACAAACTTTTGAAGCCTATATGGACACCCCATATTCACATGAATCTAGCACACCACAAACACACTTTCATTTCAACTTTCATTCATCAAATTGATCTCTCTCTTGTTCTATCATATTGTTCTAAGTGTTCTTCATCATTTCCTTCATAATCTACATCAATCTAGCTCATAAATCCTAACATATATCAACTTATAAAACAACTACTCAAGAAAACTTCAAGAACACTTTCAAGTTTGCAAGTCTACTTCCAAGCTTTCTAATCCATTCCAAGTAATCATCCAAGATCAAGAAACCTTTGTTATTTATAGTAGGTTAGCTTTCTTATTCAATTTAATACTCATATTCAAACTTTTATTTAATTTCTATAACTATAAACTATCTTAATTCGAGTAAAAAAATCTTACTTGAACTTGTTTTCGTGTCATGATTCTACTTCAAGAACTTTCAAGCCATCCAAGATCCTTTGAAGCTAGATCATTTCTTGTCACCTCTAGTAGGTTTACCTACTATAATTGAAGTAGTAATGATATTCATAACATCATTCAATTCATATATATATAACTATCTTATTCGAAGATTTAAACTTGTAATCACTAGAACATAGTTTAGTTAATTCTAAACTTGTTCGCAAACAAAGTTAATCCTTCTAACATAACTTTTAAAAATCAACTAAACACATGTTATATATCTATATGATATGCTAACATAATGATTTAAAACCTGAAAACACGAAGAACACCGTAAAACCGGACATATGCCGTCGTAGTAAAACCGCGGGCTGTTTTGGGTTAGATAATTAAAAACTATGATAAACTTTGATTTAAAAGTTTTTATTCTGTGAAAATGATTTTTCTAATGAACATGAAACTATATCCAAAAATCATGGTTAAACTCAAAGTGGAAGTATGTTTTTCAAAATGGTCATCAAGACGTCGTTATTTCGACTGAAATGACTACCTCTTACAAAAATGACTTGTAAATTATATTTTTCACTATAAACTTATACTTTTTATTTTTAGATTCATAAATTTCAGTTCAATATGAAACCATAGCAATTTGATTCACGCAAAACGGATTTAAAACGAAGAAATGATGGGTAAAACAAAATTGGTTAAAAATGGTTAATTTGACTACGGGATGAATTTACAAAACCTATATTAACCATAACTTAACTAACTTATATTGTATTATACATGTAGCCTAACATATATTATGTAACCTTGATAGACCATAGACACGTATACAATGTTTTGACATATCATATCGACGTCATCTATATATATTATTTGGAACAACCATAGACACTCTATATGCGGTATTGTTCGAGTTAGCTATACAGGGTTGAGGTTGATTCCAAAATAATATATATACTTTGAGTTGTGATCGAGTCTGAGACTTGTATACACTGGGTCGTGGATTGATTCGAGATAATATATTGATTTATTTCTGTACTACTAACTGTGGACAACTAATTGTGGACTACTAACGTGGACTGTTAACTTAACAAACTTAAATCGTTAAAACATAATAAAATATGTTGTGAATATATTTCGATCATACTTTGATATATGTGTATATATTGTTATAGGTTCGTGAATCGACCCGTGGCCAAGTCTTATTTTTCGACAAAGTGAAAATCTGTGAAAGTGAGTTATAGTCCCACTTTTGAAATCTAATATTTTTGGGATGAGAATACATGCAATTTTTTTAAATGTTTTACAAAATAGACACAAGTACGTGAAACTACATTCTATGGTTGAATTATTAAACCGAATATACCCCTTTTAGTCTGTAATCTAAGAATTAGGGAACAGACACCCTAATTGACGCGAATCCTAAAGATAGATCTATTGGGCTCAACAAACCCCATCCATGTTGCGGATGCTTTAGTACTTCGAAATTATTATGTCCGATGGATGTCCCGGAATGATGGGGATATTCTATATGCATCTTGTTAATATCAGTTACCAGGTGTTCACCATATGAATGATTTTTATCTCTATGCAGTTTGCGAAATGCCTGATATAAGATGCGTATTTATGAGAAATGAAAAGGAAATCTTGTGGTCTATTATTACGATTGATAAATATATAGGTTAAACCTATAACTCACCAACATTTTTTGTTGACGTTTTAAGCATATTTATTCTCAGGTAATTGTTAAGAGCTTTCGTTGTTGCAAACTAAATTAAGGACAAGATTTGGAGTCCATGTTTCTTTAATATTGTTTAAAAACTGCATTCGAGAGTTTACTTTGTTGTAACATATTAATTATTGTAAACCATTATGTAATGGTCATGTGTAAGCGTGATATTTTAGATTATCATTACTTGATAATCTACGTTATAATTATTAAACCTTTATTGATAGAATAAAGGTTATGGTTTGTTTTAAAAACGAATGCAGTCTTTAAAAAATGATATTATGACAGGAATTTGCATGTAAAAATAAATACATATTTAACAAAAGTCTCACGAATTTGCATATCAAACAGTTTAGGTACTTGTGTCTACATTTTAAATTATTTATCTATTGATTAAAATAGGTAAGATAATCATATAAAAACTTTAGATAATATTTTATCTTATTTAATATTTATCTATATATTTATTTCCTTATTTATCTAAGTTTACATCTAATACAAACTTAATTATGGAATAATACAAATTCGACTCAAAAATATAATTTTATAGTTTTTACAGATTTCTACAAGTTTATCAAACATATAAAAATTTCATATATATTTTTATTATTATTCTATATTTTTATTACAAATTTTATCCCTTTTACAAGACTAATTACTAGGAAATTCGTATTTAATTATAAATAATATTCTAAAAATTACAAAAATTATTTTTATAAGCCATAACACTATTCTAAACAGTTTTAAATTAATTATTACTTATTTTGATGTATTAAATAATTTCTATCTCTTTTTATATGTATATAGCGATCGATAATACAATAAATATAGAAAAATTAGATAACATGTTATATAAATTAATTTTTTGATTTTAACAATTATTATAAGTTTATTATAACCTGTAAAAATTATTGTTACTAATTTATAACTTTTAGATTAATTAAATTCTATTTGCAGACATAATTATGTATCGGTACCATAGAAAATAGCAAATAAATACATAATACATCATAAGAATAAAGTTTTTGACTTAGATTAACTTTATAACATTAGTAGAACCTGGTAAAAAAAATTTACGAATTTTAATAGTTTATAGCTATTTTATTCGATTTTGTACATATATACATATACCGAACACATATACATAAACAGTTTCTGTTTTTAATTAGTTAAAAATTATAAAAAACATTTATAAATTCATAAAAATATTTTTTATCAACACTATAAATCGTAATAGTAATTATTATGATTTATATATATTTTATTTAATTCATATTATATTTATTATAATTATTATTATTATCGACCAAAAAATAAAAAGAAAAGAATAAAAAAATTTAAAAAAATATAAAAGAAGAAAAGAGAATACTCACAAAATTATTTAGGGTTTTAAGAGCTCTAAAAGTTGTTAATAAAAAATAATGAGGCTTAAAGGGGGTATTTATAGATTTAAAAACTTGGTGAGCAAGAAAAATACCACTTTATTTCCAAAAATAAATACAATTTATTTATTATTATTATTTTTTTATTTTGGTCATCCACTTTTTTATATATATTTATTATTTTTTTACAAAATTAATTTAGAACTTTCTAGAATAATTAAACTTAATTTATTCATATTTTTTTAATGTTATTATTAGCCAATTTATTAATTATAAAAATATATATCTTTAATATTTTATAAAAATAATTAAATTAATTATTCACATTTTTGTCAAATTAAACAACACAAAACTTTTATAATTTATTTATACATTTATATACTTGTTTATTATTTATACGTACTAATTGTATATATAATAAATACTTATACATTTATAATTTTTTTTATAATAATAATAATTCACATTAAGGTTAGGGTTTTATAATATTAATTTAATGTTTAGGGTTAGGGTTTAGTTTATTAAATACGAGTATTAATTATGTCACTTTATTAATTACACAGATAACAACCCTAAATCAAATACTCAAAACACTCAAGTGAAACCCTAAGGGTATAATAGTCATTTCAGGAAGGAAAAAGTGAGGGTTGTCACACTTATTATCATTCAATATTCTCTTTCGAAAGAAGCTATGTCTGTTGTTCTTGGCATGACTTCTTCCCGACAGGTTTGGCAAGCTTTAGAAGAGCAATATAGTCATGACTCTACTGAGCGGATGCACACGCTTCGTGACACCCTTCGTCAATTACAGAAAGGAACATCGTCTGTTTCAGAATTTAGAACAAAGTTTAAGAGCATATGTGATTAACTCTCTGCGATTGGGCATCCCGTCGATGATGTTGATAAATTTGATTGGTTTATTTGTGGACTTGGCAGCACCTTTGAAACCTTTTCTTCCACTTATCGGGCTATTAAACCTCAACCCACGTTTCGTCAGTTAATATCTCATGCTGAGGGGCATGAGTTATTTTTGAATTCTGTTCATGGTTCCGTAACCCCTCCTGCAGCTTTCGTTGCTCATCGGTCTACACCACGTGGCTGTGTTACTCGATCTCGTGGTCGTGACAGGTTTAATGGTCGCGGTTCTTTTTCAGGTGGACGAGGTCGTGGTCGTACAAATGGCAACTATACTCCTCGTCCCCCACATTGTCAGTTTTGTTGGACTAATGGGCACTATGCAAATCAATGCCCTAATTTAGCTTCTTTTACTCAGCAGGGACCCTCTATTGATGCACATCATGCGCAGGCTTTTCAAGTAGGTTGTCATGTCACAAATCAGTCCCCAGATTGGTATGTCAACCCCGGGGCTTCGGCTCATATTGCATCTTCTCCTTCTGATCGGTGTCGAAGGGCCGGTCAAAAATAGCCTAATTATTGTACTTTAGATAGGGTAAGCAGGATTCGTTCCAAGGGAAGTTATGGTTAACTAGCAAGCAATTTCAATATTGGTTTGTTTGTTTAACTAAAAGCTACTAAGATTAATCAACTAATATTAAAACTCAAAACTTAAACTAGAGTGCAATTGAGAGTATTGAGATGTAAACAATGAGAGTAAAGCCTTTATCCTTTCACAATCCCAATCTAATGTGACGACCCGGAAATTTCTGACCAAAGTTAAACTTGATCTTCATATGTTTCCGACACGATAAGCAAAGTCTGTAATATTGAAGTCTCAAAAATTTTGAACCGTGTTCATATATTCAATTACCCTTCGACTATTCTCGACGATTCACGAACAATTAATTGTAAATAGATATGTGTGTATGTATATATAAATAATAATTCAAAATATAATTTAAAGTATTATATGTTGTTGTTATTAAAAATTAATATATAAAAATAGGATATTATAATAATTATTATTTAAAATATATCTTTAAATATAAATAAAATATATTAAAAATAAATATTAAATGATTGTAATACTCGTTTGATGTTTCGATTGATATTAAGAAAGTTAAATTCAAACTTATGTAATTTTAAAATAAACGGTGATACGAAAATGAGTTATATAAGTTATAGGCTTATTAAAAGTATATTTAGGATCTAATTATTTAATTTCAACACTTTTTATATTTTACCCAGAAATGAGAGGGACAGTTGATGTAATTTTTAATTAATAAATTAACGATCGAATTTTATACCATAATGACCAAAATAAATAAATATAGTTAATTCAAAATTTGAGATTTTTCTGAGTACTTTTATCCGCCACTGATTAACAAGGTTGCACGAAATTCAGTCCGTGAAAGGCAATGGCTAAATTTATCACACGTTTTATTTTCATAATATATTTAATTAATACTTTTTATAAATTATTGAATTGAGAGTCACCATTTTCTATTTGCTCTTGTCTTCCACTATCCATCCATAATTACATATATACAAAAGCATATAGAGTAATTTATGTTATCTGCGTTGTTATTGATTATTATTGATTGAATGTTAATATTTATCTAAATTGTATATATGTACCCTACCATGTTATCATTTTCAATTTCTTTGTATCACCTTTCTGTTTGACAAGCAACTACTCAACAATTTCAAAAATTATATATACACATACGTGCAAAGAACCCAGCTGCTATACTGTGTCCTTTTTAATTTAATATTGATTTACTATTTAGTTTTGTTTTCATCACCATCTTAATATCTTCGGTGTAGGAATTATATATAAATATACATATGCATGATTTAGAATCACACACCACTTGTTCATTCCTACTTCTTTCTTTTTGTCGAGCAACACTCTAATTCTCCTACAACCGCCACCCTTGCTACAACTCACCATCATCCACCACCATACTGCAGTCTACAGTCAACCACCACTTCCACCATAACCCAACCCATTAAACATTTGTATTACTATTGTATTTTTCCGGTTTTGGCTGCTGCACATGATCGATCAAACACCATAATCACCATCTTCTTTACTACTAACTACTTTTGTATTCTGTTTCTACTTCGAACGATCACATCACCATCAAAAACCTGTTTGTCTCTTTAACCCTGTCCTGTTGCTTTTATGTTGATTAGACCCATCACCTTCCATCAAAGAACTCCATTTTCAACCTGCAAAACACCACCACTTTTGTTTAGTTTGAAACCCACTTCACCATTAGCCATACTGTTTTCTGTTTCACCCACATGACAAAACCCTCACTTCCACCACACCCTTACACACCTTAAATCATCGACCTATTACTAGTTATAGTTCTATTTCGGTTCACTGTTATCATCATCTTCGAAAACCTTCTATCACTGACCGATATGCTCCTGGACCGGTTGTTCGAAACCCACTAAAAACCACTATTAGAACACCTCTTATTCAAAACTGTTTCTGTCTTGCTATCACCACCGTGAATTCCCATTAACACATCCATCCTTACCACCACCATGAGCCACATTGTGTTTTCTGTTTTCGCAAACCATTCAACAATAATGAAACACCATTACCCGCCACCTTTTAAACCACCATCACCCACAACATCATCAACCTTCTAACAACACCATCTATTTTTATTACAACTAGCTCCTTCTTCTACTTCTTGTTCCTGTTTGAAAATTCGCGAAACCCACTTATTTTGTTACTAGCTGTCACTGCATCTGGTTAGCAAAAATTGGTGGTGATGATAACACTATAAGGTTGATAATGAGCTGTAAAGGAAAAAGGTAAGGTATACATGATCAGTGATATTATTGTTCTTTTCTAAATCAAACCCCACATACATAAATAATTAATTCTGATCTCTTCAAATGTAACTTGCACTAAATTAACTTGGACTATTCGTGGGTTTTTAATCCAATAATCGAATTAGGGAGAGTTGTTCTTTCGCTGCAGCCTGCTTACTTTGATTGGGCTCCGGATTGTTGGACTAATTGTTTGGGCCAATATCACGAAATCATCTCATGTAGTTGTGTTTGTTATTTTATTTTTTTTGGCTTAACTGTAGCGATTAATGATGATGGTAGATGCATGATCACGATGATGGTTTATAAGATATATGAATACCATAACAATCTAGATAGTGATGATATGCGAAGGATAACGATATCGATGCTGAATTGAATACGTGATGATAATTAGGGTTAGTTTATGATGATGAGGCTGTATGGTTCTATGATGTGATAACGAATTTGATATTGAGTTATTGCTCGATGAAAATCATCACAAACTGTGGTCGATTGTTTCTATAGCAAGTACCAACGAACTACTCTGGCTTCCTGTTGTGGTTCGATCCATTCTTTTTCTGTGTTGTCGTGTAGATCGAAACAGATATAGGAAAACAAGGAACACCGTAAACTTCTTATTATTCACTTGGGCTTCTGTTTGTTTTAAGATCATGGACAAGAGAAAATTAATTAATTGGGCCGCTAGTATTGGACTTATGAAACTATTGTTGGGCTTGAATAGTAAATACGGGTTAATTAAACAGAAAGTGTGGTTTAATACATAAATGTAGTCGCAGTGCAGTGGTTAGAATGGGTGTTGGTTAGCGAGAGGTCTTGGGTTCGAGCCCGGGCATGGGCAGTTATTCTTTTTGGAGCTTTCTCTAGTGAGGTAGTTATTATTATTACTCTTATTATTATCATTATCATTATTATTATTATTATTATTATTATTATTATTATTATTATTATTATTATTATTATTATTATTATTATTATTATTATTATTATTATTATTATTATTATTATTACTTTCATATTAACAATATTATTATAACAGATAAATATTTTTATATAAGAGTACATTTACAACTACTATGATATTACATATGATTATATATATTTATATAAATAATTACACATAACAAAATATTGATTTTTACTATAATATTAATCATATATATACATATATAAATATATATATATATATATATATATATATATATATATATATATATATATATATATAAAACTATATAAATATTAATTATATTAAAAATATATATATACAAATTAGATACATAAGGTATATAATTTAAGCCATAATATATAAATCGTTCGATTACGATTATATGTGTTAATATTAATATAAATGATATAGGTTCGTGAATTCGAGGCCAACCTTGCATTGTTCAATGTCGTTATATGTATTTTTACTACAAAATACAATATGTGAGTTTCATTTACCTTTTTACCCTTTATATTTTTGGGCTGAGAATACGTACGCAATTTTTATAAATGTTTTACGAAATAGACACAAGTAATTGAAACTATATTATATGGGTGAATGATCGAAGCCGAATATGCCCCTTTAGCTTTGTAACCTAAGAATTAGTAAACTGATCTACTAATTGACGCGAATCCTAAAGATAGATCTATTGGGCCTAACGAACCCCATCCAAAGTATCGAATGCTTTAGTACTTCGAATTCGATTTTATCATGTCCGAAGGATTTCCCGGAATGATAGGGGATATTCTTATATGCATCTTGTTAATGTCGGTTACCAGGTGTTCACCATATGAATGATTTTTGTCTCTATGTATGGGACGTATATTTATG
The DNA here is from genome assembly GCF_046630445.1 of Rutidosis leptorrhynchoides. NCBI lineage: Eukaryota > Viridiplantae > Streptophyta > Magnoliopsida > Asterales > Asteraceae > Rutidosis > Rutidosis leptorrhynchoides. Next base: position 192,916,570 of record NC_092336.1, read on the forward strand.
AGAAATGGAAATGAAATCTTGTGGTCTATTAAAATGATGAAAATGAATGATTATGATAAACTAATGAACTCACCAACCTTTTGGTTGACACTTTAAAGCATGTTTATTCTCAGGTATTAAAGAAATCTTCCGCTGTGCATTTGCTCATTTTAAAGATATTACTTGGAGTCTTTCATGGCATATTTCGAAGAACGTTGCATTCGAGTCATTGAGTTCATCAAAGATTATTATTAAGTCAATTTATAGTTGGATAGTGGATATTATGAAATGGTATGCATGCCTGTCAATTTTCGATGTAAAGAAAGTTTGTCTTTTAAAAACGAATGCAATGTTGGTAAAATGTATTGTAACGACCCGACTTTTTCGACTTGCTTTTGTGCCTTGTGTTTTTTCAAAATAGCGTATTTGTGCGTACTGTGCTATTTTATATTCTAGAATCTTTATATACATGTCTTACTTTCATTTATGTGTTAAAACGTGCCTTTAAGTACGTATGATGCTTAACTTGATCACCGGAAGCCTTTATGACCGTTAGTGTCACTTGACGTTACGAACAAACTGCGTACTGCGTACACGTTTAACTTTTATCGTAATCGTAATATTATGACTACGAAATCTTAATTATTATTTTATAATAATAATTACTTGGGTTATTGGATGCTTAATTACGCGTAGTAATTTACTTATGCTTACTAGTTAGTCTTGTTGGACTTTCTACCTTATTGGGCCTTAGCCCACCCTACACTAGTTAGTAGACTATTTAATTAGTCCAATTATTAATAGCTAGTGACCCATTAATAAGTAAGACAAATGCCCATTTATTAGAGTGAACATGCTAGCATTTATGTCAAGTATTATCCTTAATGTTGCATGGGATCCTAACATAAGCACCAACTTTAGACAACCATTAACCAAAAAGCAAAAAGGTGTCCCCCTTGTCCCCCACAATATCCCATGTCCACCATCACTCTCCCACACCCTCACCACCTATAAATACAAGACTTATTCCATCCATTTTACACTTGCTCTCATTTGCATTTTGCACATACTTACTCTCTAATTCTTTTTCTAGTCTTTCTCTCTCTAAAAGGTGTAAGTAATTGATTTTTCTTCTTCTTCTTCCTCTCACTTTCACGAATTCATCATCATCATCATCGTGGGTCTAGCTTTTTAGCTTTGATCTTAATTACATCTTGTAGATTCAAACATGGATTTGAATCCTTCAAGAACATGGGAGATTCAAGCTTTCTAGCTTTGAATCTTCACCTATTTTGTAGATCTAAATTTTTTAGCTTCAATCTTGTTATTTTGTTATAAAGATTAAACTTGTGTTGTAATCTTCGTGTAACTTAAAGATCCAAGCTTTATGCTTCAAGATCTTCAAGAACAACCAAGATTCAAGCTTTCTAGCTTTGAATCTTCATATCTTTTGTTGGATCTAACTTTTCTAATTTATGATCTCATTATTATGTTATAAAGATCAAAACTTATGTTTGTGGTCTTCATGTAACTTGAAGATCTAAGCTTTATGCTTCAAGGTCTTCAAGAACACCAAAGATTCAAGATTTCTAGCTTTGTTATCTTATAACTTGTGTGAAAAGGATCCAAGCTCTCTAGCTTAGGGTTCCATCACTTCATTTGATTAATATTATGTTCATACTTGTTTGATTGAAGTAAAGTTTGTAGCTTTAGTTGTAACCTTAGTTCATCATCCATCTAAGACTCTTAAATGAGTTGTGTTCTTACTTGGTCTTAATATATTGTGTGTTGATGGTTGAATCTTGGTCAAGTTGATGCTAACCCATCAATGAGTTGTACACTTGAAGCTTACAAGCATCAAGGATGAGAACCGTGATGAGCATCAAGCACCAAGAACCCCACCGGAGCACTTGTTTACTTTTTTTCGGGATCTGATCAGACCACCTGGGCTACTGGAAAGTTGATTTTCAGTTAGTTAGATTCTATTAGATGATTTTCCATTTAGACCTCGTCTTAAACCGAGTTACGGTTTAGGATTTATGGCCTTCCGAAAGTCACTACACCCTATTAACGTTGTGCTGAAATTTCTGACCTACTCGCACTAAAACCGTCGCCACGGTCAAACAAAGATGAGTTAGGTTCTGAAAATTGGTCAGAAGTTAGGGGACTCATATACGGAGCCATAGCCACTGATTACGCGTCTTTTCGTTTTGTATAGAGGTCGTAGCATCTAACCGAAGTCAGCCTATTGTTTCGATCTCTATTCTTGTCAAATTTACTTAGCTTTTATGATGATGAATGATGATGATGATGACACTTAAACTTATTTTATGCTATTATTAGAACTTATGGGGATAACATACTGACCTAGTAACCTTTGACTTAGGTTGACGACCTTTCGGACCGACTTACTACTTGCATACTTCATTATCGACTTTACCGCTCTTAACACTGTGAGTTATAGCATCCCTTTTTACTTTAACTATTTTGGGACTGAGAATACATGCGCTTTTTACATTTTACATACTAGGCACAAGTACTTAAACTTTATATATGTGTGGGTTATACAACGGCATAAACTTTCCCCTTATCTCGGTAACGTTTAGTCATTGGTTTTTGAACCGGTGAACGCGAATCTTAGATATGGATCCATAGGGTTTGACATCCCCACTCGGGCTAGTCGCGCTAGCATTTAACGGGTGTTTAATACTTCAAGGACATACGCACTCGCCAAGTGTACTTTTAAGGGGTATTACTATTACGTTAAGTTAGTTACCGGGTGCCCACGGATAAGCATATACTTTTCATACTGTTTTGAAACGCTGTTTGAAGCACTGAAATATCGTGGTCTACATTACTTTACTGATTACAAACTATAGCTCACCAACATTCGTGTTGACTTTTTAAGCATGTATTTCTCAGGTGCTTAGACGTTGTTGCTTCCGCTGTTAGACTTGCTGTCTTGGTGTTATAGACTTGCTGTTATGGACCTGCTATGTTAGATTTCTGCTGCATTACTTAGAGATGTCTCAATCATGAAACTGTTATCTTGCATTCACAACTTATGTTATTTGAATAATGGCTTTGTAATGACCTCTGAGTCACGTTATCTTTTGTAAACACTATCTTTTTATGAATGCAAAACTGGTTTTCAAACAGCATATAGTGTTTAACCATGTAAAGATCCTGTTGTTGACGAATCGTACACGATGGTTTTGTACGGGGCGTCACATGTATCATATAGAGGTCAAATACCTCGCGATGTAATCAACTATTGTGAATCGTTTATAATGTATATGAACGGGTCCTTTCATCTAACATGTATTCATTCAAACAAGTATTATGTTTACCAAATATTGATCAAATCTCATAGAAAAGACTTCTTAAGTTCATCAATTCTATTATCTTGGGATTGAACTATGCAACCTAGACAATATGTCTTTATCCCTAATCTAATTAACACTAAGTTGGATCAAGAACACACTGCTAAATCATAATAATTCAACTTGCAATAACAAAGCATAGAACTTGCACTAATCAACAATTGATTTGATTCACAATATCATAATCCATAAGTATTAAAGCATCATAAACCACATAACTTAAATGAAATCATACATATTTAATTGTTCATGGAAAGGATAAAGTTAAGAAAACTAGCCAAACATGTTGGTGATGATAATCTTGAAGATTCTTGAAGATTGCATGATGAACAACACTTGAATCCTAGCTTGAATCCTTGAGCAATAATGATTTTGGAGTGTTATTGTGTGTTTGAGGATGATCTCTGCTGCAAAAACTGATGAAAAAAATGTCTAATTCGTGGCTAAGGGTTTCCCTTATATTGGGAATGAATAACTTGTTCCCAAAGCAAAAATCTCTCAAAATCCTGCATCAGCAAAATTGCATTGGCGTAATTTACGCCGGGATGGCGTAAATTACGCCCATATTTGTACTGGTGTAAAAACTTGGCATAATTGTACTCCAAAAAGTGACTTTTTCTGACTTTTGAAGTTTGCCTGGCGTAATTTACGCTGGGCTGGCATAATTTACACCCATATTTGTACTGGCGTAAAATGCTGGCGTAAAAACTTGAAAGCTGACGTAATTTACTCCAGTGTAAAAATTCCGATTTTTCCATCTTTTTCCACAACTCGACTTCAAATGCCGTTTTTTTTGCACCTTTTTGCACTAACTTCTTTTCACACCTGTAATACATGAAATCTCATCAAAGTACCATGTTTTCACTTAAATGTAATCACTTTTATCATATTTAAGTAAAAATGATCGTGTCAAACAATGACTGATCAAACCCCCCACACTTGGCTTTTGCTTGTCCTCAAGCAAATCTGTTTTTAACTATAAGACAACAACACCTAGGTGATCTTAATTCAAATAACTTTTCGCAAAACAATATTAACTATTAATTGAGATGTAATGGCAATACGGGTCTATCACTCAATACCTCAAACAAATTTTCAACCTCCAATGCGTCAATCACACAGCTTTTCCTCATAGAACATTTCCTTAACTTACTAATTCCAACACTATTCATAACACTATAACCTCAATCATTTCCCCAAATCATCAAATGGATCAACACTTAGAACTAAGTTAAACAGATATCCTTCACAACTTTTTCATGATCCATACTTAATCTTTTAACAATAGATACACATGTATCTAGGTAGCACGTCAAAAGAAACACAAAATGGGTTAAGTTACATCCGGAATGGGTTTATTGGTTTAGCCATGACTCGGATAAAAATTGGTGTAAAGACGGTTACGAATGTCGAATCAATCGAACTTTATAAGGTTTAGAAATTTTAATGTGACCCTCATTCGTACATAGATAAATAAACTTAAATCGGAATGTCAACTATAACTAGAATCATGCTGATGTGTATAATCACGTATATAATTTATTAGTGGAAAATACCGATTTAATTGATTAAACACACTAACGGGCAGTGTACCCTATCGTGTACTAGTATGATTTGGTAGAGTCCAAAGTTCGTTCCAAGGAAAGTTTTCGTATCAACTTAAGGTTGTAACTATAAGTAATTAAACTACTTTATCTAGAAATCTAATGAAATTACTGGTTTTTGTAGTTTTGGCTATTTAACGATTAGCTGAATCAAGAAATGGTTTATAAAAGTAAAAACAGTATTTTTGTTCTTATTAGTTTATGCGCTAGCACTTAACAAATATTAAAGATAGTTTTATATTCAATTCAAACAAGAATGTTCATCTAGACCTTTTACCCTCATTAATGGATGTTCGTGTTACTTAGACCTTTTATCTCAATTATGCATGCAGATTAACCAAACGGATCACCAAGAGTTCTCTTAATGATCACTCAAACTCTAATTACACAATGTAGGGTTCCCTTGCACTTAAGACCTTATTGTTTGTGTTCAACTAATTAGCTAACTTGGTAATTCTATTAACAATTGTGCTCATGTTCGCTTACATAATTCATACATATTCAATTCACTAGTCTTTACCCAATTTACCCCCTTGGTCCGTTTTAGCAAACAACTACTTAAGACAAACTAGTTGTAAATTAAAGTGTTAAATTAATCTAGGGTTCCGTTGATCAAACAAACACAATAATCAATTGAGAGCAAACATGTAAACATGAACAAGAATGGATCTTTTAATCAAAACCAAACTAACATGCATAAAATCCTTGATAATTCAAATAAACATCCAAAATCTCAGTTATTAGTCTAGACAAACATTAAATAATTAGCCAACAATCATTGCTAAAACCAAAATCACAATCCAAATAAAAGATGAATTCATTGTTTGAAACAAAGAGATAAACCTAATAAATGAATGAATCTTGAGTGATGAACGAATCGAAACACGTTCCCGTAATGATTGAAGCGTTAGAATGATCTTGGGATTCCTCAAAAATTACCCTTTTTCATCTTCGAGCTGCTGCCAATCGTCTGGTAATGATATATCTCTTTTAGGGTAGAAATTCGTGCTTTAAATACCCCGATTCTGAACCTGGCTGAACCTAGAGCGGTGCTCAGGGCCCCAAATATCTGATCTGTGGAATTTGAAAACTCTTTACATGATTTTTGTGCCTAATAGAGCGGCGCTCCAGGCCTTTGAGCGGCGCTGAAGGCCCCTTTTGCTGAATCTGAAGCTGAAAACTCACTAACTCAAACCGAACTCGAATCAAACCAACTTCTTTTACTCGTTTGCATAGAAAATCACTAAAACCATCAAATAACTTCAAATTTCATCTTCTTAGTTTTAGAACTCGAACTTTCATAACACTATCAAAATAAACGCCAAATCGAATCTGAAAGGACTAAAATGTGATCGATATCGCTAAGGAAAACGTGTATAAAATATGCGATATCACATGCATATGTTTGTGTTTTTATCCTCCTTAACTTCGTAACTAACCAAACTTGTGCCCTTGTCTACATTAGTATTAAGTGCATAAAGGTTTGCTAAAAACGATTAATTTCAATTATACCAATGAACCTCCTAAGTCTAGTTAGAAATACCTTATACCACAAGCTAGGTGAGGCGGACATTGGCTACATTGCTCATATTTACGAGGCATTACACATAAGGTATAGGTACTTTTGTGAGGTTATGAGAAGTCTTGCTTTGATTTTGACCTTACACTTCAATGAGAACGAATTTTATGCCTCAGTGGTCCATGCTTTTTAAGGCACTCGTTTCACAATTTTTTGGCATACTCTTCTTCTACTCTCTTTTTCATATTTTTTTTTCTTTACTATGCCTCAGTGGCCCATGCTTTTTAGGGCACTCGTTTCACAATTTTTGGCATATATTTTAAATTAGTCTCTTTCACTTCCTCCTCTGTTTTTTCTTTTCATGATAGCACAATAGATACATATTTAAGATATTTAGGATGTAACGGTGAATATATGGTGATGGTGACAATGATATCTAGATATATGCATGATGTAGATGATGGGTGTTGGGTGTGGTGAATATCATTGTCATAGCTTGTGATATAAGGACTTTCGTTCGACCTTTGCCTAGGAAAGAGTAAACTCTACAAGGGTTGCACCAGTGACGATTATTATGATTATGCACTTATGTACCAATGAGTAAATCGTGGAATCCAATGTGGAACCTAGGAGACCAATCTGAGTCAAATTAGTCAAAAAGCCACAAGCACTATAACATGATAGCCAGTTATAATTAAAATTCTAATTTAAACCAATTATGTCTTAGCAAAAATGAGTTGTGTTGTCACCTAATGTTACTACGTCTAACCAAGATAAAGTAGGAATTAATTCGACATTAATTACCAAAAATTAAGGGTAGGAATGGGAATTTGGTTTTTCTTTGGTTTTCATTCTAAAGGCTCAGGCTGCTAATGGTAACTAATTGATTCTAGTACACAATTTTGTACTAACTACCTGGGTGGACTGGCTTAAAAATGGTGTAAAATAAAAAAATGGTTTAAAAAGAAAATTCTAAGGTGTTTCTTTATCATTCATGTTACCTAGAATACAACAATGGGATCTCATTTTAATCCTTTCTATTCTCCATGAAAATACAATTTCCTAAAGTTAACTAGCTGAGGTCAATAAGGTCGAATGCATTCAATAGATTGCCTAATACTATCATTCCTCACCGGCCAAGTCCGAAAACTTCCAAGTTAATTCTTAGTCACTATGGGTACTCTCATGGGTCACATCTCAATTATAGCCTTAAAATTAAAATTTTGACCACCTAGGCAATTAAAATCATTTATTTCATAAAACCTTTAAACAACAATCATTTTCAAGCTAAGTCAAATGTGAAAATTTCCTTCCCCCCCCCCCCCCCCAAACACCTAAATCATGCTAAGTCCTCGTATGCATGTTAAAATAATTTTTAAGTAAAAGTGAGGAATTTGAACAAAGAGAAGAAGACAAGAACAATATTACCTGGGGATAAAATCAAGTTCCATAACAACCTAACAAGCACACTGACTCTCCATTTCATCACATAACATGTTTCCTTCCATCCAACTTTATTCTTACAAAACAAAAACAAAAGAAAACATAAACTCTAACTAGCCCACTTTCGTAGGGATCCCGCTTGCACTTAGCGTGTGCAAGAAGCCTTTAAACCACCTGATTCCCTCGGGTGGACGAGTTTTGTCTCGTGAGGGTTTGTAGTGAACATACTCACAAAGTTCATTTAACTAACAATAAATAAAATTAAAATAGAAAAAAATAAATAAAATAAAGAAGACTTGCAAACTCTACACATAGTTTGTGTAGTTTTATTTTTGAGTCATGCACGCGACTCTTTCTCCACTCTAGCTAATTCTGGGACTGAAAAAGGTTCCTCCTTCTCTCACTTTGTGAGAACCTTCACTATCTATAACTTTCCTCAGCTTAGAATCCAACCACACATCTTTCTCCTTAGCCACATGCATTAACTCCAACAGTTTATCTTTTTCTTTAAGAGACAAGTTACACACAAGACGGTTACTCAAACTTTCATCTCCTCTAATCCTAGCATCATGGACCCGTTTATGTAATTTCCTCATGGAACGATCAAGCACTGGGTCATCCTTATCTTCTTCTACCTTATCATGCGATCTCACAAAAATACGTGGTAGATTTTCCTCGTCTCCCCTACACTTAGGCCCTTCAAGATTATCTAAATTTGAAGACACCTCATAATTTACTTGAGAATTCACCTTCACATTCTTATTCACTTTGATCTTGTGACCTCCAAACCTTTCAACAATTTTTTCTACGGTTCCCCCCGTTACTTTGACTACTTTTCCATCGGATTCTTCAGACTTTTTAAGTATATCAACAAACACATTCCTAACACACATATTCGCCATTTTGTTACCACTAGATACATGCTCATTTGATTTTCTCATGGATGGTGGTCGGTACGAATCAATCATCTTCGGACTTACAAATTGTTAAATCATATCATCTTTCTCAACAAATGTGGACACTGCCATCACAGTTTCTTTCATCGGTAACAAACAAGTGGTGCTAATAGACGAACTCAACTTGGTTTCAAAAACTTGACTCAAAATTTTTAATTCCCGCTCAAGATTTTGTATCGATTCTTGTTGACTCATCATAATTTCTACATTAGTTCTTATTTGAGATTCCATGAATTCACTCGTCATATCATCTTCACTAAATTTCCTTACATCCTCTTTCTCTTTCACATCTGGTGCATACTTTTTAAACTGTTCATGGTTAGTATCCAACAAAAAATAATCTTGGATATCCGGTGTATGTAATGAATTAAAAATATTAATCCTTGATCTCTTTTTACCAAAAGAAATGTCCATAACCCCGGTTCTACAATTGATAAGAGCATCAATTGTAGCCAAAAATAGACGACTAAAAATGATCGTCGGTTGGGTCTCCCTAAAAGTGGTCTCAATATCCATGACTATAAAATCTACGGGGTAGTAAAAGTCCTCAACTTTCACAATCACATTCTCTAACATACCCCTTGGAGTTCTCATTGACCGGTCTGCAAGTTGGATGAGAATATCAGTTTGTTTTAAAGTTCCCAACTCGTACTGTTCAACAAGACTCGATGGAAGTATGTTAATCCTAGCCCCTAAGTCCAACAAAGCCTTTTTAATATTTACATTACCAACCGTAACAGAAATTAAAGGTGTCCCCAGGTCTTTAAACTTCGGGGGAAGTGAACCAGAAATAACAGCACTCACTTTTTCAGTTAATTCGACCTTTTTGGGCAATGATGCATTGAGTTTTCGTTTCATTTTTGAACACACAAATCTTTTAAAAATATAGCATATGCTGGAATTTGTTTGATTGTGTCAATAAGTGGGATATTGATTTTTACTTGTTTAAAGGTCTCCCACATATCATCCGTTTTTTGTACCTTTTCCCATAAGGGAATTGGTTCGGGGACTCCAAAGCCTTGGGGAATGGAATGGTATTAGTCTCCACATCTGTTTCCCCAATTTTGAAAATTTTTGATTTATCTTCAAGATTCTCAACTACAAAATCCACAGGAACCTCATTAGCATCATTACCCAAATCATTTAAAATAGGAGACTTACCTGGACCATACTTAAAGTGTCCACCATGTTCACTTCATGTCCTCTTCCTTGTGATTCATGATTCGGGTTTAGCAATGTATAACTTGGAATTGTACCCGCTTCTAATGTTGCCTTATCTTCCGCCACTTGACCAATTTTCTTACCCAATGCCACAATTGACTTATTTTGAATTTCCAAAGTCTTCTTCATCTCTTCTATGAATGACTCCATCCTAACATTTGTGCTTGAGGATTGATTTAGTTGATTATTTTGAGACAAGTTTTGTTTTTGGTTTTGCATTTGGTATTGGTTGTTGTTATGAAATTGGTTCGGGTATTGGGTTTGGTGCTGGTTTGGTGCATTCAATGTGTTGTTGTTGTTCCAGATGAAGTTCGGATGATTCCTCCACCCTGGGTTATAGGTGTTGGAATATGGATCATACTTCTGCCCTTGAACCTCGTTTACTTGTTCTTCTATCCCTAATGGTATCCCCTTTTTTCAACCGTTTGCATAATGAGAAGCATCACCACATATCAAGCACACATCCTGAACCTGCACAAAATTAACACTACCACCATGGTTCGGGTTGTTAAACATTGGAAGCAACATCTTTATCTCATCTAATTCCTTTTCTAAATTCCTAGTCGATCATCCTGAGTTAGACACATGGTTAACATGGGAAGGATTGTGAGTTTGCCGTGCAACCGAAGCTTGGGTTTTTGAACCTTTGCTCAATTGCTCGAAAAATGCCCATTCATCCTCAGTACTTCTCGTCATAAACACGCCACCACTAGCCGCTAATAGGAATTGTCTATTTTGCGAGTCAATACCATCATAAAAAACTTTGACAAGATCCCATTTCGGTATTTCGTGGGGGGGACAAGATCTAAGTAATTCCTTCAGACGTTCATATGCTTCATGAAAAAGTTGACCTGGCAATTGCCTAAAAGATTTTATTTTCATACACATATCCGAAGTTTTACTTATAGGGTAGAATTCCTCAAGGAATTTCTTTTTCATCACCGCCCAAGTAGTGATACTCCGGGCGGGTAAGGACAAAAACCAACGATTTGCTTTATCTTTTAAAGAATAAAGAAATAGGCGAAGGCGTACCTCTTCATCCGTGAACCCGTTTACCTGATTTGTAGCACAAATCTCATTGAACTCGGTTATATGCTCATAAGGTTCTTCCGTTGCCATACCTCGGTAGTTTGGCAAAATAGAAATCAACTGAGGCCGAACCTCAAATCTTTTGTTGTTATCCGCATTCGGAGCGGAATAAACAATTGGCGAGTGATCTTCGTAATCACCCGGTTGGTAATACGAATCCACACCTCGTGTGTCTCTCTCTGCCATTGTTGTAAATAGGATTTCCGCCTACCTGAAAAGAAACACAAACAAGAAAACACAACGCGTAAAACCGAACAAAACTAATAAAATGAGAAAATATTTTTGGATTTTTTAGGTTTTATAATTTTTATGGCTTTTTCAAAATTTAAAAGAAAACAAATTACAAATAAGAGCTTGCAATCAAGCGCACACCTCCCCGGCAGCGGCGCCAAAATTTGATCGGTGTCGAAGGGCCGGTCAAAAATAGCCTAATTACTCTACTTTAGATAGGGTAAGCAGGATTCGTTTCACTGGAAGTTATGGTTAACTAGCAAGCAATTTCAATATTGGTTTGTTTGTTTAACTAAAAGCTACTAAGATTAATCAACTAATATTAAAACTTAAACTAGAGTGCAATTGAGAGTATTGAGATGTAAACAATGAGAGTAAAGCCTTTATCCTTTCACAATCCCAATCTAACATGTATTCATTCAAACAAGTATTATGTTTACCAAATGTTGACCAAATCTCATAGACAAGACTTCTTAAGTTCATCAATTCTATTATCTTTGGATTGAACTATGCAACCTAGACAATATGTCATTATCCCTAATCTAATTAACACTAAGTTGGATCAAGAACACACTGTTAAATCGCAATAATTCAACTTACAATAACAAAGCATAGAAATTGCATTAATCAACAATTGATTTGATTCACAATATCATAATCCATAAGTATTAAAACATCATAAACCACATAACTTGAATGAAATCATACATATTTAATTGTTCATGGAAAGGATAAAGTTAAGAAAACTAGCCAAACATATTGGTGATGATAATCATGAAGATTCTTGAAGATTGCATGATTAACAACACTTGAATCCTAGCTTGAATCCTTGAGCAATGATGATTTTGGAGTGTTATTGTGTGTTTGAGGATGATCTCTGCTGCAAAAACTGATGGAAAAAGTGTCTAATTCATGGCTAAGTGTAACGACCCCAAATCCGTTTAACAAAAACGAGGCACATTTTTTTTATTTTATAAGTTATGTCCCATTAAACGTCCACTTTACATAAACCATTCCAAATAGTTTTAACCGAATACGCATTATTATAATAACATATTTAACATTTTAATATGACTCTTGGTACACAAATGACATATTACAAAAGCATTTGCAATAATGACTCAATCACACGATTTACGGGTTAATACTCAATAACCCAACCCGATACCAAGAGCATAATCCCGGGGACTACCAAATCCCCAATCCGCGTCCAACTATCCAAAAGCTAATCCTCCAAGCTTAAGAAACGTCTATCAACCCTAGTCTAGCAACTAGGTAACTCCGCATCAACGATACCTATAAAAAGGTAAACAACGAGAGGGGTAAGCATAATGCTTAGTGAATGCAATAATTATACATACACATATATAACCCATCTATTTGCAATCACATCCACCCAATACTTCATACGAACTAGTAACTCAAATAGCATGTCATCATAATCATAATGCTAATAATTCGTACGCGATCAACAACTCCACATTAGCATATACTCAACACAATATATATAATATGCTAAACAATAAACAACAACAACATAATATGGTTAACTATAAACGCTATGGTGCTACCGGCTCGTGGTTCACACCATACGTAATGCTATGATGCTACCGGCTCGTGATTCACACCACAACGCATTTGAGTCATACTCCTTTATAGTGCTACTGGCTCGTAGTTCACACTTTGGCACTACCGGCTTGTGGTTCACACTTTGGCGCTACCGGCTCGTGGTTCACACTTCATTTTATAGTGCTACCGGCTCGTGGTTCACACTTTAACACTCGTCACACACATGCTATGGTACTACCGGCTCCTTGGTTCATACCATAACATTCACAAATAAATACGCCATATACATATACGCATAATTATTCAACTCAGCTCGAACTCGAGCATTACAAACCATGCGTGAAATCTCCACCAACGCACCCGAGCAAGCTTTTACCTATAATACGCATATATGTTTACACACAATCAACATACATTCTCTACAAGAGAATTCGACGCCAACACCCTTAACCAAGGGTTTATACTTACCTTCACAAACCGCCCATTTAGACACGTAAAGTGGATTTCACCAATTACCACCACGGGTGGTAATTCCGACCCATTCAAACAAGTATAACTTAACCCAAATTATACTTGGCATCAATTAGACCAACCTAGGTCCCGACACTAGATTACTACTTAGGTAGTGATCATTTCAAACACCATAGACCCCAAAACTACAACACGCGCAATATTGACCCATATTTCATTTGACCACGTTTGACTTATGTTAAAATACCATTTTAACCCAAAATCACTTCCCATGATTTCTTTCATTCAAAAACGTCATTTAACACTTAACAAAAGTGTTTAACATCCATTTATCCAAAATTAGCGTCATTACCAAATTCGGCCCAATCAAAGTCAACCCATTTTGACCAAAGTCCCAAAAACACCCAAACTAACCAATAATCACTAATGGCCCTAATACACCAATTAAATCAAATCACAAGTGTTAAACACTTAACTTACCCAATTTGACACATAAACCCTAATTTTGACCCATTTCAAAATTAGTCAACCAAATACACTCAAATGTGTTTCAATACTTCCATAATCACTAAACTAAGTGATTACACCCAAAATCAAAGCCTAATCATGGTCAAAACATCAACCAACCAAAAACCCGCCAAGTATCAAAAATAACTAGTCACAATAAACCCACTTCGTCATATAAACGGGTTTCACAACTAAACAATCTCAAACCCTAACTTGAATATCAAATCAAAATAATGAAATTTGGAGTTAGAACTTACCAACACTATCACAACGTAGCCGTGAACGAGGTGAACAACTTTAACTCTCGCGACTTGACCCGATTCACTCATCTTCTCCCTCAAATCGAGCTCTCTCTCTCTCTCTCTCTCTCTAAGCTCTTTTTGTCTCTCTCTAGAGGGAAATAGGTGGAAGAGGTGAAATGAGGATAAGATAGAGATTGGATCAGTTTTAGAGGCTCAAAACCGAAACCCAAGTAAAAAGACTCAAATACCCTTCATTAAAACTCAAAATATCAAGAAAATCACCAAAAATGCGTTTCCAGCCGCAATTTGCGCCTACTGGCAGCAAATTACGGCCAGCCGCAAAAGTGGCCGCAAGAATACGCTCATTTGGGCGCTGAAGAACCCCAGCCAGCCGCAAATTGCGCCCACTAGCTGCAATTTGCTCCTGGGCCCTTTTTCGCATTTTTCTGACACTTGTTTTGGTCGTAACTTTCAAACCGTAAATCCATTTTCGACGAATCAAATATCGTTGGAAACGTAATAAAGTATACTATCCAATGGTAAGGTTATAAAAATTCAACTCAAACTTTATTTAGGGTCAAAATATACAGTTACATGCCTCGTAATTCGAATAACGTCCAAAATAACGCGTAACTGAAAAACGGGATGTTACAACTCTCCCCCACTTAGCCTGGATCACATCCCCGTGATCCGCATCATTTACCTAGAGGTAAGTGCTTCAATGCTTCCACCCTTACATACATTAGGAACCACGTCCTACGATCCTACAAAACGCAACTAAGTCTAACATCCATAATATCTTCCGCTAATCCGAAGATCCCACCACACGCTAATAATCACTAACGTGAATCACCGCAACCAGCGGTATCTCATATATTCAATGTCCACAATGCCCACTTAGGAAATACGAAAAACACCATGTATCCCTACCAGTTCTCTCGGGCTACAACCCGCAACAAGCTACATCCATAACTATATAGAACCAACGCGATCTACTAGGTCCACTACGCCGTGAACCAAGTCTTGCGTTAATCCAAATCGAGACGAATTCATGCCGCGTTAAAACTTCGTACTTCAATGACTCGTAACCCAGCCAATCATGAACGTTCTCTGAATTAAGAACCAAGTTCCCCTGTCACCACCATCGAGTTATTCCTTTAATGAAGAAATTTCGGTATCCCCAAATAATCATACTAGCGACACAAACTTCCCATCAATCGATCCGCACACGACCGTCAGTCTCTGGATTAATCCAGGATGATAATAATACACCAAGAGCTAGACAATACGTCAACACTCGACACAGGTTTCTCCTCTAAACCCTACAACACAACCACGCAAGACGGCTTCCTAGTACTAGCATGTAAACTATTTGTATACTAGAATCCCATCAACGGCGAATTATCATCACAACAAATTCGCAATTTGCCACACGACTAGCAAAAATATTCACCAATGCCGGGTGAATCCTCTTACCTTGACCGTCCGTTAAGGATGGCCTCAACATTTCAATTCAACCAACGGGTCGCATTACTAGGGAATGAACCCTCGCAAACAAGCAACATATGCGTGTCTCTAAGTGAAACAATCAGAACTGGCACTCTGCGCCTCACAATCATCTATAAAGTGGAATAATCCACTAACAATTTACACGATCACGTTTCCCGACAGGGAAAAATACATCATCCATCACAATATCGAACTTGTACCACTCAATAATACTATCCAAGTTTCGCATAAACCCAAGTTTATATCACGAGAGCACCTGCAACGACAACTTCATTCTCTCACTTCTAGATCTCAAGCTTCACATTTGGTCTCATACCGCACCTTGGTACTACACGATCACTTTACTTAAGAAGACTTACATTTCTCTTGATCTAACACCACTGGAGCTTCCTCGGGCGGCAGTAAAAACTCCCCCACTTAGGATTCAGCTCCACACTCTCACCGCCAAGATGATAACATCTCGCGGAATTGTCAATCCACGACACACATGATCAATCTCATAATTGGTCATAAACATCAAATCACCACGAAGTCACTTCAGGCTCTCATAGCCGACATACACCATCACTTGAAATGTCATACACATGACGACATCACACCTTCATACCACAAATCACATTTAACAGCCATTTGTCGTTCGCAAAGTGAACACCACCAAAGTCCTACATACGCCTCTAAGCCTAGGCATATGCCACCCCGCTTGATCTGTCTTGCTCCTCAGTCGGGATCACCCGACCTTCCAGTCAACAAACCTTTATGAATAATTGTTCACTCTCATGGAGAAGAGAGACCAATCCGATGCAATAATTGCATCGACCGCAATATCAACACTTCATCATACCTTCGGCCTAGCCGACCATTGAGTGCATCACCGGCTCACCGGTTATCTTTACCCGTCTATCACTTAAGAGCAATAAGATTTGCTCATCCGTCACTTCATAAGAAGTATCTAATGCAATGCTATGAAACTTCGACTTTCTCAACCGTCGAATTACTATCGCCTGTCGATCACTATTATAATCTCCGCTGCTTCTAAGGGTATCTCACGGTCACCCTAATCACAAAGTGACCACACCACTATCGGAGTTGAACATTACACTAGCAGATATAAAGGGGAACCTGACACAGTGTCATGCAGACTCCCACCACAATCTACCGAAATTTAGAAACTTTATCTTTAGGTTCCATACACCCGATGTCACCCGTCTCTCCACAATAATGACCCGAATTCATACCTACCCGATAAACCTTACGGTTTATTGTCTTATCGAAAGTTCCTAGCGATCACACGCTACCCGCAATTCCACAAGGCCAAACGATATAGCCTAACAAAACCTTCCGTCTAACACTAAGAGGTGCTTGGAAACACCAAGTCTTACACCCTTCCACATATAGGCACAACCACTACAGCAAGGGGTATTTCGTTAGGAATGTTACCCTCTAATCCACAACACGCTAACACACTAACGCAATCATCGTCATACGGGTCTCACTCACATGAGTTTAACGACCCGAAGACTACTCAACTCACCAATTCCAATGTGAATCACAACTAGAATTCCCACACGGTTCCCTAACCACAAACTCTACCGAGTGTAACCCAATTCTACAATCATTAGACTTTATATGTAGTGACCCGAACTTTTCCATGATTATATATTATATGAGATTCATATTTACATGATTAAATGTTTCCAACATGTTAAGCAATCTAACTTATTAAGACTTGATTAATTGAAATGAGTTTATGTAGACAGTTGACCACCCAAATTGACCGGTGATTCACGAACGTTAAAACTTGTAAAAATGACATGATATATATATATATATATATATATATATATATATATATATATATATATATATATATATATTTAACATGATATTATGATAAGTAAGTACCTCACTATGTATATTAACAATGAGTTATATATATAAAATGAGACTACTGAATTAAGAAACTCGAAATGATATATATATATATATATATATATATATATATATATATATATATATATATATATATATATATATATATATATATATATATATAACGATTATCGTTATAATAATGTTTTAATTAAAATAAATACATATGTATTGTATTAAGATATTAACACACTATGTTTAACATGATAAAATGATAATTAAATATATCATTAAGTGTATTAACAATGAACTACACGAGTAAAAGGAGATTACTAACTGAAGGATTTCGATACAATATATATATATGTAACGATTATCGTTGTAATAACATTTTAACATATATATATGATATTAAGATATATTAATACACCATGTGTAGTGACCCGAACTTTTCCATGTTTATATATATTAATTGAGATTGATATTTACATGATTAAATGTTTCCAACATGTTAAGCAATCAAACTTGTTAAGACTTGATTAATTGAAATATGTTTCATATAGACAATTGACCACCCAAGTTGACCGGTGATTCACGAACGTTAAAACTTGTAAAAACTATATGATGACATATATATGGATATATATATATATAGTTAACATGATACTATGATAAGTAAACATATCATTAAGTATATTATCAATGAACTACATATGTAAAAACAAGACTACTAACTTAATGATTTTTAAACGAGACATATATGTAACGATTATCGTTGTAAAGACATTTAATGTATATATATATCATATTAAGAGATATTCATACATGATAATATCATGATAATATAATAATTTAAAATCTCATTTGATATTATAAACATTGGGTTAACAACATTTAACAAGATCGTTAACCTAAAGGTTTCAAAACAACACTTACATGTAACGACTAACGATGACTTAACAACTCAGTTAAAATGTATATACATGTAGTGTTTTAATATGTATTTATACACTTTTGAAAGACTTCAATACACTTATCAAAATACTTCTACTTAACAAAAATGCTTACAATTACATCCTCGTTCAGTTTCATCAACAATTCTACTCGTATGCACCCGTATTCGTACTCGTACAATACACAGCTTTTAGATGTATGTACTATTGGTATATACACTCCAATGATCAGCTCTTAGCAGCCCATGTGAGTCACCTAACACATGTGGGAACCATCATTTGGAAACTAGTATGAAATATCTCATAAAATTGCAAAAATATGAGTAATCATTCATGACTTATTTACATGAAAAGAAAATTACATATCCTTTATATCTAATCCATACACCAACGACAAAAAACACCTACAAACACTTTCATTCTTCAATTTTCTTCATCTAATTGATCTCTCTCAAGTTCTATCTTCAAGTTCTAAGTGTTCTTCATATATTCTACAAGTTCTAGTTACATAAAATCAAGAATACTTTCAAGTTTGCTAGCTCACTTCCAATCTTGTAAAGTGATCATCCAACCTCAAGAAATCTTTGTTTCTTACAGTAGGTTATCATTCTAATACAAGGTAATAATCATATTCAAACTTTGGTTCAATTTCTATAACTATAACAATCTTATTTCAAGTGATGATCTTACTTGAACTTGTTTTCGTGTCATGATTCTGCTTCAAGAACTTCGAGCCATCCAAGGATCCGTTGAAGCTAGATCCATTTTTCTCTTTTCTAGTAGGTTTATCCAAGGAACTTACGGTAGTAATGATGTTCATAACATCATTCAATTCATATATATAAAGCTATCTTATTCGAAGGTTTAAACTTGTAATAACTAGAACATAGTTTAGTTAATTCTAAACTTGTTCGCAAACAAAAGTTAATCCTTCTAACTTGACTTTTAAAATCAACTAAACACATGTTCTATATCTATATGATATGCTAACTTAATGATTTAAAACCTGGAAACACGAAAAACACCGTAAAACCGGATTTACGCCGTCGTAGTAACACCGCGGGCTGTTTTGGGTTAGTTAATTAAAAACTATGATAAACTTTGATTTAAAAGTTGTTATTCTGAGAAAATGATTTTTATTATGAACATGAAACTATATCCAAAAATTATGGTTAAACTCAAAGTGGAAGTATGTTTTCTAAAATGGTCATCTAGACGTCGTTCTTTCGACTGAAATGACTACCTTTACAAAAACGACTTGTAACTTATTTTTCCGACTATAAACCTATACTTTTTCTGTTTAGATTCATAAAATAGAGTTCAATATGAAACTATAGCAATTTGATTCACTCAAAACGGATTTAAAATGAAGAAGTTATGGGTAAAACAAGATTGGATAATTTTTCTCATTTTAGCTACGTGAAAATTGGTAACAAATCTATTCCAACCATAACTTAATCAACTTGTATTGTATATTATGTAATCTTGAGATACCATAGACACGTATACAATGTTTCGATCAATTCCAAAATATATATAGTTTGAGTTGTGATCAATACTGAGATACGTATACACTGGGTCGTGGATTGATTCAAGATAATATTTATCGATTTATTTCTGTACATCTAACTGTGGACAACTAGTTGTAGGTTACTAACGAGGACAGCTGACTTAATAAACTTAAAACATCAAAATATATTAAAAGTGTTGTAAATATATTTTGAACATACTTTGATATATATGTATATATTGTTATAGGTTCGTGAATCAACCAGTGGCCAAGTCTCACTTCCCGACGAAGTAAAAATCTGTGAAAGTGAGTTATAGTCCCACTTTTAAAATCTAATATTTTTGGGATGAGAATACATGCAGGTTTTATAAATGATTTACAAAATAGACACAAGTACGTGAAACTACATTCTATGGTTGAATTATCGAAATCGAATATGCCCCTTTTTATTAAGTTTGGTAATCTAAGAATTAGGGAACAGACACCCTAATTGACGCGAATCCTAAAGATAGATCTATTGGGCCTAACAAACCCTATCCAAAGTACCGGATGCTTTAGTACTTTGAAATTTATATCATATCCGAAGGGTGTCCCGGAATGATGGGGATATTCTTATATATGCATCTTGTTAATGTCGGTTACCAGGTGTTCACCATATGAATGATTTTTATCTCTATGTATGGGATGTGTATTGAAATATGAAATCTTGTGGTCTATTGTTACGATTTGATATATATAGGTTAAACCTATAACTCACCAACATTTTTGTTGACGTTTAAAGCATGTTTATTCTCAGGTGAATATTAAGAGCTTCCGCTGTTGCATACTAAAATAAGGACAAGGTTTGGAGTCCATGTTTGTATGATATTGTGTAAAAACTGCATTCAAGAAACTGATTTCGATGTAACATATTTGTATTGTAAACCATTATGTAATGGTCGTGTGTAAACAGGATATTTTAGATTATCATTATTTGATAATCTACGTAAAGCTTTTTAAACCTTTATTTATGAAATAAAGGTTATGGTTTGTTTTAAAAATGAATGCAGTCTTTGAAAAACGTCTCATATAGAGGTCAAAACCTCGCAACGAAATCAATTAATATGGAACATTTTTAATCAATAAGAACAGGACATTTCAGTTGGTATCCGAGCATTGGTCTTAGAGAACCAGAATTTTGCATTAGTATGTCCTATCGAGTTTGTTAGGATGCATTAGTGAGTCTGGACTTCGACCGTGTTTACTTGAAAAATGATTGCTTAACAAATTTTGTTGGAAACTATATATTTTTAACATGTGAATATTATGTGATATATTAATCTCTTAACGCGTTTGATATTATGTGATAGATGTCTACCTCTAGAACAAGTCCCATTGACTCACCTAATAATAATGAAGAGTCAAATGTAAATTGGAATGATTCGTGGACTGATTCACAAGTTCCCGAAGAGGAACCGGAAGAAGAGTCGGAACCGGAAGAAGAATCGGAACCGGAAGAAGAATCGGAACCGGATGAAGAAATAGAACCGGTGGGGGAAATAATAAAATGGTTAAGTAAAAGAAAATCCACAACCAACCGACCAAGGTTAATTATGGTCAATGGTGTTTCCGCCAAGGAAGCAAAATATTGGGAGGATTACCAATTCTCCGATGAATCGGATTCCGACGAGAATTCCGTTGATGTTATAGAAATTACCCCATCTGAATTTAAAAAGGCAAAAGAAAATAATAAGGGAAAGGGCATAAAAATAGAGAAATCTAATTCCAACCCCGATGAACTTTATATGTATCGTCAACCCCCGAAGTCCTTAAGTTGTAACAATGACCCGGGAACCTCTAAACCACCAGGTTTTTCTAAACCAATGTGGATAACGACGGCTCGTATTAGGGGAACATCATATATCCCTAGAAACTTGGCAAAACGAACCAAAACTGAAGAAGAAGAAACAAGCGAGTCGGAATAAGATAGTTGTAATTCGTGTGGTGTAATATATGTAATATAGTGTGCTTATGCTTTATGATATATGTAAAAATTGCTTGTATTAATAAGTATTTTTTTTTATGAATCTAACTCTTGTCTATTTTACAGTATAAAAACACAAAATGGATAGACAACCCAATATTTTAAGAGACCTACCCGGAGACATGATTGATGAAATCTTGTCTAGAGTCGGTCAGAATTCTTCAGCACAACTATTTAAGGCGAGATCAGTTTGTAAGACATTCGAAGAACGTTCCAAGAATGCCTTGGTTTATAAAAGGCTTTCGTTCAAAAGATGGGGGATATCACATTGGGAAATCCATAAGTTACGATGTGTTTACTTTGACGCATATATTGCGGGGAACCCAAATGCTATTTTACGCAATGGGTTAAGAAATTATTTTGACTCAATATATCCGAATATTGGACTTCGTGATTTATAAAAAGCGGCTAACATGCAACATAAAGAAGCATGTTATGCTTACGGATTAGTAATGTTCGCTTCTCACCAAAGTGAGAACAAGAACATCGGGCTACAACTATTAAACAAAATGTTCCCACAAGTGACGGAGTCGGTAATTAGGGTAAGAAATGAGGTTTTTAGATTGTTACGGGACTGTTGGACATTACGTAACCCTCGTCCCTTTGACGACGTTACAACACGCTGTCTTATCAACGGCCATAACGGTTATGTTCCACAAGACCAAGGATGGGAAGTAGTCCTAGTAAAACCAGAATGCATGACTTGTTTCTGGACGTATGAATTACGTGTCTTTATTGCCTTTGCTGAACGACTTGTGTACTAGCTAGAATTATCTTCACAACTATCTTGTATCAAAGTTATTGTGTGCTATATTTCATGCTTTATGTAAAATAAGCGGTATTGTAAGTTTGTAAAATATTGTATAAAAGTTTGAACGTGAAATATTATTATAATCAGTTTTTCATATAGAATTGTAGTAGTTGAATTGTATATTAGCTACTAAGTATGAACTTAACGGGTAGGTACTACCCGAATTTAAACTTATAAAACGCTAATATGAAGAAAAAGCTTTTATAAATGAGTTCATATTATGCTACGAAATACTATTAACTACTCTTGATATTCTGTATGATTAACTTGTTCAATTTGACTATTTTGAAGGAAATGGCACCGACTACTCGACACACCGTGAATATGAATGAAGAGGAATTTCGTACTTTTCTAGCTTCAAACATAGCCGCAGTACAGGCTGCGCTACATACCAACAATAACCTTGGATCTAGCAGTACAGAAAATCGTGTAGGATGCACCTACAAAGAATTCACTGCCTGCAAACCTTTGGAATTTGATGGAACCGAAGGACCGATCGGATTGAAACGGTGGACCGAGAAGGTCGAATCGGTGTTTGCCATAAGTAAGTGTACTGAAGAGCACAAAGTAAAGTACGCTACGCATACCTTCACAGGTTCTGTGTTAACATGGTGGAATACCTATCTAGAGCAAGTGGGACAAGACGATGTGTACGCACTACCGTGGTCAGCATTCAAGCACTTGATGAACGAGAAGTACCGTCCCAGAACCGAGGTCAATAAGCTCAAGACAGAACTTAGAGGGTTATGAACCCAAGGATTTGATATTACCACGTACAAAAGACGATTCACAGAATTGTGCCTATTGTGTCCGAGAGCATTCGAAGATGAGGAAGAGAAGATCGACGCGTTTGTGAAAGGATTACCGGAAAGAATCCAAGAAGATATAAGTTCACACGAGCCCGCCTCCATACAACAGGCATGTAGAATGGCTCACAAACTAGTGAACCAGATTGAAGAAAGAATTAAAGAACAGGCTGCTGAAGAGGCCAATGTGAAGCAAGTCAAAAGAAAGTGGGAGGAAAACGGTGATAAGAATCACCAATACAACAACAACAGCAATTACAACAATAATCGCAACAATTATCCCAACAATCGCAACATCAATCGCAACTACAACAAACGGCCCAACAACAACAACAACAACAACAACAACAGCAACAACAACAACAGCAACTACAACAATCATCCCAACAACAATAATAACCGCAACAACAACAACAATCAGAAGCAGCTATGCCAAAGGTGTGAAAAGTATCACTCGGGGTTCTGCACCAAATTTTGCAACAAGTGAACAAAGAAGGTATTAAAGTGGATCCGGCAAAGATAGAAACTGTTGAAAAGTGGGAAACCCCGAAAACTCCGAAACACATACGCCAGTTTTTAGGACTAGCTGGTTACTACAGAAGGTTCATCCAAGACTTTTCCAGAATAGCAAAACCCTTGACTGCATTAACACATAAAGGGAAGAAATTTGAATGGAAGGATGAACAAGAGAAAGCGTTTCAGTTATTGAAGAAAAAGCTAACTACGGCACCTATATTGTCATTGCCTGAAGGGAATGATGATTTTGTAATTTATTGTGACACATCAAAGCAAGGTCTCGGTTGTGTATTAATGCAACGAACGAAGGTGATTGCTTATGCGTCTAGACAATTGAAGATTCACGAGCAAAATTATACGACGCATGATTTGGAATTAGGCGCGGTTGTTTTTGCATTAAAGACTTGGAGGCACTACTTATATGGGGTCAAAAGTATTATATATACCGACCACAAAAGTCTTCAACACATATTTAATCAGAAACAACTGAATATGAGGCAGCGTAGGTGGATTGAATTATTGAATGATTACGACTTTGAGATTCGTTACCACCCGGGGAAGGCAAATGTGGTAGCCGATGCCTTGAGTAGGAAGGACAGAGAACCCATTCGAGTAAAATCTATGAATATAATGATTCATAATAACCTTACTACTCAAATAAAGGAGGCGCAACAAGGAGTTTTAAAAGAAGGAAATTTAAAGGATGAAATACCCAAAGGATCGGAGCAGCATCTTAATATTCGGGAAGACGGAACCCGGTATAGGGCTGAAAGGATTTGGGTACCAAAATTTGGAGATATGAGAGAAATGGTACTTAGAGAAGCTCATAAAACCAGATACTCAATACATCCTGGAACGGGGAAGATGTACAAGGATCTCAAGAAACATTTTTGGTGGCCGGGTATGAAAGCCGATGTTGCTAAATACGTAGGAGAATGTTTGACGTGTTCTAAGGTCAAAGCTGAGCATCAGAAACCATCAGGTCTACTTCAACAACCCGGAATGGAAATGGGAAAACATTACCATGGATTTCATCACTAAATTGCCAAGGACTGCAAGTGGTTTTGATACTATTTGGGTAATAGTTGATCGTCTCACCAAATCAGCACACTTCCTGCCAATAAGAGAAGATGACAAGATGGAGAAGTTAGCACGACTGTATTTGAAGGAAGTCGTCTCCAGACATGGAATACCAATCTCTATTATCTCTGATAGGGATGGCAGATTTATTTCAAGATTCTGGCAGACATTACAGCAAGCATTAGGAACTCGTCTAGACATGAGTACTGCCTATCATCCACAAACTGATGGGCAGAGCGAAAGGACGATACAAACGCTTGAAGACATGCTACGAGCATGTGTTATTGATTTCAGAAACAGTTGGGATCGACATCTACCGTTAGCAGAATTTTCCTACAACAACAGCTACCATTCAAGCATTGAGATTGCACCGTTTGAAGCACTTTATGGTAGAAAGTGCAAGTCTCCGATTTGTTGGAGTGAAGTGGGGGATAGACAGATTACGGGTCCGGATATTATACAAGAAACTACCGAGAAGATCATCCAAATTCAACAACGGTTGAAAACCGCCCAAAGTCGACAAAAGAGCTACGCTGACATTAAAAGAAAAGATATAGAATTTGAAATTGGAGAGATGGTCATGCTTAAAGTTGCACCTTGGAATGGCGTTGTTCGATTTGGTAAACGAGGGAAATTAAATCCAAGGTATATTGGACCATTCAAGATTATTGATCGTGTCGGACCAGTAGCTTACCGACTTGAGTTACCTCAACAACTCGCGGCTGTACATAACACTTTCCTCGTCTCGAATTTGAAGAAATGTTTTGCTAAAGAAGATCTCACTATTCCGTTAGATGAAATCCAAATCAACGAAAAACTCCAATTCATCGAAGAACCCGTCGAAATAATGGATCGTGAGGTTAAAAGACTTAAGCAAAACAAGATACCAATTGTTAAGGTTCGATGGAATGCTCGTAGAGGACCCGAGTTCACCTGGGAGCGTGAAGATCAGATGAAGAAGAAATACCCGCATCTATTTCCAGAAGATTCGTCAACACCTTCAACAGCTTAAAATTTTGGGACGAAACTTATTTAACGGGTAGGTACTGTAGTGACCCGAACTTTTCCATGTTTATATATATTAATTGAGATTGATATTTACATGATTAAATGTTTCCAACATGTTAAGCAATCAAACTTGTTAAGACTTGATTAATTGAAATATGTTTCATATAGACAATTGACCACCCAAGTTGACCGGTGATTCACGAACGTTAAAACTTGTAAAAACTATATGATGACATATATATATATATATATATATATATATATATATATATATATATATATATATATATATATATATATATATATATATATATATATATATATATATATATATATATATAGTTAACATGATACTATGATAAGTAAAGATATCATTAAGTATATTATCAATTAACTACATATGTAAAAACAAGACTACTAACTTAATGATTTTTAAACGAGACATATATGTAACGATTATCGTTGTAAAGACATTTAATGTATATATATCATATTAAGAGATATTCATACATGATAATATCATGATAATATAATAATTTAAAATCTCATTTGATATTATAAACATTGGGTTAACAACATTTAACAAGATCGTTAACCTAAAGGTTTCAAAACAACACTTACATGTAACGACTAACGATGACTTAACAACTCAGTTAAAATGTATATACATGTAGTGTTTTAATATGTATTTATACACTTTTGAAAGACTTCAATACACTTATCAAAATACTTCTACTTAACAAAAATTCTTACAATTACATCCTCGTTCAGTTTCATCAACAATTCTACTCGTATGCACCCGTATTCGTACTCGTACAATACACAGCTTTTAGATGTATGTACTATTGGTATATACACTCCAATGATCAGCTCTTAGCAGCCCATGTGAGTCACCTAACACATGTGGGAACCATAATTTGGCAACTAGCATTAAATATCTCATAAAATTACAAAAATATGAGTAATCATTCATGACTTATTTACATGAAAACAAAATTACATATCCTTTATATCTAATCCATACACCAACGACCAAAAACACCTACAAACACTTTCATTCTTCAATTTTCTTCATCTAATTGATCTCTCTCAAGTTCTATCTTCAAGTTCTAAGTGTTCTTCATATATTCTACAAGTTCTAGTTACATAAAATCAAGAATACTTTCAAGTTTGCTAGCTCACTTCCAATCTTGTAAAGTGATCATCCAACCTCAAGAAATCTTTGTTTCTTACAGTAGGTTATCATTCTAATACAAGGTAATAATCATATTCAAACTTTGGTTCAATTTCTATAACATAACAATCTTATTTTAAGTGATGATCTTACTTGAACTTGTTTTCGTGTCATGATTCTGCTTCAAGAACTTCGAGCCATCCAAGGATCCGTTGAAGCTAGATCCATTTTTCTCTTTTCCAGTAGGTTTATCCAAGGAACTTAAGGTAGTAATTATGTTCATAACATCATTCGATTCATATATATAAAGCTATCTTATTCGAAGGTTTAAACTTGTAATCACTAGAACATAGTTTAGTTAATTCTAAACTTGTTCGCAAACAAAAGTTAATCCTTCTAACTTGACTTTTAAAATCAACTAAACACATGTTCTATATCTATATGATATGCTAACTTAATGATTTAAAACCTGGAAACACGAAAAACACCGTAAAACCGGATTTACGCCGTCGTAGTAACACCGCGGGCTGTTTTGGGTTAGTTAATTAAAAACTATGATAAACTTTGATTTAAAAGTTGTTATTCTGAGAAAATGATTTTTATTATGAACATGAAACTATATCCAAAAATTATGGTTAAACTCAAAGTGGAAGTATGTTTTCTAAAATGGTCATCTAGACGTCGTTCTTTCGACTGAAATGACTACCTTTACAAAAACGACTTGTAACTTATTTTTCAGACTATAAACCTATACTTTTATGTTTAGATTCATAAAATATAGTTCAATATGAAACCATAGTAATTTGATTCACTCAAAACGGATTTAAAATGAAGAAGTTATGGGTAAAACAAGATTGGATAATTTTTCTCATTTTAGCTACGTGAAAATTGGTAATAAATCTATTCCAACCATAACTTAATCAACTTGTATTGTATATTATGTAATCTTGAGATACCATAGACACGTATACAATGTTTCGACCTATCATGTTGACACATCTATATATATTTCGGAACAACCATAGACACTCTATATGTGAATGTTGGAGTTAGCTATACAGGGTTGAGGTTGATTCCAAAATATATATAGTTTGAGTTGTGATCAATACTGAGATATGTATACACTGGGTCGTGGATTGATTCAAGATAATATTTATCGATTTATTTCTGTACATCTAACTGTGGACAACTAGTTGTAGGTTACTAACGAGGACAGCTGACTTAATAAACTTAAAACATCAAAATATATTAAAAGTGTTGTAAATATATTTTGAACATACTTTGATATATATGTATATATTGTTATAGGTTCGTGAATCAACCAGTGGCCAAGTCTCACTTCCCGACGAAGTAAAAATCTGTGAAAGTAAGTTATAGTCCCACTTTTAAAATCTAATATTTTTGGGATGAGAATACATGCAGGTTTTATAAATGATTTACAAAATAGACACAAGTACGTGAAACTACATTCTATGGTTGAATTATCGAAATCGAATATGCCCCTTTTTATTAAGTCTGGTAATCTAAGAATTAGGGAACAGACACCCTAATTGACGCGAATCCTAAAGATAGATCTATTGGGCCTAACAAACCCCATCCAAAGTAACGGATGCTTTAGTACTTCGAAATTTATATCATATCCGAAGGGTGTCCCGGAATGATGGGGATATTCTTATATATGCATCTTGTTAATGTCGGTTACCAGGTGTTCACCATATGAATGATTTTTATCTCTATGTATGGGATGTGTATTGAAATATGAAATCTTGTGGTCTATTGTTACGATTTGATATATATATAGGTTAAACCTATAACTCACCAACATTTTTGTTGACGTTTAAAGCATGTTTATTCTCAGGTGAATATTAAGAGCTTCCGCTGTTGCATACTAAAATAAGGACAAGATTTGGAGTCCATGTTTGTATGATATTGTGTAAAAACTGCATTCAAGAAACTGATTTCGATGTAACATATTTGTATTGTAAACCATTATGTAATGGTCGTGTGTAAACAGGATATTTTAGATTATCATTATTTGATAATCTACGTAAAGCTTTTTAAACCTTTATTTATGAAATAAAGGTTATGGTTTCTTTTAAAAATGAATGCAGTCTTTGAAAAACGTCTCATATAGAGGTCAAAACCTCGCAACGAAATCAATTAATATGGAACGTTTTTAATCAATAAGAATGGGACATTTCACCATGTTATCATGTTAACATAACAATTTAACATCTCATTAAGTATAATAACAATGGATTAATTACATTTAACAAGATCGTTAACTTAAAGGTTTTGAAACAACACTTACATGTAACGACTAACGATGACTTAACGACTCAGTTAAAATGTATATACATGTAGTGTATTAAGATGTATTAATACACTTTTGGAAGACTTCAAGACACATATCAAAACACTCATACTTATCAAAGTTGGTTACAATTGCATTCTCATTCATTTTCATCAACAATTCTACTCGTACTCATTCAGTATTCGTACTCGTTTTATACCCAGCTCCTAGATGTACATACTATTGGTATATACACTTCAATGATCAGATCTTAGCAGCCTTAATGAGTCACCTAGATATGTGAGAACCATTATTTGGCAACTAGCATGAAATATCTAACAAAAATACAAACTAATGGAACCTTATATGCTAATGATCATTCACGTTTTTCATCACCACCATAAACACTTTCATTTTTCAACTTTCATGCATTAAACTAATCTCTCTCAAGTTCTCTCTTGATGTTCTAAGTGTTCTTCACCATCTTCATCAAAATCTAAATCAATCTAGCTCAAAAATCCAAACATAAAACAACTTACAAAACAACTACTCAAGAAAACTTCAATAACACTTTCAAGTTTTTAAGATTACTTCCAAGCTTTCAAATCCATTCCAAGTAATCATCTAAGATCAAGAAAACTTTGTTATTTACAGTAGGTTATCTTTCTTATTCAAGGTAATATTCATATTCAAACTTTGATTCGATTTCTATAACTATAACTATCTTAATTCAAGTAGTAATCTTACTTGAATTTGTTTTCGTGTCATGATTCTACTTCAAGAACTTTCAAGCCATCAAAGATCCTTTGAAGCTCAAGTTATTTTTTCATCATTTCCAGTAGGTTTACCTACTATACTTGAGGTAGTAATGGTGTTCATAACCTTTTTCAATTCATATATATATATATATATATATATATATATATATATATATATATATATATATATATATATATATATATATATATATATATATATATATATATATATATATATATATATATATATATAACTATCTTATTCGAAGAATATAACTTGTAATCACTAGAACATAGTTTAGTTAATTCTAAACTTGTTCGCAAACAAAGTTAATCCTTATAACTTAACTTTTAAAATCAACTAATCACATGTTCTATATCTGTATGATATGCTAACTTAATGATTTAAAACTTGAAAACACGAAGAACACCGTAAAACCGGACATACGCCGTCGTAGTTAAACCGGGGGCTGTTTTGGGTTGGATAATTAAAAACTATGATAACATTTGATTTAAAAGTTTTTCTTCTAGGAAAATGATATTTCTTATGAACATGAAACTATATCCAAAAAATCATGGTTAAACTCAAAGTGGAAGTATGTTTTTCAAAATGGTCATCAAGATGTCGTTCTTTCGACGGAAATGACTATCTCTTTCAAAATGACTTGTAACCTGTATTTCTGACTATAAACCTATACTTCTTCTGTTTAGATTAATAAATTATGGTTCTATACGAAACCATATCCTTTTGATTCACTCAAAACAGACTTGAAATGAAGAAATTATGGGTAAAACAAAATTGGATAGAATTACTAGTTTAGCTACGAAATTTTATAACAAATCTATACTAACCATATCCTAACTAACTTATTCTATATTCTATATATATAATATATCTTGATAGACCATAGACACATATACAATGTTTTGACATATCATATTGACATCATATATATATATATATATATATATATATATATATATATATATATATATATATATATATATATATATATTTATATATATATATATATATATATATATATATATATATATATATATATATATATTATTTTGAATAACCCATAAGACACTATATGCGGTAATGCTCGAGTTAGCATATAATGGGTCGAGGTTAATTCTAAAATAATATATATACCATGGGTTGTG
The DNA here is from genome assembly GCF_046630445.1 of Rutidosis leptorrhynchoides. NCBI lineage: Eukaryota > Viridiplantae > Streptophyta > Magnoliopsida > Asterales > Asteraceae > Rutidosis > Rutidosis leptorrhynchoides. The sequence goes on from NC_092336.1 coordinate 192,948,264, forward strand.
ATTGAGTCTGAGACATGTATACACTAGGTCGTGGATTGATTCGAGATAATATGCATAATATGATATATTGATTTATTTATGTCCTACTAACTGTGGACTACTAATTGTGGACTACTAACGTTGGACTGCTAACTTAACAACTTAAATCGTCAACACGTAATAAAATATGTTGTGAATATATTTCGATCATACTTTGATATGTATATATATAATTGTTATGGGTTCATGAATCGACTCGTGGCCAAGTTTAATTTTTGACGAACCGAAAATCTGTGTAAGTGAGTTATAGTCCCATTTTTACTATCTAATATTTTTGGGATGAGAATACATGCAGTTTTATAAATATTTTACAAAATAGACACAAGTACTCAAAACTACATTCTATGGTTGAATTATTAAACCGAAAATGCCCCTTTTTAGCTTGGTAGCCTAAGAATTAGGGAAATGGCCCCTAATTGACGTGAATTCTAAAGATAGATCTATTTGGCCCAACAAGCCTCATCCGGGTTACGGATGATTTAGTACTTCGTTTATCGTATCCGATGAGAGTAACGGAATGATGGGGATATTCTATATGCATCTTGTTAAGGTTGGTTACCAGGTGTTCACCATATGAATGATTTTTTATCTCTATGCAGTTTGCGAAATGCCTAATATGAGATGGATGTTATGAAAAATGAACCTTGTGGTCTATTATTACAATTTGATATATATATATATAGGTTAAACCTATAACTCACCAACATTTTTGTTGACGTTTTAAGCATGTTTATTCTCAGGTGATTATTAAGAGCTTCCGTTGTTGCATGCTAGATTAAGGACAAGATTTGGAGTCAGCATGCTTGTAATATAATGTTTAAAAACTGCATTCGGGGACTTAAATTGTTGTGTAATATTATTGTAAACCATTATGTAATGGTCGTGTGTAAACGCTACATTTTAGATTATCATTACTTGATAATCTACGTTATGCTTTTTAAACCTTTGTCGATAAAATAAAAGTTATGGTTGTTTTAAAAACGAATGCAGTCTTTGAAAAACGTCTCATATAGAGGTCAAAACCTCGCAACGAAACCAATTAATATGAAAGGTTTATAATTGATATGAACGGGACATTTCAGTTGGTATCTGAGCGTTGGTCTTAGAGAACCAGAAATTTGCATTAGTGTTTCTTATCGAGTTTGTTAGGATGCATTAGTGAGTCTGGACTTCGACCGTGTTTACTTTTAAAACGATTGCTTAACACTTTTTGTTGGAAACTATATATTTTTACATGTAAATATTTTGTGATATATTACTAATGTGTTAGTTAATGTGTGTTAGATGTCTACTTCCAGTACCAATCCCATCGACTCACCTAATAACAATGAAGAGTTGAATCTATTTGGGAAGATTCACAAATTTCTAAAGAAAAAGAAGAACCGGAAGAAGAGGAACCGGAAGAAGAGGAACCAGAAGAAGAAGAAGTCCCGGAGGAGGAAATGTTAAAAACCACAGAAAAACAATTAAATAAAAGAAAACCATCAACCAATGGACCAAGGTTAAAAATGGTTTGTGGTGTCTCCGCTGAGGAGAAAAAATATTGGGAAGATTACCAATTTTCTGATGAATCAGATTCCGATGAGGATTTCGATGATGTTATAGAAATTACCCAGGCCCAATTTAATAAATCAAAATAAAATAATAAGGGAAAAGCTATCAAAATAGAGAAACCCGATTTCAAATCTGATGAACTCTATGTTAACATGAAATACCCTGATGGGGTATACCGTAAACACCCTTATTTCTTAGACTTTAACTATAGCCCGGGAACATCTAAGCAACCGGATTTTTCTAGACCATTTGTGAAAAGGATGGCTCGTATTAGAGGATCACCATTTATCCCTAGGAAATTAGCAAAACGAACCGAGTCTGAGGAGGAAGAAATGAGTGAGTCTGAATAAAGAGTTGTAATCATTTACTTTTATCATGTCATGTAATATATGTATTGTAGTGTGCTTGTACTTTTATGTTATATGTAAAAATTGCTTGTATTGTTTGATAATTATCTGTTACGAATCTAATCTTCATCTATTTTACAGTATAAAAACACAAAATGGATGTTAAGGATAGACAACCGAATATTTTAGAAGACCTACCACGGGATATGATTGATGAAATCTTGTCTAGAGTTGGTCAGAATTCATCGGCTCAATTGTTTATGGAAAAACTAGTTTGTAGGACATTTGAAAGACGTTCCAGGCATCCCTTGATTTATAGAAGGCTTTCCTTCGATAGGTGGTGTATCTCACACTGGGGACACCCTAAGTTGGCCCGTGTTTTCTTTGAAGCTATGTGTGCGGGAAACTCTAATGCACTTTTTCGCTTCGGGTTGAGGGCCTATTTTGACTCCCTATATCCCAATATAGGACTTCATTCTTTAGAAAGGACTTCAAACATCCAACTTAAAGAAGCATGTTATGTTTAAAGGTTAGTGATGTTCGCCTCTCATCAAACTGAGAAAGAGAACATCGGATTGCAAATTCTTAATAAAACATTCCCACAGGTGATGGATTCAGTAGTTAGGGTGAGAAATAAGGTTTTTAAGTTGTTACGGAACGGGTATTTCGTAACCCCCGTCCTTTTGACGACGTTACAATGTGCTGCCTTGCCAACAGCCACAACAGTTATTCCCCACTTGATCAAGGATGGAAAATAGTATTAGTAAAACCCGAATGCATGACTTGTTTCTGGTCTTATGAATTACGTGTCTTTATTGCCTTCACTGAACAATTTGAGCTTCACTATAATTGTCTTCACAACTGCTTTGTGTCAAAGTTATTATGTGCTATATTTTAAGCTGTATGTAAAATAGTGGTATTGTACGTTTGTAAAATATTGTATTAAAATTTGAACGCGAAATATTATTATCAGTTTTTCATGATAGAATTGTAGTAGTGGATTTGTATATTAGCTACTAAGTATGAACTTAACGGGTAGGTACTACCCAAATTTGAATTATAAAATGCTAATATAAAGAAAAAGCTTTTATAAACAAGTTCATATAATGCTATGAAATACTATTGACTAATCCTAATATTCTATATGATTTACTGAACTCTTTTGGCTATTTTTGAAGGAAATGGCACCGACTACTCGACAGAACTTGAATATGAGCGAGGAAGACTTCCGTGTTTTCCTTGCAGCAAACATAGCTGCAGTACAGGCTGCAATGCAAAGCAACAATAACTCTGAATCTAGCAATGGAACTAACTCCACAAGAAATTGTGTAGGATGCTCCTATAAGGAATTCACTACCTATAAACCTCTGGAATTCAATGGAACCGAAGGACCAATCAGATTAAAATGGTGGATCGAGAAGGTCGAATTGGTGTTTGCCATAAGTAAATGTACTGAATAAGACAAGGTAAAGTACGCTACGCATACCTTCACAGGTACTTCGTTAACATGGTGGAACACCTATCTCGAGCAGGTGGGACAAGATGCTGCTTACGCACTACCGTGGTCAGCATTCAAACACATGATGAATGAGAAGTACCGTCCCAGAAACGAGGTCAATAAGCTCAAGGCAGAGCTTAGAGAATTACGAACAGAAGGATTCGATATTACCACATACGAACGACGATTCACAGAGTTGTTCCTATTGTGTCCAAGAGTGTTCGAAGATGAAGAAGAGCAGATCGACGCGTTTGTAAAAGGGTTACCAGAAAGGATAAAGGAGGGTGTAAGTTCAAACGAGCCCACCTCCATACAAAAGGCAAGTCGAATGGTGTGACGACCCAGAAATTTCCGATCAAATTTAAACTTTAATCTTAATATTATCTCGACATGATAAGCAAAGTCTATTTAAATTGAAACTCAAAATTTATGAACACTTTCATGAAATCATTTGACCTTTGACTAATACCGAAGATTCACGAACAATTGTTTATAAATAAATGTGTATATAATAAAGAGAAATTATAAAATACCAATTAATCAGTAGAATTGAATATGTAAAATAATATATAATATAACAAGGTTGTTATTAAAATAAATCTATAGATATGATTTTTATACATAAATATTATTATATGTATATTATAATATATAAAAATTTATAAATAATAAATAGTCAATAAAAGTTATTATATTATATATAATTTCAAGATAAAGTATAAATGTAATATTAATAATATGATCATTACTTTCAGTATTATTATTAATAGTAACATTAATATTTGTATTATTACTAATATTATATCTAATATAAACTATATATTTATGTATATAAAATTTGATATATATAAGTGATGATATTATTATTAATACTATTATTATCATCAATAATATTAATATTATTATAACTAATAAGATTATTATTATCATTACTAGTAATTAAAATTATTAAAATTTTCATTATTGTTAGTATTAATATTATGATATTATTAATTATCATTTATTATTATTAGTCTTTATCAATAATATTATTATTAATAATATTATTATTATTAGTATTATTAATATTAATAGTATTAATATAATTATATTAGTTAATTATCAAAAATAAGGAATTAGATATATATGTATACAGATATATATATATATATATATATATATATATATATATATATATATATATATATATATATATATATATATATATAACTAAAATATATAAATACAGATATATATATATATATATATATATATATATATATATATATATATATATATATATATATATATACATATACGTATATAAAATACAGATATATATATATATAAATACATATACAGATAATTATATAAATATACGGTTATATGCCAAATATATACACAAATAAATACGTATTCTGTTTCAAATCATTATCAATCTGTAGATGATTATTTTCTGTCTCAATCTGGTACAAATTAGTGTTGAAATTACAAGAACAAATCCAAAAAAACCCGTTAGCAATCCCTTTCAGTTTAATTATTTTTTTATTTTTCTTTCTTTCTTCACCTGATCGAATATTTCTGCCCTTCTTGTCCAAATTTTGTTACCAGTTGACATCAAACATTCACTACACAACAACCTTGATTGATTATAAGTAATACCCTAATTCATTTAATTACTCACTGTAAACGTAGAATTAAAACAGATAAATAAAAAAAGAAGTTGTTGTACCTCTGTTCTTAAGCTTGGAATTTCAAAAGCTAGAAATCGAATAAAACATCAAAATTCATTTATTCAGTTTCGTTAGGAATCCTCTAAAGAATCTTTATACAAAATTTGAGCTTCCAATTCATCTTAACGAATTCTGATTTTGGAGTCAAAGATTTATCTCAAAAAGTCAACCGAATTGTTCATGGTAAATTCGAACTCATTTTTATGTTTTAAATTTGATTGAGGATTCAGAAAGTTTACATTATTGATTTAGAGTATAATTCATGTTATAATTTTAATTTAAACCATCTAAAACTTGAAATTTGATTTTGAGTTTATAGAGTTCTTGGCAGGGATTAACAATGGCTTGAAAATGAATAAATATTCAAAATCTAAAAATGCAATTGTGTTAGGAATCATTCATGTAAACTATCTGCAAAATATCAAATTTCAATTCATTATATCCAGTTCAAATTTTCGAGTCAAAGTTTTGATTTTAAAAAGTCAAATTTTGTTCTTCAATTAAATCCGAGTTTTCAGATAAGATTTAAGTTCAATTGATGGTTCCAGTGTAATCCAATGTTGATTTAGAAAATAATTCGTGAAGGTGTCAAAGTCTCAAAACGATTCAATATCAAAATCACTATTTTTTTTATTTGATGTTCGAACTTAACAGCGCTGCTGTGTTCTTGTTAAATTTTTTTATTACTTTTTTTTCTTGTCTATTAATTTAAATCCCATCTACAAGTAGTAAATCAAATATTAATTTGATGCATAGGATAAGTTTATGGTCGATTGTTTTAGAAAAGGAGAAGAAAATGGAAACAGAAAAGAATGGGTTATATATAATTGATTCTGGTATAATTCAGGAAAATAGAAATAGCTCAATGGTCAAGGGTGTTTGTATGTAATCGAGAGGTCTCGGGTTCGAGCCCGGTCTCAGGCTTTTATTTTTAGAAATCCTTTTTAAAGGTAGTTTTCATTTTAAATTTTATTATTATTATTGTTATTATAATTATTGTTATTATTATTAGTATTATAATTGTTACTATTATTATTACTATTACTACTAAAGTAAGTATTAGTTAACATTTATTATTAGTATTATGATTTTAGTCACAATTATGAATAATATTATTATTATTATTACTATTATTACTAATTTATTACTTTAGCACTATTATCATTATTATGATTATTGTTATTATTATTATTATTACTATGAAAATAATGCAAATTATTATTATTTTCATAAATATTAGTATTAGCATCTTTTTATAAATAATAGAATTGTTAATATTAACATAAGTATTATTATTTGTATTATCACGAGTATTATTATTATGTAATTACTAAAATCAGTAACATAACTATCATTAACAATAAAATTAATATTTAACAATTATAATTATTAATATCGATATAATTATCATTTATAGAATCATTAATATTATTATTTCATTAGTAATATTAAGTATTATAATTACCATCATTTTTACCACTATTAATATTATTTTGGTTTTATTATAACTACTATTATTAATAAACAAATATATATGTTAAAAATATATATAATACATATAACATAACGAAAATTAATATTCTATATAACAAAGTGAATATATGAAACATATATATTATTAATATAAAAAGTATATAACTAATAAATTTATATATATATATATATATATATATATATATATATTGTTCGATTACAACTATGTATATTAATAAATATACAAATGATATAGGTTCGTGAATCCGAGGCCAACCCTGCACTTGTTCAATGTCGTCATATGTATTTTTACTACAAAATATAGTATAGTGAGTTTCATTTGCTCCCTTTTTAAATGCTTTTGCAATATATATTTTTGGGACTGAGAATACATGCGCTGTTTTTTTAAATGTTTGACGAAATAGACACAAGTACTCAAAACTACATTCTATGGTTAGATTATCGAAATCGAATATCACCATTTTAGCTTGGTAGCCTAAGAATTAGGGAACAGTACCCCTAATTGACGCGAATCCTAAAGATAGATCTATGGGCCTAACAAACCCCATCTGAGGTACGGATGCTTTAGTACTTCGATTTATTATTATACAGACGAGAGGATTCTGTTTTGGGGATATTCTATATGCATCTTGTTAATGTCGGTTACCAGGTGTTCACCATATGAATGATTTTTATCTCTATGCAGTTTGCGAAATGCTTGATATGAGATGTATATTTATGAGAAATGGAAATGAAAATCTTGCGGTCTATTAAAATTATGGAAATGATTGATTACGATAAACTAATGAACTCACCAACTTTTTGGTTGACACTTTAAAGCATGTTTATTCTCAGGTATGAAAGAAATCTTCCGCTGTGCATTTGCTCATTTTAAAGATATTACTTGGAGTCATTCATGGCATATTTCAAAAGACGTTGCATTCGAGTTGTTGAGTTCATTAAGAATATTATTAAGTCATTTATAGTTGGATATATTATAAAATGGTATGCATGATGTCAACTTTCGATGTAATGAAAGTTTGTCTTTCAAAAACGAATGCAATGTTTGTAAAATGTATCATTTAAAGGTCAAGTACCTCGCGATATAACCAAATGTAATGTATTCGTCCAGATGGATTAGGACGGGTCCTTACAAATGGCTCACAAACTCATAAATCAGATTGAGGGAAGAATTAAAGAGCAGGCGGCCGAAGAGGCCAAAGTGAAGCAAGTCAAGAGAAAATGGGAAGAAAACAGTGACAAGGGTCACCAACACAACAACAGTAACTATCGCTTCAACAATCAACACAACAATCACAACTACAATCGCACAACTTTTCGTAACAACAAACACAACAACAATCATCCCAACAACAACAACAACTACAACAACCGTCTTAACAACCATAACAACCGCAACAACAACAATCCCAACAACTATCTCAATAACAAAAATGGCAACCAAAATCAAAAAATTCCGTGCCAAAGGTGTGAAGGGTACCATCCGACTACTTACTATTCAGCATCATGTACCAAATGTAATAGAAAGGGTCATGGTGCGACAAAGTGTGAAGTTTACGGACCAGTGGCTAAAGGAACAAATAATACCGACATTACTTGTTTTGGATGCGGGAAGAAGGGTCATTATAAAACTACGTGTCCAAACCAAGGGAATAATAATGGTCAAGGCCGAGGAAGAGTCTTCAACATTAATGCGGTAGAAGCACATGAAGACCCGGAGCTTGTTACGGGTACGTTTCTTATTGACGATAAATCTGCTTATGTTTTATTTGATTCGGGTGCGGATAGAAGCTATATGAGTAGAGATTTTTGTGCCAAATTAAATTGTCAAATTTACTCGAATTAGCAAACGGTAAATTAATTACAGCAGATAAAATATGTCGGAATCGAGAAATTAAACTGGTTGGTTAAACATTTAAGATTAATTTGTTACCAGTAGAATTAGGGAGTTTTGATATGATAATTGGTATGGACTGGTTGAGAAAGGAGAAAGCAGAGGTTGTTTGTTACAAAAATGTGATTCGCATTATGTGCAAAAAGAGAAAACCCTTAATGGTGTACGGAGAAAAGAACAACGCAAAATTAAATCTTATTAGTGACCTGAAGGCACAAAAGCTAATAAGAAAAGATTGCTATGCAGTTCTAGCACACATCGAGAAAATCAATCCCGAAGAAAAGAACATCAATGATGTTCCCGTTGTAAAATAATTTCCCGATGTATTTCCGAAAGAATTACCGGGACTACCTCTACACCGATCTGGTTAATTTCAAATAGATCTTGTACAAGGAGCTGCACCAATAGCTCATGCTCCTTACAGACTCACACCCAGCGAAATGAAGGAATTACAAAGTCAATTATAAGAAATTTTAGAGCGTGGTTTCATTCGACCAAGTACATCACCGTGGGGAGCTCCTGTTTTGTCTGTCAAAAAGAAAGATGGTACATTCAGGTTATGTATCGACTACAGAGAGTTGAACAAACTTACCATTAAGAACCGTTATCCACTACCGAGAATCGACGACTTATTTGATCAGCTGCAAGGTTCATCAGTTTATTTGAAGATTGATTTACGTTCCGGGTATCATCAAATGCGGGTGAAGGAGGATGATATTACGAAGACTGCATTTAGAACGCGTTACGGTCATTATGAGTTTATGGTTATGCCGTTTGGATTGACTAACGCACCAGCTGTGTTCATGAACCTCATGAACCGAGTGTGTGGACCATATCTTGACAAGTTTATCATTATTTTCATTGATGACATACTTATTTACTCAAAGAATGATCAAGAGCACGGAGAACATTTGAGAAAAGTGCTAGAATTGTTGAGGAAAGAAAAATTGTACGCTAAGTTTTCATAGTGTGCATTTTGGTTGAAAGAAGTTCAATTCCTCAGTCAAGTAGTGAACAAAGAAGGTATTCAGGTTGATCCGTCGAAAATAGAAACCGTTGAAAACTGGGAAACCCCAAAAACTCCAAAGCATATACGCCAACTTTTAGGATTAGCTGGTTACTACAGAAGATTCATTCAAGATTTTTCCAAAATAGCAAAACCCTTGACTGCATTAACGCATAAAGGGAAGAAATTTGAATGGAAGGATGAGCAAGAGAAAGCGTTTCAATTGTTGAAGAAAAAGCTAACTACGGCACCTATATTATCATTGCCTGAAGGGAATGATGATTTTGTGATATATTGTGATGCCTCAAAGCAAGGTCTCGGTTGTGTATTAATGCAACGAAAGAAGGTAATTGCTTATGCATCTAGACAATTGAAGATTCATGAGCAGAATTATACGACTCACGATTTGAAATTAGGCGCTGTTGTTTTTGCATTAAAGATATGAATACATTACTTATATGGGGTCAAATGTACCATATATACCGACCACAAAATGAAATGTCCCGTTCTTATTGATTAAAAATGTTCCATATTAATTGATTTCGTTGCGAGGTTTTGACCTCTATATGAGACGTTTTTCAAAGACTGCATTCATTTTTAAAACAAACCATAACCTTTATTTCATAAATAAAGGTTTAAAAAGCTTTACGTAGATTATCAAATAATGATAATCTAAAATATCCTGTTTACACACGACCATTACATAATGGTTTACAATACAAATATGTTACATCGAAATCCGTTTCTTGAATGCAGTTTTTACACAATATCATACAAACATGGACTCCAAATCTTGTCCTTATTTTAGTATGCAACAGCGGAAGCTCTTAGTATTCACCTGAGAATAAACATTCTTTAAACGTCAACAAAAATGTTGGTGAGTTATAGGTTTAACCTATATATATCAAATCGTAACAATAGACCACAAGATTTCATATTTCAATACACATCCCATACATAGAGATAAAAATCATTCATATGGTGAACACCTGGTAACCGACATTAACAAGATGCATATATAAGAATATCCCCATCATTCCGGGACACCCTTCAGATATGATATAAATTTCGAAGTACTAAAGCATCCGGTACTTTGGATGGGGTTTGTTAGGCCCAATAGATCTATCTTTAGGATTCTCGTCAATTAGGGTGTCTGTTCCCTAATTCTTAGATTACCAGACTTAATAAAAAGGGGCATATTCGATTTCGATAATTCAACCATAGAATGTAGTTTTACGTACTTGTGTCTATTTTGTAAATCATTTATAAAACCTGCATGTATTCTCATCCCAAAAATATTAGATTTTAAAAGTGGGACTATAACTCACTTTCACAGATTTTTACTTCGTCGGGAAGTAAGACTTGGCCACTAGTTGATTCACAAACCTATAACAATATATACATATATATCAAAGTATGTTCAAAATATATTTACAAAACTTTTAATACATTTTGATGTTTTAAGTTTATTAAGTCAGCTGTCCTCGTTAGTAACCTACAAATAGTTGTCCACAGTTAGATGTACAGAAATAAATCGATAAATATTATCTTGAATCAATCCACGACCCAGTGTATACGTATCTCAGTATTGATCACAACTCAAACTATATATATTTTGGAATCAACCTCAACCCTGTATAGCTAACTCCAACATTCACATATAGAGTGTCTATGGTTGTTCCGAAATATATATAGATGTGTCGACATGATAGGTCGAAACATTGTATACGTGTCTATGGTATCTAAAGATTACATAATATACAATACAAGTTGATTAATTTATGGTTGGAATAGATTTGTTACCAATTTTCACGTAGCTAAAATGAGTAGTTTTTACCAATTTTGTTTTGCTCGTCATTTCTTCGTTTCTAATCCGTTTTGAGTGATTTAAGTGGCCACGGTTTCGTATTGAACTTTAATTTATGAAACTAAACAGAAAAGGTATAGGTTTATAGTCGGAAATACAAGTTACAAGTCGTTTTTGAAAGAGGTAGTCATTTCCGTTGAAAGAACGACATCTTGATGACTGTTTTGTAAAACATACTTTCACTTTGAGTTTAACCATGATTTTTGGATATGGTTTCATGTTCATAAGAAAAATAATTTTCCCAGAAGTATAGCTTTTAAATCAAAGTTTTTCATAGTTTTTAGTTATTCAAACCAAAACAGCCCCCGGTTGTAACTACGACGGTGTAAATCCGGTTTTATGGTGTTTATCGTGTTTTCGGGTTTTAAATCATTAAGTTAGCATATCATATAGATATAGATCATGTGTATAGTTGATTTTAAAATTGTAGTTAGAAGGATTAATTTTATTTGCGAACAAGTTTAGAATTAACTAAACTATGTTCTAGTGATTACTAGTTTACCACTTCGAATATGATAGCTTTTTATGTATGAATCGAATGGTGTTATGAACATCATTACTACCTTAAGTTCATTGGATAAACCTACTGGAAAAGAGAAAAATGGATCTATCTTCAACGGATCCTTGGATGGCTCGAAGTTCTTGAAGCAGAATCATCACACGAAAACAAGTTCAAGTAAGATCATCACTTGAAATAAGATTGTTATAGTTATAGAAATTGAACCAAAGTTTGAATATGATTATTACCTTGTATTAGAATGATAACCTACTGTAAGAAACAAAGATTTCTTGAGGTTGGATGATCACCTTACAAGATTGGAAGTGAGCTAGCAAACTTGAAAGTATTCTTGATTTTATGTAACTAGAACTTGTAGAATTTATGAAGAACACTTAGAACTTGAAGTTAGAACTTGAGAGAGATCAATTAGATGAATAAAATTGAAGAATGAAAGTGTTTTTAGGTATTTTTGGTCGTTGGTGTATGGATTAGATATAAAGGATATGTAATTTTGTTTTCATGTAAATAAGTCATGAATGATTACTCATATTTTTTATAATTTTATGAGATATTTCATGCTAGTTGCCAAATGATGGTTCCCACATGTGTTAGGTGACTCACATGGGATGCTAAGAGCTGATCATTGGAGTGTATATACCAATAGTACATACATCTAAAACCTATGAATTGTACGAGTACGAATACGGGTGCATACGAGTAGAATTGTTGATGAAACTGAACGAGGATGTAATTGTAAGCATTTTTGTTAAGTAGAAGTATTTTGATAAGTGTCTTGAAGTCTTTAAAAAGTGTATGAATATATATTAAAACACTACATGTATATACATTTTAACTGAGTCGTTAAGTCATCGTTAGTCGTTATATGTAAGTGTTGTTTTGAGACCTTTAGGTTAACGATCTTGTTAAATGTTGTTAACCCAAAGTTTATAATATCAAATGAGATTTTAAATTATTATATTATCATGATATTATGATATATTAATATATCTTAATATGATATATACATTTAAATGTCGTTACAACGATAATCGTTACATATATGTCTCGCTTCGAAATCCTTAAGTTAGTAGTCTTGTTTTTTACTTATGTAGTTCATTGTTAATACACTTAATGATATATTTAATTATCATGTTATCATGTTATATATAATATAACAATGTATTAATATGCTTCATATATATTTAGTAAGACGTGGTTATAACGATAATCGGTATATGTATCGTTTCAAGTTTCATACGTCAATAGTCTCCTTTTTAAGTATATAACTTATTGTTACTATTTTTAATGAGATACGTGATGATCATTATATCATGTTAAACATATATATTTATTCATTTATGTATCATCATGTCATATACAACTTATAGCGTTCGTGAATCATTGGTCAAACTGGGTAATCAGACGCTTACAAAATTTTCGTTTCAATTAACCAAGTCTTAACAAGTTTGATTGCTTAACATGTTGGAAACATTTAATCATGTAAACATAGTTTTCATTAAACATATAATCATAGAAAGGTTCGAAAAAGTTCGGGTCACTACAGTACCTACCAGTTAAATAAATTTCGTCCCAAAATTTTAAGCAGTTGGAGGTGTTGACGTATCTTCTGAAAATAAATGCGGGTATTTCTTCTTCATCTGATCTTCTCGTTCCCAGGTGAACTCGGGTCCTCTACGATCATTTCATCGAACCTTAACAATTGGTATCTTGTTTTGCTTAAGTCTTTTAACCTCACGATCCATTATTTCGACGGGTTCTTCGATGAATTGAAGTTTTTCGTTGATTTGGATTTCATCTAACGGAATAGTGAGATCTTCTTTAGCAAAACATTTATTCAAATTCGAGACGTGGAAAGTGTTATGTACAGCCGCGAGTTGTTGAGGTAACTCAAGTCGGTAAGCTACTGGTCCGACACGATCAATAATCTTGAATGGTCCGATATACCTTGGATTTAATTTCCCTCGTTTACCAAATCGAACAACGCCTTTCCAAGGTGCAACTTTAAGCATGACCATCTCTCCAATTTCAAATTCTATATCTTTTCTTTTAATGTCGGCGTAGCTCTTTTGTCGACTTTGGGCGGTTTTCAACCGTTGTTGAATTTGGATGATCTTCTCAGTAGTTTCTTGTATTATCTCCGTACCTGTAATCTGTCTATCCCCCACTTCACTCCAACAAATCGGAGACCTGCACTTTCTACCATAAAGTGCTTCAAACGGAGCCATCTCAATGCTTGAATGGTAGCTATTGTTGTAGGAAAATTTTGCTAATGGTAGATGTCGATCCCAACTGTTTCCGAAATCAATAACACATGCTAGTAGCATGTCTTCAAGCGTTCGTATCGTCCTTTCACTCTGTCCATCAGTTTGTGGATGATAGGCAGTACTCATGTCTAGACGAGTTCCTAATGCTTGCTGTAATGTCTGCCAGAATCTTGAAATAAATCTGCCATCCCTATCAGAGATAATAGAGATTGGTATTCCATGTCTGGAGACGACTTCCTTCAAATACAGTCGTGCTAACTTCTCCATCTTTTCATCTTCTCTTATTGGCAGGAAGTGTGCTGATTTGGTGAGACGATCAACTATTACCCAAATAGTATCAAAACCACTTGCAGTCCTTGGCAATTTAGTGATGAAATCCATGGTAATATTTTCCCATTTCCATTCCGGGATTTCGGGTTGTTGAAGTAGACCTGATGGTTTCTGATGCTCCGCTTTGACCTTAGAACACGTCAAACATTCCCCTACGTATTTAGCAACATCGGCTTTCATACCTGGCCACCAAAAATGTTTCTTGAGATCCTTGTACATCTTCCCCGTTCCAGGATGTATTGAGTATCTGGTTTTATGAGCTTCTCTAAGTACCATTTCTCTCATATCTCCAAATTTTGGTACCCAAATCCTTTCAGCCCTATACCGGGTTCCATCTTCCCGAATATTAAGATGCTTCTCCGATCCTTTGGGTATTTCATTCATTAAATTTCCCTCTTTTAAAACTCCTTGTTGCGCCTCCTTTATTTGAGTAGTAAGGTTATTGTGAATCATTATATTCATAGATTTTACTCGAATGGGTTCTCTGTCCTTTCTACTCAAGGCGTCGGCTACCACATTTGCCTTCCCCGGGTGGTAACGAATCTCAAAGTCGTAATCATTCAACAATTCAATCCACCTACGCTGCCTCATGTTCAGTTGTTTCTGATTAAATATGTGTTGAAGACTTTTGTGGTCGGTATATATAACACTTTTGACCCCATATAAGTAGTGCCTCCAAGTCTTTAATGCAAAAATAACCGCGCCTAATTCCAAATCATGCATCGTATAATTTTGTTCGTGAATCTTCAATTGTCTAGACGCATAAGCAATCACCTTCGTTCGTTGCATTAATACACAACCGAGACCTTGCTTTGATGCGTCACAATAAATCACAAAATCATCATTAACTTCAGGAAATGACAATATAGGTGCCGTAGTTAGTTTTTTCTTCAATAACTGAAACGCTTTCTCTTGTTCATCCTTCCATTCAAATTTCTTCCCTTTATGCGTTAATGCAGTCAAGGGTTTTGCTATTCTGAAAAAGTCTTGGATGAACCTTCTGTAGTAACCAGCTAGTCCTAAAAACTGACGTATGTGTTTCGAAGTTTTCGGGGTTTCCCACTTTTCAACAGTTTCTATCTTTGTCGGATCCACCTTAATACCTTCTTTGTTCACTATGTGACCGAGGAATTGAACTTCTTCCAACCAAAATGCACACTTTGAAAACTTAGCGAACAATTCTTCCTTCCTCAATACTTCTAACACCTTTCTCAAATGTTCACCGTGTTTTTGGTCATTCTTTGAGTAAATAAGTATGTCATCAATGAAAACAATGACAAACTTGTCAAGATATGGTCCACACACTCGGTTCATAAGGTCCATGAACACAGCTGGTGCATTAGTCAATCCAAACGGCATAACCACAAACTCGTAATGACCATAACGCGTCCTAAAAGCAGTCTTTGGAATATCATCTACTTTCACCCGCATTTGATGATACCCGGAACGTAAGTCAATCTTTGAATAAACAGACGAGCCTTGTAGTTGATCAAATAAGTCATCGATTCTCGGTAGTGGGTAGCGGTTCTTGATGGTAAGTTTGTTCAACTCTCGGTAGTCGATACACAACCTGAATGTACCATCTTTCTTCTTGACAAACAAAACAGGAGCTCCCCACGGTGATGTGCTTGGTCGAATAAAACCACGTTCTAAAAGTTCTTGTAATTGACTTTGTAGTTCTTTCATCTCGCTGGGTGCGAGTCTGTAAGGAGCACGAGCTATTGGTGCAGCTCCTGGTACAAGATCTATTTGAAATTCAACGGATCGATATGGGGGTAATCCCGGTAATTCTTTCGGAAATACATCGGGAAATTCTTTTGCGACGGGAACATCATTGATGCTCTTTTCTTCAGTTTGTACTTTCTCGACGTGTGCTACAACAGCATAGCAACCTTTTCTTATTAGTTTTTGTGCCTTCAGGTTACTAATAAGATTTAACTTTGCGTTGCTCTTTTCTCCGTACACCATTAAGGGTTTTCCTTTTTCTCGTATAATGCGAATTGCATTTTTGTAACAAACGATCTCTGCTTTCACTTCTTTCAACCAGTCCATACCGATTATCACATCAAAACTCCCTAACTCTACTGGTATCAAGTCAAACTTAAATGTTTCGCTAACCAGTTTAATTTCTCGATTCCGACATATATTATCTGCTGAAATTAATTTACCATTTGCTAATTCGAGTAAAAATTTACTATCCAAAGGCGTCAATGGACAACTTAATTTAGCACAAAAATCTCTACTCATATAGCTTCTATCCGCACCCGAATCAAATAAAACGTAGGCAGATTTATTGTCAATAAGAAACGTACCTGTAACAAGCTCCGGGTCTTCCTGTGCTTCTGTCGCATTAATATTGAAAACTCTTCCGCGGACTTGTCCATTCGTGTTCTCCTGGTTCGGGAAATTTCTAATAATGTGGCCCGGTTTTCCACATTTATAACAAACTACATTAGCATAACTTGCTCCGACACTACTTGCTCCGCCATTACTCGTTCCGACACCATTTGTTCCTTTCGTTCTTTTAACCCCTGGTCCATAGACCTCACACTTCGCCGCGCTATGACCATTTCTTTTACACTTGTTGCAAAATTTGGTGCAGAACCCCGAGTGATACTTTTCACACCTTTGGCATAGCTGCTTCTGATTGTTGTTGTTGTTGCGGTTGTTATTGTTATTGGAATGATTGTTGTAGTTACTGTTGTTGTTGTTGTTGTTGTTGTTGTTGGGCCGTTTGTTGAAGTTGCGATTGATGTTGCGATTGTTGGGATAGTTGTTGCAATTATTGTTGTAATTGCTGTTGTTGTTGTATTGGTGATTCTTATCACCGTTTTCCTCCCACTTTCTTTTGACTTGCTTCACATTGGCCTCTTCAGCAGTCTGTTCTTTAATTCTTTCTTCAATCTGGTTCACTAGTTTATGAGCCATTCTACATGCCTGTTGTATGGATGCGGGCTCGTGTGAACTTATATCTTCTTGGATTCTTTCCGGTAATCCTTTCACAAACGCGTCAATCTTCTCTTCCTCATCTTCGAACGCTCCCGGACACAATAGGCATAATTCTGTGAATTGTCTTTCGTACGTGGTAATATCAAATCCTTGGGTTCGTAACCCTCTAAGTTCTGTCTTGAGCTTATTGACCTCGGTTCTGGGACGGTACTTCTCGTTCATCAAGTGCTTGAATGCTGACCACGGTAGTGCGTAAGCATCATCTTGTCCCACTTGCTCTAGATAGGTATTCCACCATGTTAACGCAGTACCTGTGAAGGTATGCGTAGCGTACTTCACTTTGTCCTCTTTAGTACACTTACTTATGGCAAACACCGATTCGACCTTCTCGGTCCACCGTTTCAATCCGATCGGTCCTTCGGTTCCATCAAATTCCAAAGGTTTGCAGGCAGTGAATTCTTTGTAGGTGCATCCTACACGATTTCCTGTACTGCTAGATCCAAGGTTATTGTTGGTATGTAGCGCGGCCTGTACTGCGGGTATGTTTGAAGCAAGAAAGGCACGAAATTCCTCTTCACTCATATTCAAGGTGTGTCGAGTAGTCGGTGCCATTTCCTTCAAAATAGTCAAATGAAACGAGTTAATCATATAAAATATCAAGAGTAGTCAATAGTATTTCGTAGCGTAATATGAACTTATTTATAAAAGCTCTTTCTTCATATTAGCGTTTTATACTCTTTAATTCGGGTAGTACCTACCCGTTAAGTTCATACTTAGTAGCTAACATACCATTTCAACTACTACAATTCTATATGAAAAACTAATCACAAAAAAAAAAATTATGTATATATATATATATATATATATATATATATATATATATATATATATATATATATATATATATATATATATATATATATATATATATATCATATTCAAGCCTTTATACAATAACTTGCAAACTTACAATACCGCTATTTTACATATAGCATGAAATATAGCACATAAAACTTTGATACAAAGTAGTTGTGAAGATAATTCTAGTTAACAAATAAGGCGTTCAGCAAAGGCAATAAAGACACGTAATTCATACGTCCAGAAACAAGTCATGCATTCTGGTTTTACTAATACCACTTCCCATCCTTGGTTTTGTGGAACATAACCGTTGTGACCGATAGTAAGACAATGTGTTGTAACGTCGTCAAAAGGATGAAGGTTACGTAATGACCAACAGTCTCGTAATAACCTAAAAACCTCATTTCTTACCCCAATTACCGACTCCGTCACTTGTGGGAACGTTTTGTTTAATAGTTGTAGCCCGATGTTCTTGTTCTCACTTTGGAGAGAAGCGAACATTACTAACCCGTAAGCATAACATGCTTCTTTATGTTGCATGTTAGCCGCTTTTTCTAAATCACGAAGTCCTATATTCGGATATATTGAGTCAAAATAATTTCTTAACCCGTTGCGTAAAATAGCATTTGGGTTCCCCGCAATATATGCGTCAAAGTAAACACATCGTAACTTATGGATTTCCCAATGTGATATCCCCCATCTTTCGAACGAAAGCCTTTTATAAATCAAGGCATTCTTGGAACGTTCTTCGAATGTCTTACAAACTGATCTCGCCTTAAATAGTTGTACCGAGGAATTCTGACCGACTCTAGACAAGATTTCATCAATCATGTCTCCGGGTAGGTCTCTTAAAATATTGGGTTGTCTATCCATTTTGTGTTTTTATACTCTAAAATAGACAAGAGTTAGATTCATAAAAAAATACTTATTAATACAAGCAATTTTTACATATATCATAAAGCATAAGCACACTATATTACATATATTACACCACACGAATACAACTATCTTATTCCGACTCGCTCGTTTCTTCTTCTTCTTCAGTTTTGGTTCGTTTTGCCAAGTTTCTAGGGATATATGATGTTCCCCTAATACGAGCCGTCGTTTTCCACATTGGTTTAGAAAAACCTGGTGGTTTAGAGGTTCCCGGGTTATTGTCACAACTTAAGAAATACGGGTTTTGACGATACATATAAAGTTCATCGTGTTTGGAATCAAATTTCTCTATTTTTATGCCCTTTCCCTTATTGTTCTCTTTTGCCTTATTAAATTGTGTTGGGGTAATTTCTATAACATCATCGGAATCCTTGTCAGGATCCGATTCATCGGAGAATTGGTAATCCTCCCAATACTTTGCTTCCTTGGCGGAAACACCATTGACCATAATTAACTTTGGTCGATTGGTTGAGGATTTTCTTCTACTTAACCGTTTTATTATTTCCCCCACTGGTTCTATTTCTTCTTCCGGTTCCGATTCTTCTTCCGGTTCCGACTCTTCTTCCGGTTCCGACTCTTCTTCTGGTTCCTCTTCGGGAACTTGTGAATCAGTCCACGAATCATTCCAATTTACATTTGACTCTTCTTTATTATTTGGTGAGTCAATGGGACTTGTTCTAGAGGTAGACATCTATCACATAATATCAAACTCGTTAAGAGATTAATATATCACATAATATTCACATGTTAAAAATATATAGTTTCCAACAAAATTTGTTAAGCAATCATTTTTCAAGTAAACACGGTCGAAGTCCAGACTCACTAATGCATCCTAACAAACTCGATAAGACACACTAATGCAAAATTCTGGTTCTCTAAGACCAACGCTCGGATACCAACTGAAATGTCCCGTTCTTATTGATTAAAAACGTTCCATATTAATTGATTTCGTTGCGAGGTTTTGACCTCTATATGAGACGTTTTTCAAAGACTGCATTCATTTTTAAAACAAACCATAACCTTTATTTTATAAATAAAGGTTTAAAAAGCTTTACGTAGATTATCAAATAATGATAATCTAAAATATCCTGTTTACACACGACCATTACATAATGGTTTACAATACAAATATGTTACATCGAAATCCATTTCTTGAATGCAGTTTTTACACAATATCATACAAACATGGACTCCAAATCTTGTCCTTATTTTAGTATGCAACAGCGGAAGCTCTTAGTATTCACCTGAGAATAAACATTCTTTAAACGTCAACAAAAATGCTGGTGAGTTATAGGTTTAACCTATATATATCAAATTGTAACAATAGACCACAAGATTTCATATTTCAATACACATCCCATACATAGAGATAAAAATCATTCATATGGTGAACACCTGGTAACCAACATTAACAAGATGCATATATAAGAATATTCCCATCATTCCGGGACACCCTTCGGATATGATATAAATTTCGAAGTACTAAAACATCCGGTACTTTGGATGGGGTTTGTTAGGCCCAATAGATCTATCTTTAGGATTCGCGTCAATTAGGGTGTCTGTTCCCTAATTCTTAGATTACCAGACTTAATAAAAAGGGGCATATTCGATTTCGATAATTCAACGATAGAATGTAGTTTCACGTACTTGTGTCTATTTTGTAAATCATTTATAAAACCTGCATGTATTCTCATTCCAAAAATATTAGATTTTAAAAGTGGGACTATAACTCACTTTCATAGATTTTTACTTCGTCGGGAAGTAAGACTTGGCCACTAGTTGATTCACAAACCTATAACAATATATACATATATATCAAAGTATGTTCAAAATATATTTACAAAACTTTTAATACATTTTGATGTTTTAAGTTTATTAAGTCAGCTGTCCTCGTTAGTAACCTACAACTAGTTGTCCACAGTTAGATGTACAGAAATAAATCGATAAATATTATCTTGAATCAATCCAAACCTAGTGTATACATATCTCAGTATTGATCACATCTCAAACTATATATATTTTGGAATCAACCTCAACCCTGTATAGCTAGCTCCAACATTCACATATAGAGTGTCTATGGTTGTTCCGAAATATATATAGATGTGTCGACATGATAGGTCGAAACATTGTATACGTGTCTATGGTATCTCAAGATTACATAATATACAATACAAGTTGATTAAGTTATGGTTAGAATAGATTTGTTACCAATTTTCACGTTGCTAAAATGAGTAGTTTTTACCAATTTTGTTTTGCTCGCCATTTCTTCGTTTCTAATCCGTTTTGAGTGATTTAAGTGGCCACGGTTTCGTATTGAACTTGACTTTATGAAACTAAACATAAAAGGTATAGGTTTATAGTCAGAAATACAAGTTACAAGTCGTTTTTGAAAGAGGTAGTCATTTCCGTCGAAAGAACGACATCTTGATGACTGTTTTGTAAAACATACTTTCACTTTGAGTTTAACCATGACTTTTGGATATGGTTTCATGTTCATAATAGAAATCATTTTCCCAGAAGTATAGCTTTTAAATCAAAGTTTTTCATAGTTTTTAATTATCCAAACCAAAACAGCCCCCGGTTGTAACTACGACGGCGTAAATCCGGTTTTATGGTGTTTATCGTATTTCCGGGTTTTAAATCATTAAGTTAGCATATCATATAGATATAGATCATGTGTATAGTTGATTTTAAAAGTGTAGTTAGAAGGATTAATTTTATTTTCGAACAAGTTTAGAATTAACTAAACTATGTTCTAGTGATTACTAGTTTACCACTTCGAATATGATAGCTTTTTATGTATGAATCGAATGATGTTATGAACATAATTACTACCTTAAGTTCCTTGTATAAACCTACTGGAAAAGAAAAAATGGATCTAGCTTCAACGGATCCTTGGATGGCTCGAAGTTCTTGAAGCAGAATCATGACAATCACTTGAAATAAGATTGTTATAGTTATAGAAATTGAACCAAAGTTTGAATATGATTATTACCTTGTATTAGAATGATAACCTACTGTAAGAAATAAAGATTTCTTGAGGTTGGATGATCACCTTACAAGATTGGAAGTGAGCTAGCAAACTTGAAAGTATTCTTGATTTTATGTAACTAGAACTTGTAGAATTTATGAAGAACACTTAGAACTTGAAGTTAGAACTTGAGAGAGATCAATTAGATGAATAAAATTGAAGAATTAAAGTGTTTTTAGGTATTTTTGGTCGTTGGTGTATGGATTAGATATAAAGGATATGTAATTTTGTTTTCATGTAAATAAGTCATGAATGATTACTCATATTTTTGTAATTTTATGAGATATTTCATGCTAGTTGCCAAATGATGGTTCCCACATGTGTTAGGTGACTCACATGGGCTGCTAAGAGCTGATCATTGGAGTGTATATACCAATAGTACATACATCTAAAAGCTGTGAATTGTACGAGTACGAATACGGGTGCATACGAGTAGAATTGTTGATGAAACTGAATGAGGATGTAATTGTAAGCATTTTTGTTAAGTAGAAGTATTTTGATAAGTGTCTTGAAGTATTTCAAAAGTGTATGAATACATATTAAAACACTACATGTATATACATTTTAACTGAGTCGTTAAGTCATCGTTAGTCGTTACATGTAAGTGTTGTTTTGAGACCTTTAGGTTAACGATCTTGTTAAATACTGTTAACCCAAAGTTTATAATATCAAATGAGATTTTAAATTATTATATTATCATGATATTATGATATATTAATATATCTTAATATGATATATACATTTAAATGTCATTACAACGATAATCGTTACATATATGTCTCATTTCGAAATCATTAAGTTAGTAGTCTTGTTTTTTACTTATGTAGTTCATTGTTAATACACTTAATGATATATTTAATTATCATATTATCATGTTATATATAATATAACAATGTATTAATATGCTTCATATATATTTAGTAAGACGTGGTTATAACGATAATCGTTATATGTATCGTTTCGAGTTTCATACGTCAATAGTCTCCTTTTTAAGTATATAACTTATTGTTACTATTTTTAATGAGATACTTGATGATCATTATATCATGTTAAACATATATATTTATTCATTTATGTATCATCATGTCATATACAACTTATAGCGTTCGTGAATCATTGGTCAAACTGGGTAATCAGACGTTTACAAAATTTCCGTTTCAATTAACCAAGTCTTAACAAGTTTGATTGCTTAACATGTTGGAAACATTTAATCATGTAAATATAGTTTTCATTAAACATATAATCATAGAAAGGTTCGGAAAAGTTCGGGTCACTACACAAAAGTCTCCAACATATATTTGATCAAAAACAACTGAACATGAGGCAACGTAGGTGGATTGAGCTGTTAAATGATTACGACTTTGAGATTCGTTATCACCCGGGAAAGGCAAATGTGGTAGCCGACGCCTTAAGTAGAAAAGACATGGAACTTATTCGAGTAAAAGCTATGAATATAATTATTCATACTAACCTTACTACTCGAATAAAGGAGGCGCAACAAGGAGTTTTGAAAGAAGGGAATTTGTAGAATGAAATACCCAAAGGATCGGAGAAGCATCTTAATATTCAGGAAGACGGAACCCGGTATAGGGCTGAAAGAATTTGGGTACCAAAGTCGGGAGATGTGAGGGAAATGGTACTTAGGGAAGCACATAGAACCAGATATTCAGTACATCTCAGAGCGGGAAAGATGTACCAAGATCTCAAGAAACACTTTTGGTGGCCGGGTATGAAAGCCGATATTGCTACATATGTGGGAGAATGCTTAACTTGTTCTAAAGTTAAAGCTGAACATCAGAAACCATCAGGTCTACTTCAACAATCCAAAATCCTGGAATGGAAATGGGAAAACATTACCATGGATTTCATTACTAAATTACCAAGGACTGCAAGTGGTTATGATACTATTTGGGTAATGGTCGATCGTCTTACCAAATCAGCACACTTCCTACCAATGAGAGAGGATGACAAAATGGAGAAGTTGGCACGACTATACTTGAAGGAAGTCGTCTCCAGACATGGAATACCAGTCTCTATTATCTCTAATAGGGATGGCAGATTTGTTTCCAGATTTTGGCAAACGTTACAACAAACATTGGGAACTCGTTTAGACATAAGTACTGCCTATCATCCACAAACTGATGGGTAGAGTGAAAGGACGATACAAACACTTGAAGACATTCTACGAGCATGTGTTATTGATTTTGGAAATGGATGGGATCGACATCTACCGTTAGCAGAATTTTCATACAACAACAGTTACCACTCGAGTATTGAGGCGGCACCGTTCGAGGCACTTTACGGTAGAAAGTGCAGGTCTCCGATTTGTTGGAGCGAGGTGGGGGATAGACAAATTACGGGTCTGGAGATAATCCAAGAAACTACCGAGAAAATCATTCAAATTCAACAACGGTTGAAAACTGCACAGGATCGGCAAAAGAGCTACGTGGACATTAGAAGAAAAGATTTAGAATTTGAAATTGGCGACATGGTCATGCTTAAGGTATCACCTTTGAAAGGCGTTGTTCATTTTGGAAAACGAGGAAAACTAAACCCGAGATACATTGGGCCATTCAAGATTATTGATCGTGTCGGACCGGTAGCTTATCGACTTGAATTACCGCAACAATTAGCTGGCGTACATAATACTTCTCACATCTCGAATCTGAAGAAATGCTTAGCTAAAGAAGATCTCAATATTCCTTTAAATGAAATTAAAATCAACGAAAAACTACAATTCATTGAAGAACCCGTCGAAATAATGGATCGTGAGGTTAAAGGACTTAAGCAAAACAAGATACCAATCGTTAAAGTTCGATGGAATGCTCATAGAGGACCCGAGTTCACCTGGGAGCGTGAAGATCAGATGAAACAGAAATACCCGCACTTATCTCCAGATGATGCGTTAACACCTCCATCTACTTAAAATTTCAGGACGAAATTTATTTAACGGGTAGGTACTGTAGTGACCCGAACTTTTCCATGATTATATATTATATGAGATTCATATTTATATGATTAAATGTTTCCAAAATGTTAAGCAATCAAACTTATTAAGACTTGATTAATTGAAATGAGTTTATGTACACAGTTGACCACCCAAATTGACCGGCGATTCACGAACGTTAAAACTTGTAAAAACGACATGATATATATATATATATATATATATATATATATATATATATATATATATATATATATATATATATATATATATATATTTAACATGATATTATGATAAGTAAGTACCTCACTATGTATATTAACAATGAGTTATATATATATATATATATATAACATGAGACTACTGAATTAAGAAACTCGAAATGATATATATATATATATATATATATATATATATATATATATATATATATATATATATATATATATATATATATATATATATATATATATATATATATATATATAACGATTATGTTTATAACAACTTTTTAATTAAAATAAATACATATGTATTGTATTAAGATATTAACACACTATGTTTAACATGATAAAATGATAATTAAAATTTATCATTAAGTGTATTAAAAATGAACTACACGAGTAAAATGAGATTACTAACTGAAGGATTTCGAAACAATATATATATGTAACGATTATCGTTGTAATAGCATTCTTAACATATAAATATATATGATATTAAGATATATTAATACACCATGTTATCATGTTAACATAACAATTTAACATCTCATTAAGTACAATAACAATGGATTAATTACATTTAACAAGATCGTTAACTTAAAGGTTTCGAAACAACACTTACATGTAACGACTAACGATGACTTAACGACTCAGTTAAAATGTATATACACGTAGTGTATTAAGATGTATTAATACACTTTTGGAAGTCTTCAAGACACATATCAAAACACTCATACTTATCAAAGTTGGTTACAATTGCATTCTCATTCATTTTCATCAACAATTCTACTCATACTCATTCAGTATTCGTACTCGTATTATACCCAGCTCCTAGATGTACATATTATTGGTATATACACTTCAATGATCAGCTCTTAGCAGCCTAAATGAGTCACCTAGACATGTGGGAACCATCATTTGGCAACTAGCATGAAATATCTAACAAAAATACAAACTAATGGAAACTTATATGCTAATGATCATTCACGTTTTTCATCTCCACCATAAACACTTTCATTTTTCAACTTTCATGCATCAAACTAATCTCTCTCAAGTTCTTTCTTGATGTTCTAAGTGTTCTTCATCATCTTCATCAAAATCTACATCAATCTAGCTCAAAAATCCAAACATAAAACAACTACTCAAGAAAACTTCAATAACATTTTAAAGTTTGCAAGATTATTTCCAAGCTTTCAAATCCATTCCAAGTAATCATCTAAGATCAAGAAACCTTTATTATTTACAGTAGGTTATCTTTCTTATTCAAGGTAATATTCATATTCAAACTTTGATTCGATTTCTATAACTATAACTATCTTAATTCAAGTAGTAATCTTACTTGAATTTGTTTTCGTGTCATGATTCTACTTCAAGAACTTCCAAGCCATCAAAGATCCTTTGAAGCTCAAGTTATTTTTTCATAATTTCTAGTAGGTTTACCTACTATACTTGAGGTAGTAATGGTATTCATAACCTTGTTCAATTCATATATATATAACTATCTTATTCAAAGAATATAACTTGTAATCACTAGAACATAGTTTAGTTAATTCTAAACTTGTTCACAAACAAAGTTAATCATTCTAACTTAACTTTTAAAATCAACTAAACACATGTTCTATATCTTTATGATATGCTAACTTAATGATTTAAAACTTGGAAACACGAAGAACACCGTAAAACCGGACATACGCCGTCGTAGTTAAACAGGGGGCTGTTTTGGGTTGGATAATTAAAAACTATGATAACCTTTGATTTAAAACTTGTTCTTCTGGAAAAATAATATTTCTTATGAACATGAAACTATATCCAAAAATCATGGTTAAACTCAAAGTGGAAGTATGTGTTTCAAAATGGTCATCAAGATGTCGTTCTTTCGACGGAAATGACTATCTCTTTCAAAAACGACTTGTAACCTATATTTCCGACTATAAACCTATACTTTTTCTATTTATATTAATAAATTATGGTTCGATATGAAACCATAGCCTTCTGATTCACCTAAAACGGATTTGAAATGAAAAAATTATGGGTAAAACAAAATTGGATAGAATTACTAGTTTAGCTACGAAAATTTTATAACAAATCTATACTAACCATATCCTAACTAACTTATTCTATATTCTATATATATAATATATCTTGATAGACCATAGACACGTATACAATGTTTTGACATATCATATTGACATCATCTATATATATTATTTTGAATAACCCATAAGACACTATATGCGGTAATGCTCGAGTTAGCATATAATGGGTCGAGGTTAATTCTAAAATAATATATATACTGTAGTGACCCGAACTTTTCCATGTTTATATATATTAATTGAGATTGATATTTACATGATTAAATGTTTCCAACATGTTAAGCAATCAAACTTGTTAAGACTTGATTAATTGAAATATGTTTCATATAGTCAATTGACCACCCAAGTTGACCGGCGATTCACGAACGTTAAAACTTGTAAAAACGACATGACGATATATATATGGATATACATATGGTTAAAATGAGATTATGATAAGTAAGTATCTCCATAAGTATATTAACAATGAGTTATATACATATAAACAAGACTACTAACTTAAGGATTTCGAAACGAGACATATATGTAACGATTATCGTTGTAACGACATTTAAATGTATATATATCATATTAAGATATATTAATATATCATAATATCATGATAATATAATAATTTAACATCTCATTAGATATAATAAACAATGGGTTAACAACATTAATTGAGATCGTTAACTTAAAGGTTTCAAAACAACACTTACATGTAACGACTAACGATGACTTAACGACTCAGTTAAAATGTATATACATGTAGTGTATTTAGATGTATTAAAATACTTTTAGAAGACATCAAGACATATATCAAAACACTCATACTTAACGAAAATAGTTACAGTTACTTTTCCATTCTTTTCTTTCATCAAGAATTCTAGTCGTATTCTTACCCGTATTATACACAGCTTCAAAACGTACTTACTATGAGTATATACCAATAGGAACTAGCATGGGATTCCACTCTTGATTATGTCATGTATGACTAATCAATTTTAACTTCTACCATGAGCTAGTCAAATAACTAGAACTCCTTTTAACCCCACTCACCACTCACCAATTACCACTCATCATTCACTCCATTTCACTTCCAATTCTCTTTCTAATTCTCTCTCAACACACACACACTATTATGAACGTATTTTTCCAGTAGTTAATCATCATCTTCATCAAAAATCACTTCAAGAATCAAGCTATAATCATCATAGGAAGAACACTTCAAGAACACTTCAAAAATCCCTTCAAGTTTACTAATTTACTTCCAAGCTTTCTAATCCATTCCAAGTAATCATCTAAGATCAAGAAACCTTTGTTATATACAGTAGGTTATCTTTCTTATTCAAGGTAATATTCATATTCAAACTTTGATTCAATTTCTATAACTATAAACTATCTTAATTCGAGTAAAAATCATACTTGAACTTGTTTTTGTGTCATGATCCTACTTCAAGAACTTTCAAGCCATCCAAGATCCTTTGAAGCTAGATCATTTCTTGTCACTTCCAGTAGGTTTACCTACTAAACTTGAGGTAGTAATGATGTTCATAACATCATTCGATTCATATATATAAAACTATCTTATTCGAAGGTTTAAACTCGTAATCACTAGAACATAGTTTAGTTAATTCTAAACTTGTTCGCAAACAAAAGTTAATCCTTCTAACTTGACTTTTAAAATTAACTACACGCATGTTCTATATCTATATGATATGCTAACTTAATGATTTAAAACCTGGAAACACGAAAAACACCGTAAAACCGGATTTACGCCGTCGTAGTAACACCGCGGACTGTTTTGGGTTAGTTAATTAAAAACTATGATAAACTTTGATTTAAAAGTTGTTATTCTGAGAAAATGATTTTTATTATGAACATGAAACTATATCCAAAAATTATGGTTAAACTCAAAGTGGAAGTATGTTTTCTAAAATGGTCATCTAGACGTCGTTCTTTCGACTGAAATGACTACCTTTACGAAAACAACTTGTAACTTATTTTTCTGACTATAAACCTATAATTTTATATTTAGATTCATAAAATAGAGTTCAATATGAAACCATAGCAATTTGATTCACTCAAAACGGATTTAAAATGAAGAAGTTATGGGTAAAACAAGATTGGATAATTTTTCTCATTTTAGCTACGTGAAAATTGGTAACAAATCTATTCCAACCATAACTTAATCAACTTGTATTGTATATTATGTAATCTTGAGATACCATAGACACGTATACAATGTTTCGACCTATCATGTCGACACATCTATATATATTTCGGAACAACCATAGACACTCTATATGTGAATGTTGGAGTTAGCTATACAGGGTTGAGGTTGATTCCAAAATATGTATAGTTTGAGTTGTGATCAATACTGAGATACGTATACACTGGGTCGTGGATTGATTCAAGATAATATTTATCGATTTATTTCTGTATATCTAACT
The DNA here is from genome assembly GCF_046630445.1 of Rutidosis leptorrhynchoides. Taxonomy (NCBI): domain Eukaryota; kingdom Viridiplantae; phylum Streptophyta; class Magnoliopsida; order Asterales; family Asteraceae; genus Rutidosis; species Rutidosis leptorrhynchoides. Next base: position 192,978,259 of record NC_092336.1, read on the forward strand.
GTGGACAACTAGTTGTAGGTTACTAACGAGGACAGCTGACTTAATAAACTTAAAACATCAAAATATATTAAAAGTGTTGTAAATATATTTTGAACATACTTTGATATATATGTATATATTATTATAGGTTCGTGAATCAACCAGTGGCCAAGTCTTACTTCCCGACGAAGTAAAAATCTGTGAAAGTGAGTTATAGTACCACTTTTAAAATCTAATATTTTGGGATGAGAATACATGCAGGTTTTATAAATGATTTACAAAATAGACACAAGTACGTGAAACTACATTCTATGGTTGAATTATCGAAATCGAATATGCCCCTTTTTATTAAGTCTGGTAATCTAAGAATTAGGGAACAGACACCCTAATTGACGTGAATCCTAAAGATAGATCTATTGGGCCTAACAAACCCCATCCAAAGTACCGGATGCTTTAGTACTTCGAAACTTATATCATATCCGAAGGGTGTCCCGGAATGATGGGGATATTCTTATATATGCATCTTGTTAATGTCGGTTACCAGGTGTTCACCATATGAATGATTTTTATCTCTATGTATGGGATGTGTATTGAAATATGAAATCTTGTGGTCTATTATTATGATTTGATATATATAGGTTAAACCTATAACTCACCAACATTTTTGTTGACGTTTTAAGCATGTTTATTCTCAGGTGATTATTAAGAGCTTCCGCTGTCGCATACTTAAATAAGGACAAGATTTGGAGTCCATGCTTGTATGATATTGTGTAAAAACTGCATTCAAGAAACTTATTTTGTTGTAACATATTTGTATTGTAAACCATTATGTAATGGTCGTGTGTAAACAGGATATTTTAGATTATCATTATTTGATAATCTACGTAAAGCTTTTTAAACCTTTATTGATGAAATAAAGGTTATGGTTTGTTTTAAAAAAGAATGTAGTCTTTGAAAAACGTCTCATATAGAGGTCAAAACCTCGCAACGAAATCAATTAATATGGAACGTTTTTAATCATTAAGAACGGGACATTTCAGTTGGTATGCGAGCGTTGGTCTTAGAGAACCAGAAAATTTACATTAGTGTGTCTTATCGAGTTTGTTAGGATACATTAGTGAGTCTGGACTTCGACCGTGTTTTCTTTAAAAATGATTGCTTAACATTTTTGTTGGAAACTATATATTTTTAACATATGAATATTATGTGATATATTAATCTCTTAACGTGTTTGATATTATGTGATGGATGTCTACCTCTAGAACAAGTCCCATTGACTCACCTAATAATAATGAAGAGTCAAATGTAAATTGGAATGATTCGTGGACTGATTCACAAGTTCCCGAAGAGGAACCGGAAGAAGAGTCGGAACCGGAAGAAGAATCGGAACCGGAAGAAGAATCGGAACCGGAAGAAGAAATAGAACCGGTGGGGGAAATAATAAAACGGTTAAGTAAAAGAGAATTCTCAACCAACCGACCAAGGTTAATTATGGTCAATGGTTTTTCCGCCAAGGAAGCAAAATATTGGGAGGATTACCAATTCTCCGATGAATCGGATTCTGACGAGAATTCCGATGATGTTATAGAAATTACCCCAACTGAATTTAAAAAGGCAAAAGAAAATAATAAGGGAAAGGGCATAAAAATAGAGAAATCTAATTCCAACCCCGATGAACTTTATATGTATCGTCAACCCCTGAAGTCCTTAAGTTGTAACAATAACCCGGGAACCTCTAAACCACCAGGTTTTTCTAAACCAATGTGGATAACGACGGCTCGTATTAGGGGAACATCATATTTCCCTAGAAACTTGGCAAAACGAACCAAAACCGAACAAGAAGAAATGAGCGAGTCGGAATAAGATAGTTGTATTCGTGTGGTGTAATATATGTAATATAGTGTGCTTATGCTTTATGATATATGCAAAAATTGCTTGTATTAATAAGTATTTTTTTTATGAATCTAACTCTTGTCTATTTTACAGTATAAAAACACAAAATGGATAGACAACCCAATATTTTAAGAGACCTACCCGGAGACATGATTGATGAAATCTTGTCTAGAGTCGGTCAGAATTCTTCGGCACAACTATTTAAGGCGAGATCAGTTTGTAAGACATTCGAAGAACGTTCCAAGAATGCCTTGGTTTATAAAAGACTTTCGTTCGAAAGATGGGGGATATCACATTGGGAAATCCATAAGTTACGATGTGTTTACTTTGACGCATATATTGCGGGGAACCCAAATGCTATTTTACGCAATGGGTTAAGAAATTATTTTGACTCAATATATCCGAATATTGGACTTCGTGATTTAGAAAAAGCGGCTAACATGCAACATAAAGAAGCATATTATGCTTACGGATTAGTAATGTTCGCTTCTCACCAAAGTGAGAACAAGAACATCGGGCTACAACTATTAAACAAAACATTCCCACAAGTGACGGAGTCGGTAATTGGGGTAAGAAATGAGGTTTTTAGATTGTTACGGGACTGTTGGACATTACGTAACCCTCGTCCCTTTGACGACGTTACAACACGCTGTCTTATCAACGCCCATAACGGTTATGTTCCACAAGACCAAGGATGGGAAGTAATCCTAGTAAAACCAGAATGCATGACTTGTTTCTGGACGTATGAATTACGTGTCTTTATTGCCTTTGCTGAACGACTTGTGTACTAGCTAGAATTATCTTCACAACCATCTTGTATCAAATTTATTGTGTGCTATATTTCATGCTATATGTAAAATAAGCGGTATTGTAAGTTTGTAAAATATTGTGTAAAAGTTTGAACGCAAAATATTATTATAAACAGTTTTTCATATAGAATTGTAGTAGTTAAATTGTATATTAGCTACTAAGTATGAACTTAACGGGTAGGTACTACCCGAATTTAAACTTATAAAATGCTAATATGAACAAAAAGCTTTTATAAATGAGTTCATATTATGCTACGAAATACTATTAACTACTCTTAATATTCTGTATGATTAACTTGTTCCATTTGACTATTTTGAAGGAAATGGCACCGACTACTCGACACACCGTGAATATGAATGAAGAGGAATTCCGTACTTTTCTAGCTTCAAACATAGCCGCAGTACAGGCTGCACTACATACCAACAATAACCTTGGATCTAGCAGTACAGGAAATCGTGTAGGATGCACCTCAAAAGAATTCACTGCCTGCAAACCTTTGGAATTTGATGGAACCGAAGGACCGATCGGATTGAAACGGTGGACCGAGAAGGTCGAATCAGTGTTTGCCATAAGTAAGTGTACTGAAGAGGACAAAGTGAAGTATGCTATGCATACCTTCACAGGTTCTGCGTTAACATGGTGGAATACCTATCTAGAGCAAGTGGGACAAGATGATGCGTACGCACTACCATGGTCAGCATTCAAGCACTTGATGAACGAGAAGTACCGTCCCAGAACCGAGGTCAATAAGCTCAAGACAGAACTTAGAGGGTTACGAACCCAAGGATTTGATATTACCACGTACGAAAGACGATTCACAGAATTGTGCCTATTGTGTCCGGGAGCATTCGAAGATGAGGAAGAGAAGATCGACGCGTTTGTGAAAGGATTACCGGAAAGAATCCAAGAAGATATAAGTTCACACGAGCCCGCCTCCATACAACAGGCATGTAGAATGGCTCACAAACTAGTGAACCAGATTGAAGAAAGAATTAAAGAACAGACTGCTGAAGCGGCCAATGTGAAGCAAGTCAAAAGAAAGTGGGAGGAAAACGGTAATAAGAATCACCAATACAACAACAACAATAATCGCAACAATTATCCCAACAATCGCAACATCAATCGCAACTACAACAAACAGCCCAACAACAACAACAACAACAACAGCAACTACAACAATCATCCCAATAACAATAATAACCGCAACAACAACAACAATCAGAAGCAGCTATGCCAAAGGTGTGAAAAGTATCACTCGGGGTTCTGCACCAAATTTTGCAACAAGTGTAAAAGAAATGGTCATAGCGCGGTGAAGTGTGAGGTCTACGGACCAGGGGTTAATAGAACGAAAGGAACAAATGGTGTCGGAATGAGTAATGGCGGAGCAAGTAGTGTCGGAGCAAGTTATGCCAATGTAGTTTGTTATAAATGTGGAAAACTGGGCCACATTATTATAAATTGCCCGAACCAGGAGAACACGAATGGACAAGGTCGCGGAAGAGTTTTCAATATTAATGCGGCAGAGGCACAGGAAGACCCGGAGCTTGTTACGGGTACGTTTCTTATTGACAATCAATCTGCTTAAGTTTTATTTGATTCGGGTGCGGATAGAAGCTATATGAGTAGAGATTTTTGTGCTAAATTAAGTTGTCCATTGACGCCTTTGGATAGTAAATTTTTACTCGAATTAGCAAATGGTAAATTAATTTCAGCAGGTAATATATGTCGGAATCGAGAAATTAAACTGCTTAGCGAAACATTTAAGATTGACTTGATACCAGTAGATTTAGGGAGTTTTGATGTGATAATCGGTATGGACTGGTTGAAAGAAGTGAAAGCAGAGATCGTTTGTTACAAAAATGCAATTCGCATTATACGAGAAAAAGGAAAACCCTTAATGGTGTACGGAGAAAGGGGCAACACGAAGCTACATCTTATTAGTAATTTGAAGGCACAAAAACTAATAAGAAAAGGTTGCTATGCTGTTCTAGCACACGTCGAGAAAGTACAAACTGAAGAAAAGAGCATCAATGATGTTCCCGTCGCAAAAGAATTTCCCGATGTATTTCCGAAAGAATTACCGGGATTACCCCCACATCGATCCGTTGAATTTCAAATAGATCTTGTACCACGAGCTGCACCAATAGCTCGTGCTCCTTACAGACTCGCACCCAGCGAGATGAAAGAACTGCAAAGCCAATTACAAGAACTTTTAGAGCGTGGTTTCATTCGACCAAGCACATCACCGTGGGGAGCTCCTGTTTTGTTTGTCAAGAAGAAAGATGGTACATTCAGGTTGTGTATCGACTACCGAGAGTTGAACAAACTTACCATCAAGAACCGCTACCCACTACCGAGAATCGACGACTTATTTGATCAACTACAAGGCTCGTCTGTTTATTCAAAGATTGACTTACGTTCCGGGTATCATCAAATGAGGGTGAAAGAAGATGATATTCCAAAGACTGCTTTCAGAACACGTTACGGTCATTATGAGTTTATGGTCATGCCATTTGGTTTAACTAATGCACCAGCTGTGTTCATGGACCTTATGAACCGAGTGTGTGGACCATACCTTGACAAGTTTGTCATTTTTTCATTGATGACATACTTATTTACTCAAAGAATGACCAAGAACACGGTGAACATTTGAGAAAGGTGTTAGAAGTATTGAGGAAGGAAGAATTGTACGCTAAGTTTTCAAAGTGTGCATTTTGGTTGGAAGAAGTTCAATTCCTCAGTCACATAGTGAACAAAGAAGGTATTAAGGTGGATCTGGCAAAGATAGAAACTGTTGAAAAGTGGGAAACCCCGAAAACTCCGAAACACATACGCCAGTTTTTAGGACTAGCTGGTTACTACAGAAGGTTTATCCAAGACTTTTCCAGAATAGCAAAACCCTTGACTGCATTAACGCATAAAGGGAAGAAATTTGAATGGAATGATGAACAAGAGAAAGCGTTTCAGTTATTGAAGAAAAAGCTAACTACGGCACCTATATTGTCATTGCCTGAAGGGAATGATGATTTTGTGATTTATTGTGACGCATCAAAGCAAGGTCTCGGTTGTGTATTAATGTAACGAACGAAGGTGATTGCTTATGCGTCTAGACAATTGAAGATTCACGAACAAAATTATACGACGCATGATTTGGAATTAGGTGCGGTTGTTTTTACATTAAAGACTTGGAGGCACTACTTATATGGGGTCAAAAGTATTATATATACCGACCACAAAAGTATTCAAGACATATTTAATCAAAAACAACTGAATATGAGGCAGCGTAGGTGGATTGAATTATTGAATGATTACAACTTTGAGATTCGTTACCACCCGGGGAAGGCAAATGTGGTAGCCGATGCCTTGAGCAGGAAGGACAGAGAACCCATTCGAGTAAAATCTATGAATATAATGATTCATAATAACCTTACTACTCAAATAAAGGAGGCGCAACAAGGAGTTTTAAAAGAGGGAAATTTAAAGGATGAAATACCCAAAGGATCGGAGAAGCATCTTAATATTCGGGAAGACGGAACCCGGTATAGGGCTGAAAGGATTTGGGTACCAAAATTTGGAGATATGAGAGAAATGGTACTTAGAGAAGCTCATAAAACCAGATACTCAATACATCCTGGAACGGGGAAGATGTACAAGGATCTCAAGAAACATTTTTGGTGGCCGGGTATGAAAGCCGATGTTGCTAAATACGTAGGAGAATGTTTGACGTGTTCTAAGGTCAAAGCTGAGCATCAGAAACCATCAGGTCTACTTCAACAACCCGAAATCCCAGAATGGAAATGGGAAAACATTACCATGGATTTCATCACTAAATTGCCAAGGACTGCAAGTGGTTTTGATACTATTTGGGTATTAGTTGATCGTCTCACCAAATCAGCACATTTCCTGCCAATAAGAGAAGATGACAAGATGGAGAAGTTAGCACGACTGTATTTGAAGGAAGTCGTCTCCAGACATGGAATACCAATCTCTATTATCTCTGATAGGGATGGCAGATTTATTTCAAGATTCTGGCAGACATTACAGCAAGCATTAGGAACTCGTCTAGACATGAGTACTGCCTATCATCCACAAACTGATGGGCAGAGCGAAAGGATGATACAAACGCTTGAAGACATGCTACGAGCATGTGTTATTGATTTCGGAAACAGTTGGGATCGACATCTACCGTTAGCAGAATTTTCCTACAACAACAGCTACCATTCAAGCATTGAGATGGCGCCGTTTGAAGCACTTTATGGTAGAAAGTGCAGGTCTCCGATTTGTTGGAGTGAAGTGGGGGATAGACAGATTACGGGTCCGGAGATTATACAAGAAACTACCGAGAAGATCATCTAAATTCAACAACGGTTGAAAACCGCCCAAAGTCGACAAAAGAGCTACGCTGACATTAAAAGAAAAGATATAGAATTTGAAATTGGAGAGATGGTCATGCTTAAAGTTGCACCTTGGAAAGGCGTTGCTCGATTTGGTAAACGAGAGAAATTAAATCCAAGGTATATTGGACCATTCAAGATTATTGATCGTGTCGGACCAGTAGCTTACCGACTTGAGTTACCTCAACAACTCGCGGCTGTACATAACACTTTCCACGTCTCGAATTTGAAGAAATGTTTTGCTAAAGAAGATCTCACTATTCCGTTAGATGAAATCCAAATCAACAAAAAACTCCAATTCATTGAAGAACCCGTCGAAATAATGGATCGTGAGGTTAAAAGACTTAAGCAAAACAAGATACCAATTGTTAAGGTTCGATGGAATGCTCGTAGAGGACCCGAGTTCACCTGGGAGCGTGAAGATCAGATGAAGAAGAAATACCCGCATCTATTTCCAGAAGATTCGTCAACACCTTCAACAGATTAAAATTTCGGGAGGAAATTTATTTAACGGGTAGGTACTGTAGTGACCCGAACTTTTCCATGTTTATATATATTAATTGAGATTGATATTTACATGATTTAATTTTTCCAACATGTTAAGCAATCAAACTTGTTAAGACTTGATTAATTGAAATATGTTTCATATAGACAATTGACCACCCAAGTTGACCGGCGATTCACGAACGTTAAAACTTGTAAAAATGACATGACGATATATATATATGGATATACATATGGTTAACATGAGATTATGATAAGTAAGTATCTCCATAAGTATATTAACAATGAGTTATATACATATAAACAAGACTACTAACTTAAGGATTTCGAAACGAGACATATATGTAACGATTATCGTTGTAACGACATTTAAATGTATATATATCATATTAAGATATATTAATATATCATAATATCATGATAATATAATAATTTAACATCTCATTAGATATAATAAACAATGGGTTAACAACATTAATTGAGATCGTTAACTTAAAGGTTTCAAAACAACACTTACATGTAACGACTAACGATGACTTAACGACTCAGTTAAAATGTATATACATGTAGTGTATTTAGATGTATTAAAATACTTTTGGAAGACTTCAAGACATATATCAAAACACTCATACTTAACGAAAATGGTTACAGTTACTTTTTCATTCTTTTCTTTCATCAAGAATTCTAGTCGTATTCTTACCCGTATTATACACAGCTTCAAAACGTACTTACTATGAGTATATACCAATAGGAACTAGCATGGGATTCCACTCTTGATTATGTCATGTATGACTAATCAATTTTAACTTCTACCATGAGCTAGTCAACTAACTAGAACTCCTTTTAACCCCACTCACCACTCACCAATTACCACTCATCATTCACTCCATTTCACTTCCAATTCTCTTTCTAATTCTCTCTCAACACACACACACACTATTATGAACGTATTTTTCCAGTAGTTAATCATCATCTTCATCAAAAATCACTTCAAGAATCAAGCTATAATCATCATAGGAAGAACACTTCAAGAACACTTCAAAAATCCCTTCAAGTTTACTAATTTACTTCCAAGCTTTTTAATCCATTCCAAGTAATCATCTAAGATCAAGAAACCTTTGTTATATACAGTAGGTTATCTTTCTTATTCAAGGTAATATTCATATTCAAACTTTGATTCAATTTCTATAACTATAAACTATCTTAATTCGAGTAAAAATCTTACTTGAACTTGTTTTTGTGTCATGATCCTACTTCAAGAACTTTCAAGCCATCCAAGATCCTTTGAAGCTAGATCATTTCTTGTCACTTCCAGTAGGTTTACCTACTAAACTTGAGGTAGTAATGATGTTCATAACATCATTTGATTCATATATATAAAACTATCTTATTCGAAGGTTTAAACTCGTAATCACTAGAACATAGTTTAGTTAATTCTAAACTTGTTCGCAAACAAAAGTTAATCCTTCTAACTTGACTTTTAAAATTAACTACACACATGTTCTATATCTATATGATATGCTAACTTAATGATTTAAAACCTGGAAACACGAAAAACACCGTAAAACCGGATTTACGCCGTCGTAGTAACACCGCGGGCTGTTTTGGGTTAGTTAATTAAAAACTATGATAAACTTTGATTTAAAAGTTTTTATTCTGAGAAAATGATTTTTATTATGAACATGAAACTATATCCAAAAATTATGGTTAAACTCAAAGTGGAAGTATGTTTTCTAAAATGGTCATCTAGACTTCGTTCTTTCGACTGAAATGACTACCTTTACAAAAACGACTTGTAACTTATTTTTCCGACTATAAACCTATACTTTTCTGTTTATATTCATAAAATAGAGTTCAATATGAAACCATAGCAATTTGATTCACTCAAAACGGATTTAAAATGAAGAAGTTATGGGTAAAACAAGATTGGATAATTTTTCTCATTTTAGCTACGTGAAAATTGGTAACAAATCTATTCCAACCATAACTTAATCAACTTGTATTGTATATGATGTAATCTTGAGATACCATAGACACGTATACAATGTTTCGACCTATCATGTCGACACATCTATATATATTTCGGAACAACCATAGACACTCTATATGTGAATGTTGGAGTTAGCTATACAGGGTTGAGGTTGATTCCAAAATATATATAGTTTGAGTTGTGATCAATACTGAGATACGTATACACTGGGTCGTGGATTGATTCAAGATAATATTTATCGATTTATTTCTGTACATCTAACTGTGGACAACTAGTTGTAGGTTACTAACGAGGACAGCTGACTTAATAAACTTAAAACATCAAAATATATTAAAAGTGTTGTAAATATATTTTAAACATACTTTGATATATATGTATATATTGTTATAGGTTCGTGAATCAACCAGTGGCCAAGTCTTACTTCCCGACGAAGTAAAAATCTATGAAAGTGAGTTATAGTCCCACTTTTAAAATCTAATATTTTTGGGATGAGAATACATGCTGGTTTATTAAATGATTTACAAAATAGACACAAGTACGTGAAACTACATTCTATGGTTGAATTATCGAAATTGAATATGCCCCTTTTTATTAAGTCTGGTAATCTAAGAATTAGGGAACAGACACCCTAATTGACGCGAATCCTAAAGATAGATCTATTGGGCCTAACAAACCCCATCCAAAGTACCGGATGCTTTAGTACTTCGAAATTTATACCATATCCGAAGGGTGTCCCGGAATGATGGGGATATTCTTATATATGCATCTTGTTAATGTCGGTTACCAGGTGTTCACCATATGAATGATTTTTATCTCTATGTATGGGATGTGTATTGAAATATGAAATCTTGTGGTCTATTATTATGATTTGATATATATAGGTTAAACCTATAACTCACCAACATTTTTGTTGACGTTTTAAGCATGTTTATTCTCAGGTGATTATTAAGAGCTTCCGCTGTCGCATACTTAAATAAGGACGAGATTTGGAGTCCATGCTTGTATGATATTGTGTAAAAACTGCATTCAAGAAACTTATTTTGTTGTAACATATTTGTATTGTAAACCATTATGTAATGGTCGTGTGTAAACAGGATATTTTAGATTATCATTATTTGATAATCTACGTAAAGCTTTTTAAACCTTTATTGATGAAATAAAGGTTATGGTTTGTTTTAAAAATGAATGCAGTCTTTGAAAAACGTCTCATATAGAGGTCAAAACCTCGCAACGAAATCAATTAATATGGAACGTTTTTAATCAATAAGAACGGGACATTTCATATACCATAAGTTGTGATCGAGTCTGAGACATGTATACACTGGGTCATGGATTGATTCGAGATAATATGCATAATATGATATATTGATTTATTTATGTACTACCAACTGTGGACTACTAATTGTGGACTACTAACGTTGGACTGCTAACTTAACAACTTAAATCGTCAACACGTAATAAAATATGCTGTGAATATATTTCGATCATACTTTGATATGTATATATATAATTGTTATAGGTTTGTGAATCGACTCGTGGCCAAGTCTAATTTTCGATGAATCGAAAATTTGTGAAAGTGAGTTATAGTCCCATTTTTACTATCTAATATTTTTGAGATGAGAATACATGCAGTTTTATAAATATTTTATAAAATAGACACAAGTACTCGAAACTACATTCTATGGTTGAATTATTAAACCGAATATGCCCCTTTTTAGCTTGGTAGCCTAAGAATTAGAGAAATGGCCCCTAATTGATGCGAATCCTAAAGATAGATCTATTTGGCCCAACAAGCCTCATCCGAGTTACGGATGCTTTAGTAATTCGATTTATCGTATCCGATGAGAGTCCCGGAATGATGGGGATATTCTATATGCATCTTGCTAAGGTCGGTTACCAGGTGTTCACCATATGAATGATTTTTTATCTCTATGCAGTTTGCGAAATGCCTGATATGAGATGGATGTTATGCAAAATGAAATCTTGTGGTCTATTATTACAATTTGATATATATATATATATATATATATATATATATATATATATATATATATATATATATATATATATATATATATATATATATATATATAGGTTAAACCTATAACTCACCAACATTTTTGTTGACGTTTTAAGCATGTTTATTCTCAGGTGATTATTAAGAGCTTTCGGTGTTGCATGCTAGATTAAGAACAAGATTTGGAGTCAGCATGCTTGTAATATAATGTTTAAAAACTGCATTCGGGGACTTAAATTGTTGTGTAATATTATTGTAAACCATTATGTAATGGTCGTGTGTAAACGCTACATTTTAGATTATCATTACTTGATAATCTACGTTATGCTTTTTAAACCTTTGTCGATAAAATAAAGATTATGGTTGTTTTAAAAACGAATGCGGTCTTTGAAAAACGTCTCATATAGAGGTCAAAACCTCGCAATGAAACCAATTAATATGAAACGTTTATAATCGATATGAACGGGACATTTCATGATACGTCCCATCACGGGATTTAAGTCTTCGTCGCACACACACTCACTAATCGGTCATCCTAGTAACGATGAGTAACTACAATGAATGACAATCTCAATAATGCACCCACTACCTATGGTGACTAAGTATGCGCCGAACTCGCAAGTTGGCTCACTCACTTAACTAACCGAATCCACCGTAACACTTCCCGACTCGCAATGAATCCGATGTGACTACAATCACATCATCCGAGACAATTATATCCTAGGAACCAATAAAAGATTCCTAATTCATCCCGAATCTACCCCAACCATATCACATTTTCTCCGTTCGGTACTCGTCATGTCATGCTTGGTGTCAAGATACACTTTCGTAATAATGGTGATCAGTCACTATTACAAATACGTACCTTACCATTTTCACATGGTCACGCAAAGTACTTTACCCGGACTAACGCAACATTCACACAAGATAACAAGCAATAACTCCTAGTACCCGAATGACCAAAGTCCTTACCGTGAACTTGATCACTCAAACCGCCAAACATCCAAATCTCTCCAATAGATTCGTCTCTATGACACCGCACCAATAGATACCTGTATATATATACACCTATATACAATATAATAATAAATATACACAAGTACACCGCAATAATATGTCAACCTACAACCTAGGTGACTATCACTAAAACAACGTCCAAGTTCGCCTACTTACATTAGGCACTAGTAGTCTAAGGCACTAATTTACACACGAAATAAGGCCCCACATAATCACACTTTGGACAAACACAAATCCTAGTTAGTCACCTACTCTAAGGCACTAACATATCTCAATCCGACCCGTATTTCTACAAGTCCCGCAAATAACGCACAACCGTCAATAAGTCTAAGACTAGGCACCTATTCTAAGGTCACCTAATTCCCTTAGACTATGCTCTGATACCACTTGTAATGCCCCAAATCTGTTTAACAAAAACAAGGCACATTTTTTTTTATAAGTTAGTTCCCATTAAACGTCCACTTTACATAAACCATTCCAAATAGTTTTAACCCAATACGCATTATTATAATAACATATTTAACATTTTAATATGACTCTTGGTACACAAATGACATATTACAAAAGCATTTGCAATAATGACTCAATCACACAATTTACGGGTTAATACTCAATGACCCAACCCGATACCAAGAGCATAATCCCGGGGACTACCAAATCCCCAATCCACGTCCAATTATCCAAAAGCTAATCCTCCAAGCTTAAGCAACGTCTATCAACCCTAGTCTAGCAACTAGGTAACTCCACATCAACGATACCTAACAACGAGAGGGGTAAGCATAAAGCTTAATGAATGCAATAATTATACATACACATATATAACCCATCTATTTGCAATCACATCCACCGAATACTTCAAACGAACTTGTAACTCAAATAGCATGTCATCATAATCATAATGCTAACAATTCGTACGCGATCAACAACTCCACATTAGCATATACTCAACACAATATATATATAATATGCTAAACAATAAACAACAACAACATAATATGGTTAACCATAAACGCTATGGTGCTACCGGCTCGTGGTTCACACCATACGTAATGCTACGATGCTACCGGCTCGTGGTTCACACCACTACACATTTGAGTCATACTCCTTTATAGTGCTACCGGCTCGTGGTTCACACTTTGGCGCTGTCAGCTCGTGGTTCACGCCTCATATTATAGTGCTACTGGCTCGTGGTTCACACTTCATTTTATAGTGCTACCGGCTCGTGGTTCACACTTTAACACTCGTCACACACATGCTATGGTACTACCGGCTCTTTGGTTCATACCATAACATTCACAAATAAATACGCCATATACATATACGCATAATTATTCCACTCACCTCGAACTCGAGCATTACAAACCATGCGTGAAATCTCCACCAACGCACCCGAGCAAGCTTTTACCTATAATATGCATATATGTTTACACACAATCAACGTACATTCTCTACAAGAGAATTCGACACCAACACCCTTAACCAAGGGTTTATACTTACCTTCACAAACCGTCCATTTAGCCACGTAAAGTGGACTTCACCAATTACCACTACGGGTGGTAATTCCGACCCATTCAAACAAGTATAACTTAACCCAAATTATACTTGGCATCAATTAGACCAACCTAGGTCCCGACAGTAGATTACTACTTAGGTAGTGATCATTTTAAACACCATATACCCCAAAACTACAACACGCGCAATATTAACCCATATTGCATTTGACCACGTTTGACTTATGTTAAAATACCATTTTAACCCAAAATCACTTCCCATGATTTCTTTCATTCAAAAACGTCATTTAACACTTAACAAAAGTGTTTAACATCTATTTATCCAATATTAGCGTCATTACCAAATTCGGCGCAATCAAAGTCAACCCATTTTGACCAAAGTCCCAAAACGCCCAAACTAACCAATAATCACTAACACAAGTGAAAATGGCCCTAATACACCAATTAAATCAAATCACAAGTGTTAAACACTTAACTTACCCAATTTGACACATAAACCCTAATTTTGACCCATTTCAAAATTAGTCAACGAAATACACTCAAATGTGTTTCAATACTTCCATAATCACTAAACTAAGTGATTACACCCAAAATCAAAGCCTAATCATGACCAAAACGTCAACCAACCTAAAACCCGCCAAGTATCAAAAATAACTGTCACAATAAACCCACTTCGTCATATAAACGAGTTTCACAACTAAACAATATCAAACCCTAACTTGAATATCAAATCAAAATAATGAAATTCAGAGTTAGAACTTACCAACACTACCACAACTAGGTATGGCAATGGCTGAAATGTCCCGTTCTTATTGATTAAAAACGTTCCATATTAATTGATTTCGTTGCGAGGTTTTGACCTCTATATGAGACGTTTTTCAAAGACTGCATTCATTTTTAAACAAACCATAACCTTTATTTCATCAATAAAGGTTTAAAAAGCTTTACGTAGATTATCAAATAATGATAATCTAAAATATCCTGTTTACACACGACCATTACATAATGGTTTACAATACAAATATGTTACAACAAAATAAGTTTCTTGAATGCAGTTTTTACACAATATCATACAAGCATGGACTCCAAATCTTGTCCTTATTTAAGTATGCGACAGCGGAAGCTCTTAATAATCACCTGAGAATAAACATGCTTAAAACGTCAACAAAAATGTTGGTGAGTTATAGGTTTAACCTATATATATCAAATCGTAACAATAGACCACAAGATTTCATATTTCAATACACATCCCATACATAGAGATAAAAATCATTCATATGGTGAACACCTGGTAACCAACAATAACAAGATGCATATATAAGAATATCCCCATCATTCCGGGACACCCTTCGGATATGATATAAATTTCGAAGTACTAAAGCATCCGGTACTTTGGATGGGGTTTGTTAGGCCCAATAGATCTATCTTTAGGATTCGCGTCAATTAGGGTGTCTGTTCCCTAATTCTTAGATTACCAGACTTAATAAAAAGGGGCATATTCTATTTCGATAATTCAACCATAGAATGTAGTTTCACGTACTTGTGTCTATTTTGTAAATCATTTATAAAACCTGCATGTATTCTCATCCCAAAAATATTAGATTTTAAAAGTGGGACTATAACTCACTTTCACAGATTTTTACTTCGTCGGGAAGTATGACTTGGCCACTGGTTGATTCACGAACCTATAACAATATATACATATATATCAAAGTATGTTCAAAATATATTTATAACACTTTTAATATATTTTGATGTTTTAAGTTTATTAAGTCAGCTGTCCTCGTTAGTAACCTACAACTAGTTGTCCACAGTTAGATGTACAGAAATAAATCGATAAATATTATCTTGAATCAATCCACGACCCAGTGTATACGTATCTCAGTATTGATCACAACTCAAACTATATATATTTTGGAATCAACCTCAACCCTGTATAGCTAACTCCAACATTCACATATAGAGTGTCTATGGTTGTTCCGAAATATATATAGATGTGTCGACATGATAGGTCGAAACATTGTATACGTGTCTATGGTATCTCAAGATTACATAATATATAATACAAGTTGATTAAGTTATGGTTGGAATAGATTTGTTACCAATTTTCACGTAGCTAAAATGAGAAAAATTATCCAATCTTGTTTTACCCATAACTTCTTCATTTTAAATCCGTTTTGAGTGAATCAAATTGCTATGGTTTCATATTGAACTCTATTTTATGAATCTAAACAAAAAAATTATAGGTTTCTAGTCGGAAAAATAAGTTACAAGTCATTTTTGTAAAGGTAGTCATTTTAGTCGAAAGAACGACGTCTAGATGACCATTTTAGAAAACATACTTCCACTTTGAGTTTAACCATAATTTTTGGATATAGTTTCATGTTCATAATAAAAATCATTTTCTCAGAATAACAACTTTTAAATCAAAGTTTATCATAGTTTTTAATTAACTAACCCAAAACAGCCCGCGGTGTTACTACGACGGCGTAAATCCGGTTTTACGGTGTTTTTCGTGTTTCCAGGTTTTAAATCATTAAGTTAGCATATCATATAGATATAGAACATGTGTTTAGTTGATTTTAAAAGTCAAGTTAGAAGGATTAACTTTTGTTTGCGAACAAGTTTAGAATTAACTAAACTATGTTCTAGTGATTACAAGTTTAAACCTTCGAATAAGATAGCTTTATATGTATGAATCGAATGATGTTATGAACATCATTACTACCTTAATTTCCTTGGATAAACCTACTGGAAAAGATAAAAATGGATCTAGCTTCAACGGATCCTTGGATGGCTCGAAGTTCTTGAAGCAGAATCATGACACGAAAACAAGTTCAAGTAAGATCATCACTTGAAATAAGATTGTTATAGTTATAGAAATTGAACCAAAGTTTGAATATGATTATTACCTTGTATTAGAATGATAACCTACTGTAAGAAACAAAGATTTCTTGAGGTTGGATGATCACCTTACAAGATTGGAAGTGAGCTAGCAAACTTGAAAGTATTCTTGATTTTATGAAACTAGAACTTTTGGAATTTATGAAGAACACTTAGAACTTGAAGATAGAACTTGAGAGAGTTCAATTAGATGAAGAAAATTGAAGAATGAAAGTGTTTGTAGGTGTTTTTGGTCGTTGGTGTATGGATTAGATATAAAGGATATGTAATTTTGTTTTCATGTAAATAAGTCATGAATGATTACTCATATTTTTGTAATCTTATGAGATATTTCATGCTAGTTGCCAAATGATGGTTCCCACATGTGTTAGGTGACTCACATGGGCTGCTAAGAGCTGATAATTGGAGTGTATATACCAATAGTACATACATCTAAAAGCTGTGTATTGTACGAGTACGAATACGGGTGCATACGAGTAGAATTGTTGATGAAACTGAACGAGAATGTAATTGTAAGCATTTTTGTTAAGTAGAAGTATTTTGATAAGTGTATTGAAGTCTTTCAAAAGTGTATAAATACATATTAAAACACTACATGTATATACATTTTAACTGAGTCGTTAAGTCATCGTTAGTCGTTACATGTAAGTGTTGTTTTGAAACCTTTAGGTTAACGATCTTGTTAAATGTTGTTAACCCAATGTTTATAATATCAAAAGAGATTTTAAATTATTATATTATCATGATATTATGATGTACGAATATCTCTTAATATGATATATATACATTAAATGTCGTTACAACGATAAACGTTACATATATGTCTCGTTTCAAAATCATTAAGTTAGTAGTCTTGTTTTTACATATGTAGTTCATTGTTAATATAATTAATGATATGTTTACTTATCATAATATCATGTTAACTATATATATAACCATATATATGTCATCATATAGTTTTTTTACAAGTTTTAACGTTCGTGAATCACCGGTCAACTTGGGTGGTCAATTGTCTATATGAAACCTATTTCAATTAATCAAGTCTTAACAAGTTTGATTGCTTAACATGTTGGAAACATTTAATCATGTAAACATCAATCTCAATTAATATATATAAACATGGAAAAGTTCGGGTCACTACAGTACCTACCCGTTAAATAAATTTCGTCCCGAAATTTTAAGCTGTTGAAGGTGTTGACGAATCTTCTGGAAATAGATGCGGGTATTTCTTCTTCATCTGATCTTCACGCTCCCAGGTGAACTCGGGTCCTCTACGAGCATTCCATCGAACCTTTACAATTGGTATCTTTTTTTGCTTAAGTCTTTTAACCTCACGATCCATTATTTCGACGGGTTCTTCGATGAATTGGAGTTTTTCGTTGATTTGGATTTCATCTAACGGAATAGTGAGATCTTCTTTAGCAAAACATTTCTTCAAATTCGAGACGTGGAAAGTGTTATGTACAGCCGCGAGTTGTTGAGGTAACTCAAGTCGGTAAGCTACTGGTCCGACACGATCAATAATCTTGAATGGTCCAATATACCTTGGATTTAATTTCCCTCGTTTACCAAATCGAACAACGCCTTTCCAAGGTGAAACTTTAAGCATGACCATCTCTCCAATTTCAAATTCTATATCTTTTCTTTTAATGTCAGCGTAGCTCTTTTGTCGACTTTGGGCGGTTTTCAACCGTTGTTGAATTTGGATGATCTTCTCGGTAGTTTCTTGTATAATCTCCGGACCCGTAATCTGTCTATCCCCCACCTCACTCCAACAAATTGGAGACCTGCACTTTCTACCATAAAGTGCTTCAAACGGCGCCATCTCAATGCTTGAATGGTAGCTGTTGTTGTAGGAAAATTCTGCTAACGGTAGATGTCGATCCCAACTGTTTCCGAAATCAATAACACATGCTCGTAGCATGTCTTCAAGCGTTTGTATCGTCTTTTCGCTCTGCCCATCAGTTTGTGGATGATAGGCAGTACTCATGTCTAGACGAGTTCCTAATGCTTGCTGTAATGTCTGCCAGAATCTTGAAATAAATCTGCCATCCCTATCAGAGATAATAGAGATTGGTATTCCATGTCTGGAGACGACTTCCTTCAAATACAGTCGTGCTAACTTCTCCATCTTGTCATCTTCTCTTATTGGTAGGAAGTGTGCTGATTTGGTGAGACGATCAACTATTACCCAAATAGTATCAAAACCACTTGCAGTCCTTGGCAATTTAGTGATGAAATCCATGGTAATGTTTTCCCATTTCCATTCCGGGATTTCGGGTTGTTGAAGTAGACCTGATGGTTTCTGATGCTCAGCTTTGACCTTAGAACACGTCAAACATTCTCCTACGTATTTAGCAACATCGGCTTTCATACCCGGCCACCAAAAATGTTTCTTGAGATCCTTGTACATCTTCCCCGTTCCAGGATGTATTGAGTATCTGGTTTTATGAGCTTCTCTAAGTACCATTTCTCTCATATCTCCAAATTTTGGTACCCAAATCCTTTCAGCCCTATACCGGGTTCCGTCTTCCCGAATATTAAGATGCTTCTCCGATCCTTTGGGTATTTCATCCTTTAAATTTCCCTCTTTTAAAACTCCTTGTTGCGCCTCCTTTATTTGAGTAGTAATGTTATTATGAATCATTATATTCATAGATTTTACTCGAATGGGTTCTCTATCCTTCCTGCTCAAGGCATCGGCTACCACATTTGCCTTCCCCGGGTGGTAACGAATCTCAAAATCGTAATCATTCAATAATTCAATCCACCTACGCTGCCTCATATTCAGTTGTTTCTGATTAAATATGTGTTGAAGACTTTTGTGGTCGGTATATATAATACTTTTGACCCCATATAAGTAGTGCCTCCAAGTCTTTAATGCAAAAACAACCGCGCCTAATTCCAAATCATGCGTCGTATAATTTTGTTCGTGAATCTTCAATTGTCTAGACGCATAAGCAATCACCTTCGTTCGTTGCATTAATACACAACCGAGACCTTGCTTTGATGCGTCACAATAAATCACAAAATCATCATTCCCTTCAGGCAATGACAATATAGGTGCCGTAGTTAGCTTTTTCTTCAATAACTGAAACGCTTTCTCTTGTTCATCATTCCATTCAAATTTCTTCCCTTTATGCGTTAATGCAGTCAAGGGTTTTGCTATTTTGGAAAAGTCTTGGATGAACCTTCTGTAGTAACCAGCTAGTCCTAAAAACTGGCGTATGTGTTTCGGAGTTTTCGGGGTTTCCCACTTTTCAACAGTTTCTATCTTTGCCGGATCCACCTTAATACCTTCTTTGTTCACTATGTGACCGAGGAATTGAACTTCTTCCAACCAAAATGCACACTTTGAAAACTTAGCGTACAATTCTTCCTTCCTCAATACTTCTAACACCTTTCTCAAATGTTCACCGTGTTCTTGGTCATTCTTTGAGTAAATAAGTATGTCATCAATGAAAACAATGACAAACTTGTCAAGGTATGGTCCACACACTCGGTTCATAAGGTCCATGAACACAGCTGGTGCATTAGTTAAACCAAACGGCATGACCATAAACTCGTAATGACCGTAACGTGTTCTGAAAGCAGTCTTTGGAATATCATCTTCTTTCACCCGCATTTGATGATACCCGGAACGTAAGTCAATCTTTGAATAAACAGACGAGCCTTGTAGTTGATCAAATAAGTCGTCGATTCTCGGTAGTGGGTAGCGGTTCTTGATGGTAAGTTTGTTCAACTCTCGGTAGTCGATACACAACCTGAATGTACCATCTTTCTTCTTGACAAACAAAACAGGAGCTCCCCACGGTGATGTGCTTGGTCGAATGAAACCACGCTCTAAAAGTTCTTGTAATTGGCTTTGCAGTTCTTTCATCTCGCTGGGTGCGAGTCTGTAAGGAGCACGAGCTATTGGTGCAGCTCCTGGTACAAGATCTATTTGAAATTCAACGGATCGATGTGGGGGTAATCCCGGTAATTCTTTCGGAAATACATCGGGAAATTCTTTTGCAATGGGAACATCATTGATGCTCTTTTCTTCAGTTTGTACTTTCTCGACGTGTGCTAGAACAGCATAGCAACCTTTTCTTATTAGTTTTTGTGCCTTCAAATTACTAATAAGATGTAGCTTCGTGTTGCCCTTTTCTCCGTACACCATTAAGGGTTTTCCTTTTTCTCGTATAATGTGAATTGCATTTTTGTAACAAACGATCTCTGCTTTCACTTCTTTCAACCAGTCCATACCGATTATCACATCAAAACTCCCTAACTCTACTGGTATCAAATCAATCTTAAATGTTTCGCTAACCAGTTTAATTTCTCGATTCCGACATATATTATCTGCTGAAATTAATTTACCATTTGCTAATTCGAGAAAAAATTTACTATCCAAAGGCGTCAATGGACAACTTAATTTAGCACAAAAATCTCTACTCATATAGCTTCTATCCGCACCCGAATCAAATAAAACGTAAGCAGATTTATTGTCAATAAGAAACGTACCCGTAACAAGCTCCGGGTCTTCCTGTGCCTCTGTCGCATTAATATTGAAAACTCTTCCGCGGCCTTGTCCATTCGTGTTCTCCTGGTTCGGGCAATTTCTAATAATGTGGCCCGGTTTTCCACATTTATAACAAACTACATTGGCATAACTTGCTCCGACACTACTTGCTCCGCCATTACTCGTTCCGACACCATTTGTTCCTTTCGTTCTGTTAACCCCTGGTCCGTAGACATCACACTTCGCCGCGCTATGACCATTTCTTTTACACTTGTTGCAAAATTTGGTGCAGAACCCCGAGTGATACTTTTCACACCTTTGGCATAGCTACTTCTGATTGTTGTTGTTGTTGCGGTTATTATTGTTGTTAAGATGATTGTTGTGGTTGCTGTTGTTGTTGTTGTTGTTGTTGTTGTTGTTGGGCCGTTTGTTGTAGTTGCGATTGATGTTGCGATTGTTAGGATAGTTGTTGCGATTATTGTTATAATTGCTGTTGTTGTTGTATTGGTGATTCTTATCACCGTTTTCCTCCCACTTTCTTTTGACTTGCTTCACATTGGCCTCTTCAGTAGTCTGTTCTTTAATTCTTTCTTCAATCTGGTTCACTAGTTTGTGAGCCATTCTACATACCTGTTGTATGGAGGCGGGCTCGTGTGAACTTATATCTTCTTGGATTCTTTCCGGTAATCCTTTCACAAACGCGTCGATCTTCTCTTCCTCATCTTCGAATGCTCCCGGACACAATAGGCACAATTCTGTGAATCGTCTTTCATACGTGGTAATATCAAATCCTTGGGTTCGTAACCCTCTAAGTTCTGTCTTGAGCTTATTGACCTCGGTTCTGGGACGGTACTTCTCGTTCATCAAGTGCTTGAATGCTGACCATGGTAGTGCGTACGCATCGTCTTGTCCCACTTGCTCTAGATAGGTATTCCACCATGTTAACGCAGAACCTGTGAAGGTATGCGTAGCGTACTTCACTTTGTCCTCTTCAGTACACTTACTTATGGCAAACACCGATTCGACCTTCTCGGTCCACCGTTTCAATCCGATTGGTCCTTCGGTTCCATCAAATTCCAAAGGTTTGCAGGCAGTGAATGCTTTGTAGGTGCATCCTACACGATTTCCTGTACTGCTAGATCCAAGGTTATTGTTGGTATGTAGCGCAGCCTGTACTGCGGCTATGTTTGAAGCTAGAAAAGTACGGAATTCCTCTTCATTCATATTCACGGTGTGTCGAGTAGTCGGTGCCATTTCCTTCAAAATAGTCAAATGGAACAAGTTAATCATACAGAATATTAAGAGTAGTTAATAGTATTTCGTAGCATAATATGAACTCATTTATAAAAGCTTTTTCTTCATATTAGCGTTTTATAAGTTTAAATTCGGGTAGTACCTACCCGTTAAGTTCATACTTAGTAGCTAATATACAATTCAACTACTACAATTCTATATGAAAAACTGATTATAATAATATTTCGCGTTCAAACTTTTATACAATATTTTACAAACTTACAATACCGCTTATTTTACATATAGCATGAAATATAGCACACAATAAATTTGATACAAGATGGTTGTGAAGATAATTCTAGCTAGTACACAAGTCGTTCAGTAAAGGCAATAAAGACACGTAATTCATACGTCCAGAAACAAGTCATGCATTCTGGTTTTACTAGGATTACTTCCCATCCTTGGTCTTGTGGAACATAACCGTTATGGCCGTTGATAAGACAGCGTGTTGTAACATCGTCAAAGGGACGAGGGTTACGTAATGTCCAACAGTCCCGTAACAATCTAAAAACCTCATTTCTTACCCCAATTACCGACTCCGTCACTTGTGGGAACGTTTTGTTTAATAGTTGTAGCCCGATGTTCTTGTTCTCACTTTGGTGAGAAGCGAACATTACTAATCCGTAAGCATAACATGCTTCTTTATGTTGCATGTTAGCCGCTTTTTCTAAATCACGAAGTCCAATATTCGGATATATTGAGTCAAAATAATTTCTTAACCCATTGCGTAAAATAGCATTTGGGTTCCCCGCAATATATGCGTCAAAGTAAACACATCGTAACTTATGGATTTCCCAATGTGATATCCCCCATCTTTCGAACGAAAGCCTTTTATAAACCAAGGCATTCTTGGAACGTTCTTCGAATGTCTTACAAACTGATCTCGCCTTAAATAGTTGTGCCGAAGAATTCTGACCGACTCTAGACAAGATTTCATCAATCATGTCTCCGGGTAGGTCTCTTAAAATATTGGGTTGTCTATCCATTTTGTGTTTTTATACTTTAAATAGACAAGAGTTAGATTCATAAAAAAAATACTTATTAATACAAGCAATTTTTACTTATATCATAAAGCATAAGCACACTATATTACTTATATTACACCACACGAATACAACTATCTTATTCCGACTCGCTTGTTTCTTCTTCTTCGGTTTTGGTTCGTTTTGCCAAGTTTCTAGGGATATATGATGTTCCCCTAATACGAGCCGTCGTTATCCACATTGGTTTAGAAAAACCTGGTGGTTTAGAGGTTCCCGGGTCATTGTTACAACTTAACGACTTCGGGGGTTGACGATACATATAAAGTTCATCAGGGTTGGAATTAGATTTCTCTATTTTTATGCCCTTTCCCTTATTATTTTCTTTTGCCTTTTTAAATTCAGTTGGGGTAATTTCTATAACATCATCGGAATTCTCGTCGGAATCTGATTCATCGGAGAATTGGTAATCCTCCCAATATTTTGCTTCCTTGGCGGAAACACCATTGACCATAATTAACCTTGGTCGGTTGGTTGAGGATTTTCTTTTACTTAACCGTTTTATTATTTCCCCCACCAGTTCTATTTCTTCATCCGGTTCCGATTCTTCTTCCGGTTCCGATTCTTCTTCCGGTTCCGACTCTTCTTCCGGTTCCTCTTCGGGAACTTGTGAATCAGTCCACGAATCATTCCAATTTACATTTGACTCTTCATTATTATTAGGTGAGTCAATGGGACTTGTTCTAGAGGTAGACCTCTATCACATAATATCAAACGCGTTAAGAGATTAATATATCACATAATATTCACATGTTAAAAATATATAGTTTCCAACAAAATTTGTTAAGCAATCATTTTTCAAGTAAACACGGTCGAAGTCCAGACTCACTAATGCATCCTAACAAACTCGATAATACACACTAATGCAAAATTCTAGTTCTCTAAGACCAACGCTCGGATACCAACTGAAATGTCCCGTTCTTATTGATTAAAAACGTTCCATATTAATTGATTTCGTTGCGAGGTTTTGACCTCTATATGAGACGTTTTTCAAAGACTGCATTCATTTTTAAACAAACCATAACCTTTATTTCATCAATAAAGGTTTAAAAAGCTTTACGTAGATTATCAAATAATGATAATCTAAAATATCCTGTTTACACACGACCATTACATAATGGTTTACAATACAAATATGTTACAACAAAATAAGTTTCTTGAATGCAGTTTTTACACAATATCATACAAGCATGGACTCCAAATCTTGTCCTTATTTAAGTATGCGACAGCGGAAGCTCTTAATAATCACCTGAGAATAAACATGCTTAAAACGTCAACAAAAATGTTGGTGAGTTATAGGTTTAACCTATATATATCAAATCGTAACAATAGACCACAAGATTTCATATTTCAATACACATCCCATACATAGAGATAAAAATCATTCATATGGTGAACACCTGGTAACCAACAATAACAAGATGCATATATAAGAATATCCCCATCATTCCGGGACACCCTTCGGATATGATATAAATTTCGAAGTACTAAAGCATCCGGTACTTTGGATGGGGTTTGTTAGGCCCAATAGATCTATCTTTAGGATTCGCGTCAATTAGGGTGTCTGTTCCCTAATTCTTAGATTACCAGACTTAATAAAAAGGGGCATATTCGATTTCGATAATTCAACCATAGAATGTAGTTTCACGTACTTGTGTCTATTTTGTAAATCATTTATAAAACCTGCATGTATTCTCATCCCAAAAATATTAGATTTTAAAAGTGGGACTATAACTCACTTTCACAGATTTTTACTTCGTCGGGAAGTATGACTTGGCCACTGGTTGATTCACGAACCTATAACAATATATACATATATATCAAAGTATGTTCAAAATATATTTACAACACTTTTAATATATTTTGATGTTTTAAGTTTATTAAGTCAGCTGTCCTCGTTAGTAACCTACAACTAGTTGTCCACAGTTAGATGTACAGAAATAAATCGATAAATATTATCTTGAATCAATCCACGACCCAGTGTATACGTATCTCAGTATTGATCACAACTCAAACTATATATATTTTGGAATCAACCTCAACCCTGTATAGCTAACTCCAACATTCACATATAGAGTGTCTATGGTTGTTCCGAAATATATATAGATGTGTCGACATGATAGGTCGAAACATTGTATACGTGTCTATGGTATCTCAAGATTACATAATATATAATACAAGTTGATTAAGTTATGGTTGGAATAGATTTGTTACCAATTTTCACGTAGCTAAAATGAGAAAAATTATCCAATCTTGTTTTACCCATAACTTCTTCATTTTAAATCCGTTTTGAGTGAATCAAATTGCTATGGTTTCATATTGAACTCTATTTTATGAATCTAAACAAAAAAATTATAGGTTTCTAGTCGGAAAAATAAGTTACAAGTCATTTTTGTAAAGGTAGTCATTTTAGTCGAAAGAACGACGTCTAGATGACCATTTTAGAAAACATACTTCCACTTTGAGTTTAACCATAATTTTTGGATATAGTTTCATGTTCATAATAAAAATCATTTTCTCAGAATAACAACTTTTAAATCAAAGTTTATCATAGTTTTTAATTAACTAACCCAAAACAGCCCGCGGTGTTACTACGACGGCGTAAATCCGGTTTTACGGTGTTTTTCGTGTTTCCAGGTTTTAAATCATTAAGTTAGCATATCATATAGATATAGAACATGTGTTTAGTTGATTTTAAAAGTCAAGTTAGAAGGATTAACTTTTGTTTGCGAACAAGTTTAGAATTAACTAAACTATGTTCTAGTGATTACAAGTTTAAACCTTCGAATAAGATAGCTTTATATGTATGAATCGAATGATGTTATGAACATCATTACTACCTTAATTTCCTTGGATAAACCTACTGGAAAAGATAAAAATGGATCTAGCTTCAACGGATCCTTGGATGGCTCGAAGTTCTTGAAGCAGAATCATGACACGAAAACAAGTTCAAGTAAGATCATCACTTGAAATAAGATTGTTATAGTTATAGAAATTGAACCAAAGTTTGAATATGATTATTACCTTGTATTAGAATGATAACCTACTGTAAGAAACAAAGATTTCTTGAGGTTGGATGATCACCTTACAAGATTGGAAGTGAGCTAGCAAACTTGAAAGTATTCTTGATTTTATGAAACTAGAACTTTTGGAATTTATGAAGAACACTTAGAACTTGAAGATAGAACTTGAGAGAGTTCAATTAGATGAAGAAAATTGAAGAATGAAAGTGTTTGTAGGTGTTTTTGGTCGTTGGTGTATGGATTAGATATAAAGGATATGTAATTTTGTTTTCATGTAAATAAGTCATGAATGATTACTCATATTTTTGTAATCTTATGAGATATTTCATGCTAGTTGCCAAATGATGGTTCCCACATGTGTTAGGTGACTCACATGGGCTGCTAAGAGCTGATAATTGGAGTGTATATACCAATAGTACATACATCTAAAAGCTGTGTATTGTACGAGTACGAATACGGGTGCATACGAGTAGAATTGTTGATGAAACTGAACGAGAATGTAATTGTAAGCATTTTTGTTAAGTAGAAGTATTTTGATAAGTGTATTGAAGTCTTTCAAAAGTGTATAAATACATATTAAAACACTACATGTATATACATTTTAACTGAGTCGTTAAGTCATCGTTAGTCGTTACATGTAAGTGTTGTTTTGAAACCTTTAGGTTAACGATCTTGTTAAATGTTGTTAACCCAATGTTTATAATATCAAAAGAGATTTTAAATTATTATATTATCATGATATTATGATGTACGAATATCTCTTAATATGATATATATACATTAAATGTCGTTACAACGATAAACGTTACATATATGTCTCGTTTCAAAATCATTAAGTTAGTAGTCTTGTTTTTACATATGTAGTTCATTGTTAATATAATTAATGATATGTTTACTTATCATAATATCATGTTAACTATATATATAACCATATATATGTCATCATATAGTTTTTTTACAAGTTTTAACGTTCGTGAATCACCGGTCAACTTGGGTGGTCAATTGTCTATATGAAACCTATTTCAATTAATCAAGTCTTAACAAGTTTGATTGCTTAACATGTTGGAAACATTTAATCATGTAAACATCAATCTCAATTAATATATATAAACATGGAAAAGTTCGGGTCACTACAATGGCCACCCGATCCGGTGGATATCCACCCGATCTACCCGCTTCGTAATGGATATGGATGAACCTAAATGGATATGGATACGGATATGGATGAACCTAAATGGATATGGATATGAACATGGATGAAAAGTTTCATCCATGGATATATCCATTACCACCCGAAATACGTATACAAATACATAAATATAGATATATTCTTATATATTTACTATTACAAGCTCATTTACCGTTAGATTTACATTTTGCTTTCAACCCTATAATGAAATAACTCTAATATATTACAATAAAACATGTATATCTAACAAAATAAACTTACAAATTTCATATTTAATTTTTTATAATCAATGTTTTATAATAAGTTTAGCAAATTTTGTTATATCTTCGACAAAGATTACACATTTTTATGGATAGAATTTTTAATTTCATGTCATATTTATTTTTGCTATACTACGTTTACGTTTTAATCGCATATTAAAAATACTATAACTTTTTTTTAATATCCATTGGATATCCATTAACCCGCTTAATCCATTGGATATGGATATGGACGGATGATCTGAAACTAAATGGATATGGATATGGATATGGATGAACAAAAACTAAATGGATATGGATATGGATACGGCATCACCCGATCCATATCCGGTCTATTGCCATCCCTAACCACAACGTAGCCGTGAACGAGGTGAACAACTTTAACTCTCGCGACTTGACCCGATTCACTCATCTTCTTTCTCAAATCGAGCTCTCTCTCTAAGCTCTCTTTCTCTCTTTATAATGACCCAACTTTTTCGACTTGCTTTTGTGCTTTGTGCTTTCACGAAACTGCGTATTCGGGTGTACTGAGCTATATTATACTCTGGGATCTTACTACATGTGGATTAATTTTGTTTATATGTTTAAACGTGCCTTTAAGTACGTAGGGTACTTAACTTGATCCCCGGAAGCCTTTATGACCGTTGGTGTCACTTGACGTCTAGAACGAACTGCGTACTGTGTACACGTTTAACTTTGGTCATAATCAGAATATTATAACTACGAAATACTAATTGTTATTTTATAATAACAATTACTTGGGTTTTTGGATGCTTAATTACGCTTAGTAATTTACTAGAGCACACTAGTTAGTCTTGTTGGACTTTCTACCTTGTTGGACTTTAGCCCACCCTACACTAGCTAGTGGACTATTTAATTAGCCCAGTTATTATTAGTTAGTGACCTATATTAATGTAAGATAAATGCTCATTTATTAGAGGGAACATACTAGCATTTTTGTTAACCATTATCCTTAATGTTACATGAGATCCTAACATAAGCACCAACTTTAGACAACCATTAACCAAAAAACAAAAAGGTGTCTCCCTTGTCCCCCCACCAAACCCACGGCCACCCCACCTGTAGAAACCCGAACTCCAAGTAATGTACTTAACATGAGCAAATGCACAGCGGAAGACTTAATTCGTACCTGAGAAAAAAACATGCTTTAAAACGTCAACATAAAGTTGGTGAGATATATAGGTTTTGTTGCTAGCAGCGTTATAACAATGGACCACAAGATTTCATATGTAAACATTTTAATAAAAATATTCTAAGTGGTTGAGCACTTGGTAACCATACTTAACATTTAATCACGTCGCATATTCCCTTTATTATGAAATCTTACTACACCGTACCAAGTGTAGTCACGAAACGAAGTACTGTGCAACCGTTGAATACTGGTCGTCCAGTCCGGTTGGGGTTGTCAGGCCCGATAGATCTATCAACAGGATTCGCGTTTACAATACCGCTGTAAATATTAGTTACCAAGCTACAGGGAAGTATGCCAGTGGTACAACTCAACGTAGAATATATTTTTTCTGTTACTTGTATCCATAACGTAAAACATAAAATACATGTATTCTCATCCCGAAATATTTAGAGTTTAAAAGTGGGACTATATACTCACCATACTGTATTTTGTAGTAAAAATACATATAACACCATTTAACGAGTATAAGGTTGGCCTCAGATTCACGAACCTATATCAAGTATATATATATTAAAACACATTTTTGTAATCGAACAATTTTATATATTATGACCTTATATATTATATACATAATTTGTATAAATGTCCAGAAATGATTATCATTTATATAGTTATATATATATTTATTTATTTATTCTAAAAGTACTTAATTTGTTATGTATGAATATTTTTACAAAGATTAATAATATAAATAATTTCTTGTTTTTATGTAATATTACTTGTAAGTATATATACATATATATATATATAATAATTTTTTTTTATATATTTAATAATATTAATAATTGTTGTATCTGATGGTTATATATTAAGTATAACATTACATATAATTATTATAATAAGAATCATAATAATAATAATGATATTAGCAGTAAAATTAATAATAATAATAATAATTTAGTTGTAATGATAACATAATAATTTTTTTTAAAAGTGATAATCAGTTTTAATATTAACTATAATAGTGTTAATTTTAATGATAAAGATAATAACTATTTTTTTTCTTAAAAATGATCATTTTAAATAAATTAATAATAACAAAAATAATAATGTTATTAAATAATAATAAATATAAATTAGAACTACCTTATAAACCTTCCTTTAAAAAAAATAAGCCATTGCCCGGAATTGAACCCGAGACCTCCTTTATCCCAACATAACACTTGAACCGGTGGGCTGTTGCCCAGTTTCTGATTTGTTATACCTTTTAATTTTTATATCCCGTACTATTTTCTGTTTCCTTTTCTACTTCATCCTCACAAACCAATCGGTCAATTGCCATATTCAATCACAATCACGAATTACTTAGTTTAATTCATAGCTTTAAATAAGAATGAAAACATCCTATGTGTTTAAATACATTTACTGTAATAGAGAAAAAAAATAAAAGAAAAACAGAATAATACAGCGTCGCTGTTGAAACCGAAGAACATGGATATTGATTTCGAAATTGAGATAGTTTAAGACCTTGATACCTTCATGAAAAATGTTTACAATCGTTATTAAAAACTTCCCGAATCGTTAATTTACACTGAAACCTTAAAAGGATTTCGAATTTCGCTATAATGAAACTGTTTGACCTTTTGACTCAAAACTTTGACTTTAAAAATTGAGACTCCATTTGATGAATTGAACAACGAATTTTTGCAGAAAGGTCAGGTAAAAGAATCCTTACAAAACTACATTTATGAATTTTGAAATAACAACTGATGTCGAGCTTTTTGAATTGAAGTTCAAGAACAGGCAACCGGAACTCTTTTTCTTTTTAAAATCTCTGATTAAATTCTTCATATAGGATAGCTAATAATATTTGTAATCGATAATGCTAGAAGAGAATCGAAGATTATTTTTTTTTTTACAATGTGAACTGAACGATTGTTTTATAGCGTGTAAGGGTCGACACTCTTATTCGTTCCAAGGAAATAAAAACAGAAAAAAAATTATAAATAAATAAAAAGAAAGATACTGATTACTAACTAATTTTGGTTGTTTGTGAAACTTGTTTTTTTTTTTTTTTTGGACTCGTAACCAGCTTAGAGTCAAGAAAGATTTTTATATCGCTATTCAACAAATTTCTCTAATTAATCTAACTTAAACGATTTTTATATTTAATTAAAATACAAAATATAATAATAGAAATAATAATTATGCTAATAATAATAATATTAAAATAATACTTAATAATAATAATAAGTGCAACAATATGAGTAATGAACATAATAATCATAATAAAAATTAAACTTTACTAATAATAACGATAACAATAATATTAGTAATAATGTTACTATAACTGATTAAGTGTATCCACTATATATATTTAAAATAATAATATAACTAATACTGATTTTAATATTATTATCAATATTAATACTAATATTAATAATGAAGGTAATAATAACATTAATATAACCATTATATATATATATATTTTTTTTATAAATACATTTATCATATTAATAATATATATTAAAATTATTCAACATATATTATATGATAATATAGGTTGAATATTTATAACTTTTAATATAAGTACCTTGTTAAAGTTATCAATTAATAAGTATATATATATCGTATATACACATAATTGTTCGTGAATCGTCAAGCTTGGTCAAAAAGGGTAACTGATTATCCGAATATAGATTTTAACTTTCTAGACTCCACATTAGGGTTTTTGCTTATCGTGTCGGAAACATATAGAGATTAGGGTTTAATTTTGGTCGGAAATTTCCGGGTCGTTACAGTACCCACCCGTTAAAGAAATTTCGTCCCCGAAATTTGGTAGAGGTTGTCATAAATAACAATAGGAATGTTTTCATGACGAATATGAGGTAATAATAGAGTTTTATCATTATTGGAAGATATGGATAAAACGATTCGATCATGTGAAGCGCACGAGTGAAGCTATCACAAGAGAATGAAATGAGTGAATATGGAATTGTTTTAACCGATGACGTGATTAAGATTGATTTCCAGAATTTAAGGGATTTAAGGAAAATCTTATGTAATAAGATTTGGTTCTTCGACGATTTAGGAAACAGGATCTCCTTTGATTTAATACGGTAATCTGTTTCGATTTCTCTGTCGGATATTTCACTATAAATCCATTCCCTTTACTTCTTTATTTCCACAGCTCACACCTTCTATTCTTTCTCCTTAAAGCATTCATCAATATACTCCATCCGGTCCTGATTCTTAATATACTCCTATATTTCGTATCAGAAATTCTTCTTTTCTATCTACCTTCAGTAGAATCTATTTACTTCTACTATACTCTTGTTTTTATAGTGTTTCTAGTTTTCCCGTGTCTCTATATTGTTATCTGCATTGGTATACATGGTTTGAAATTTCTGAGTTATTATTGGGCTTTATATTCTTCATTATTTTTCGAAGCTTCATGCTTTCGTTTCCTCTTCCCGTTCTCGAGCCAAGCGAGTAATGATCCGGAATTCGTAGGTTTGAAATTCGAAATGAACATAGCTAATGCTTTAGAAAGAAATGGTAATGGCACGATTTTGATTTGTCAAATTACCAGAATATCCTGGAAAAGACCGAATCATCAAGAGAATATTTTCTTGATATGTTTAGAGATTAGATAGAATGTAAGAGCCGTGTAACATGGCATATGATGATGGTACTGTGAATCATCACATTCCATTAGAAACTTAACATGAATTATTGTAATATAATGAAGTTGATCAAGTTTCATTATATTATACTAATTCAAGCATTAGTTCCCAACACTGCTTCAAAACATTCCTATTTTAAACTCGAAAGATTTAGAAACTAACACAGTTTCCTTTATATTGTAACGCAGATATTACGGAGAGATAAATGATTTCAGATGAGAACATTTGTGAAAATATCTTCAGAGATATTGAGGATATTTATAATGAAAGATATGATAATATCTTGGAATTTCTAATGTCGAAGGATGCTGATGAAAATTGACCCGTAAGGGTTTAGATTCAGAAGCAAGGTGTTTGCTACAGAATCGTCATGATTCTTTATGTACAAGTTTAGTCCTTGTAACTTGTTCAAAGTCTCCTTCACGGTTTGCTCAATCCGGTTTTCAGTACCAAATTTTCTATCGAGCGTTCCTAACACTTCCTTCTTTTATCATCAACTTTTGGTCATTAAGACCATCTACAACATGCTACTTTGTCAGCATTTTCAAAGTTATCGGATCTGGGTCATCGGTTATCAAACCAAGATGGTTTCAGGAGAATTGTATTTTTAGATGATTAAACGCTGATGGTAATATGATGGGATATAAAAGGTTCTCCGGTAACGATGGCGAAAGAACAACGTATATATATCGAAGTTATACTAAGAGTAATCTTACTGAGAAGTCGAAGTGGAGTTGTGACAAAATTGGCTAATTTGAAAAGGGATTGCAAAGTTATTTTGGGTAATAATAACACTAAAGAAATTAACACTGCTGCGTGTTAAACGTTGACTCAGTCTCCGAGAGTCTTACAGGAGCATAAGTCTTTTCTTCCGTAGATGAAACGCGGTTGGTTCATCCTCTCGATTGAGGGGTTTTTCAAGAATCATGAAAGATTTGATCACGCATTGTAATTGTCGAGATACAAATGAGGTTTAAGATGAAATCAAGTGGCAAACTTGAAGAATTATTTAGTTTCATATGTTATAATCAATATTTTAATTCATTTTAATTGTCCAAAGTTAGCAGTCTAATAGTCCGATGGTTCAATGATTCATATATAATTTAATATATAATATTCGAATTAAATAATACGTATCGTGACCCGTGTACCGGTCTCGGTGTCGATCACAACTCAAAGTATATATATATTTTGGAATCAACTCCGACCCTATATAGCCAACTCCCACCTTCATATATAGAGTGTCTACGGTTGTTCCGAAATATATATATAGATGGGTCGATATGATAAGTCGAAACCTTGCATACGTGTCCCGTTATTTAAAGTGCGTAAAAATAAATAACAGAAATTAAATGACAATGAATAAAATTGCGAGAATGTAAATTGCGATAATTTAAATGTTAGCCGGGAATAGTTAGCTAGGAACAGTTAGCGTGGATACCTAACAATATTTCAATTTAGTTAATTCGTCTGTTTCTAACAAATTTTATTTTGTCCAATGTTTTCTTCTTTATGCCACTTGTTGGATTCTGATAGGTCAAAATCCAAATATGAAATTTGAATAGAAATGGTTATTCTATGGTGAATAGATATGTATATCGGATAGTGAATGATCGTTGAATCAGATTCGAAGAATGTACAGTGTAACCTATTAATGTGAATTCTAAATATTCCTCGGGTACTACCCACCCGTTAAAATATTTTCATCATTAATAGTTTGTGCGAAGAAATTTTTAATTACAATCTTTATGAAAATATACTTGCATATATATTTTCATCGGATGTAATCATGGATTTAATGAGTCAAAAACTCATCTGATTTACCGTTAATACTAGATTACATAATCTCTAAAACTTTAGAAATTACATATTCACCATGTCGAACAAGGAAAAATGAGGTAGAATGATACGTAAAGCGAAGATAGCCGATGTAAATCGATGTGTAGAACGAAGTTCATACTCGAAGTACAGATGGTGATATTGAGGCGTGTAATGTTGATATTCGAGGTACAGATTGTGATATTGAGAGTTACGGCGCGGTTATGGTTTAGAGATGATAAGGGTACTGTCGACGTCGATGATGGTGGTACTGATTATGCTGCTGGTGCTGCTGCTGGTGTTCGTAACCTTCGCACCAGATTCTCCAAAACCATTACTCAAGCACGTAGTTCGTTAACTTCTTATTATGCCGGGATGATTGGCAGTTGGATCGAGCGGATGAATAAAATTCGAAATATGGAATAGTATGTAATTGTGACGAGATACTCGGAAAAGAGGAGAGAAAATGGTTTCCCGAACAGGTTCGCCGGTAAGTGTTTTAGGTTCATCGCCAAGAGACAATTTGGGAAGAATCTTTGACATGAAATGATTTTCGAATATAGAATGATATTCTAACTTCATAGAGTATCTATAATAATAAAGATTTCGTAGCCTACAGAGGATTTTACGACATATGACAAGCAAGTCTACAGATGCGCTAAGATATGAATTTTTGTCTATACACTATCGATGCACTAAATGCAGTAAGACGTGTCTAGACTAAAGAATGATAAGCAGACAATTCCCTAAGGATGATAAGCAGATGGTTTCCGACTAGATACGATAAGCAAAACTTTTGACATGTAACCACGGTCAAAGTCCAGACTCACTAATGTATCCTAACAACTACCAGTTAGACACACTAATGGGAGGCCTGGTTCGCTAAGACCAACGCTCTGATACCAACTGTAGAAACCCGAACTAATCCTCCCGGACGGAATCTTCAACAGTTGGTTCCATCGCGATGGCCGACTCCAAGTAATGTCCTTAACATGAGCAAATGCACAGCGGAAGACTTAATTCGTACCTGAGAAAAAAACATGCTTTAAAACGTCAACATAAAGTTGGTGAGATATATAGGTTTTGTTGCTAGCAGCGTTATAACAATGGACCACAAGATTTCATATGTAAACATTTTAATAAAAATATTCTAAGTGGTTGAGCACTTGGTAACCATACTTAACATTTAATCACGTCGCATATTCCCTTTATTATGAAATCTTACTACACCGTACCAAGTGTAGTCACGAAACGAAGTACTGTGCAACCGTTGAATACTGGTCATCCAGTCCGGTTGGGGTTGTCAGGCCCGATAGATCTATCAACAGGATTCGCGTTTACAATACTGCTGTAAATATTAGTTACCAAGCTACAGGGAAGTATGCCAGTGGTACAACTCAACGTAGAATATATTTTTTCCGTTACTTGTGTCCATAACGTAAAACATAAAATACATGTATTCTCATCCCGAAATATTTAGAGTTTAAAAGTGGGACTATATACTCACCATACTGTATTTTGTAGTAAAAATACATATAACACCATTTAACGAGTATAAGGTTGGCCTCAGATTCACGAACCTATATCAAGTATATATATATTAAAACACATTTTTGTAATCGAACAATTTTATATATTATGACCTTATATATTATATACATAATTTGTATAAATGTCCAGAAATGATTATCATTTATATAGTTATATATATATTTATTTATTTATTCTAAAAGTACTTAATTTGTTATGTATGAATATTTTTACAAAGATTAATAATATAAATAATTTCTTGTTTTTATGTAATATTACTTGTAAGTATATATACATATATATATATATATATAATAATTTTTTTTTATATATTTAATAATATTAATAATTGTTGTATCTGATGGTTATATATTAAGTATAACATTACATATAATTATTATAATAAGAATCATAATAATAATAATGATATTAGCAGTAAAATTAATAATAATAATAATAATTTAGTTGTAATGATAACATAATAATTTTTTTTAAAAGTGATAATCAGTTTTAATATTAACTATAATAGTGTTAATTTTAATGATAAAGATAATAACTATTTTTTTTTCTTAAAAATGATCATTTTAAATAAATTAATAATAACAAAAATAATAATGTTATTAAATAATAATAAATATAAATTAGAACTACCTTATAAACCTTCCTTTAAAAAAAATAAGCC
This sequence comes from Rutidosis leptorrhynchoides, assembly GCF_046630445.1. Classification (NCBI taxonomy): domain Eukaryota; kingdom Viridiplantae; phylum Streptophyta; class Magnoliopsida; order Asterales; family Asteraceae; genus Rutidosis; species Rutidosis leptorrhynchoides. The sequence goes on from NC_092336.1 coordinate 193,015,456, forward strand.
ATTGCCCGGAATTGAACCCGAGACCTCCTTTATCCCAACATAACACTTGAACCGGTGGGCTGTTGCCCAGTTTCTGATTTGTTATACCTTTTAATTTTTATATCCCGTACTATTTTCTGTTTCCTTTTCTACTTCATCCTCACAAACCAATCGGTCAATTGCCATATTCAATCACAATCACGAATTACTTAGTTTAATTCATAGCTTTAAATAAGAATGAAAACATCCTATGTGTTTAAATACATTTACTGTAATAGAGAAAAAAAAATAAAAGAAAAACAGAATAATACAGCGTCGCTGTTGAAACCGAAGAACATGGATATTGATTTCGAAATTGAGATAGTTTAAGACCTTGATACCTTCATGAAAAATGTTTACAATCGTTATTAAAAACTTCTCGAATCGTTAATTTACACTGAAACCTTAAAAGGATTTCGAATTTCGCTATAATGAAACTGTTTGACCTTTTGACTCAAAACTTTGACTTTAAAAATTGAGACTCCATTTGATGAATTGAACAACGAATTTTTGCAGAAAGGTCAGGTAAAAGAATCCTTACAAAACTACATTTATGAATTTTGAAATAACAACTGATGTCGAGCTTTTTGAATTGAAGTTCAAGAACAGGCAACCGGAACTCTTTTTCTTTTTAAAATCTCTGATTAAATTCTTCATATAGGATAGCTAATAATATTTGTAATCGATAATGCTAGAAGAGAATCGAAGATTATTTTTTTTTTTACAATGTGAACTGAACGATTGTTTTATAGCGTGTAAGGGTCGACACTCTTATTCGTTCCAAGGAAATAAAAACAGAAAAAAAATTTTAAATAAATAAAAAGAAAGATACTGATTACTAACTAATTTTGGTTGTTTGTGAAACTTGTTTTTTTTTTTTTTTTTGGACTCGTAACCAGCTTAGAGTCAAGAAAGATTTTTATATCGCTATTCAACAAATTTCTCTAATTAATCTAACTTAAACGATTTTTATATTTAATTAAAATACAAAATATAATAATAGAAATAATAATTATACTAATAATAATAATATTAAAATAATACTTAATAATAATAATAAGTGCAACAATATGAGTAATGAACATAATAATCATAATAAAAATTAAACTTTACTAATAATAACGATAACAATAATATTAGTAATAATGTTACTATAACTGATTAAGTGTATCCACTATATATATTTAAAATAATAATATAACTAATACTGATTTTAATATTATTATCAATATTAATACTAATATTAATAATGAAGGTAATAATAACATTAATATAACCATTATATATATATATATATATATATATATATATATATATATATATATATATATATTTTATAAATACATTTATCATATTAATAATATATATTAAAATTATTCAACATATATTATATGATAATATAGGTTGAATATTTATAACTTTTAATATAAGTACCTTGTTAAAGTTATCAATTAATAAGTATATATATATCGTATATACACATAATTGTTCGTGAATCGTCAAGCTTGGTCAAAAAGGGTAACTGATTATCCGAATATAGATTTTAACTTTCTAGACTCCACATTAGGGTTTTTGCTTATCGTGTCGGAAACATATAGAGATTAGGGTTTAATTTTGGTCGGAAATTTCCGGGTCGTTACACCACCTCACCACCACCTCACCTCCTATAAATATCAAGCTTATCCCATTCATTTCACACTTGATTTCATTTACAATTTACACACACTTACTCTCTAATTATCTCTCTAGTCTTTCTCACTCTAAAAAGTGTAAGTTTTAAACTTTCTTCTTCTTCTTCCCTTCTCATTCACGACATCATCATCATCATCATTGGATCTAGCTCTTTAGCTTTTAGATCTTGTTATATCTTGTAGATTCAAACATGGATTTGAATCCTTCAAGAACATGGAAGATTCAAGCTTTCTAGATTTGAATCTTCACCTATTTTCTAGATCTAAATCTTGTAGCTTTTAATCTCTTTATTTTGTTGTAAAGATTTAAACTTGTGTTTGTAATCTTCATGTAACTTGAAGATCTAGCTTCATGCTTCAAGGGTCTTCAAGAGCAACCAAGATTCAAGCTTTCTAGCTTTGAATCTTCATTAATTTTGTTGGATCTATGTTTTCTAACTTATGATCTCATTATTTTTTTATAAAGATCAAAACTTGTGTTTATGATCTTCATGTAACTTGAAGATCCAAGCTTTATGCTTCAAGATCTTCAAAAACACCAAAGATTCAAGCTTTCTAGCTTTGTAATCTCATAACTTGTGTGAAAAGGATCCAAGCTCTCTAGCTTAGGGTTCCATTACTTTGTTTAATCAAATTTGTGTTCATACTTGTTTGATTGATGGAAAGTTTGTAGCTTTAGTTGTAAATAGAACTTGTATTTGTGTTAAGACTAAGAATATGATGTAACCTTGGTTCATCATCCTTCTAAAACTCTTAAGTGAGTTGTATTCTTATTTGGTCTTAACATATTGTGTGTTGATGGTTGAATCTTGGTCAAAGTGATGCTAACACATCAATGAGTTGTACACGTGAAGCTTACACGCATCAAGGATGAGAACCGTGATTAGCATCAAGCACCAAGAAACCCACCGGAGCACTTGTTTGCTGTTTTTGGGGTCTGATTTCTGTAAAATTGATTTTCAGACAGTTCGTTTCGAGTAGATGACTTTTTGTTTAGGCCTCACCTTAATCCGATATACGGTTTAGGATTTATAGCCTTCCGAAAGTCACTACGCCTTTGTAACGTTGTGCTGAAATTTCTGACCTACTCGCACTTAAACCATCGCCATGGTCAAATGAAGACGAGTTAGGTTCTAAAAATTGGTCAGCGGTTAGAGGACTCACATACGGAGCCATGGCCACTGACTACGTGTCTTTTCGATTTATATAGAGGTCGTAACAGCTGTCCGAAGTCAGCCTTTTGTTTCGATCTCTATTCTTGTTAAACTTACCTTAGTTTTGATGAATGATGATGAAAATGATGATGTTGATGATGAAACTTAAACTTAATTTATTCACTTTTAAACCTTATTGGGACAACATACTGACCTAGTGACCTTTGACTTAGGTTGACGACCTTTCGGACCGACTTACAACCTGAATACGTTTCATATCGACTTGTACTGCTTATTCACTGTGAGTTATAGCATCTCTTTTTTACTTTAACTATTTTTGGGACTGAGAATACATGCGCTTTTTACGTTTTACATACTAGACACGAGTACTTAAACTTTATATATGTCTGGGTAACATAACGGCACAAAGATTCTCCTTAGCTCGGTAACGTTTAATCATTGGTTTCCTAACCGTGAACGCAAATCTTAGATATGGATCCATAGGGTTTGACAACCCCAGTCGGGCTAGTCGCGCTAGCAGACAACGGGTGTTTAATACTTCGAGGACAAACGCACTCGCCAAGTGCACTTTTAGGGGGTGATATACATACGTTAAGTCTAGTTACCGGGTGCCCACGGTTAAGCATATACTTTTCATACTGATTTAAACTGCTGAATTGAAGCACTGAAATCTCGTGGTCTACATTACTTTACTGATTACAAACTATAGCTCACCAACATTCGTGTTGACTTTTAAGTGTGTATTTCTCAGGTACTTAGACGATGTTGCTTCCGCTGTTAGAATTGCTGTCTTGGTGTTATAGACTTGCTGTTATGGACCTGCTGTGTTAGATTTCCGCTGCATTACTTAGAGATGTCTCAATCATGAAACTTTTCTTTTGCATTCTTAACTTATGTTATTTTCAACAATGACTTTGTAACGACCTTCGTGTCACGTTATATTTTGTAAAACGCTATCTTTTTATGAATGCAAAACTGGTTTTCAAACAGCATATAGTGTTTGACCTTGTAATGATCCTGTTGTTGATGAACCGTACACGATGGTTTTGTACGGGGCGTCACATTCTCTCTAGAGGGAAATGGGTGGAAGAGGTGAAAATAAGGATAAGATAGAGATTGGATCAGTTTTAGAGGCTCAAAACTGACCCCCAAGTGAAAAGACTCAAATACCCTTCATTAAAACTCAAAATATCAAGAAAATCACCAAATATGCGTTTTCAGCCGCAATTAGCGCCTACTGGCCGCAAATTACGGTCAGCCGTAAAAGTGGCCAAATACGCCCATTTGGGAGCTGAAGAACCCCAGCCAGCCGCAAATTGCGCCCACCAGCCGCAATTTGCGCCTGGGCCCTTTTTCGCATTTTTCGGACACTTGTTTTGGTCGTAACTTTCAAACCGTAACTCCGTTTTCGACGAATCAAATATTGTTGGAAACGTAATAAAGTATACTATCCAATGGTAAGGTTATAAAAATTCAACTCAAACTTTATTTGGGGTCAAAATATACGGTTACATGCCTCGTAATTCGAATGACGTCCAAAATAACGCGTAACTGAAAAACAGGATGTTACACTAAGGGTTTCCCTTATATAGGGAATGAATAACTTGTTCCCAAAGCAAAAATCTCTCAAAATCCGGCATCAGCAAAATTGCATTGGCATAATTTACGTCGGGCTGGCGTAAATTACGCCCATATTTGTACTGGCGTAAAAACTTGGCGTAATCGTACTCCAAAAAGTGACTTTTTCTGACTTTTGAAGTTTGCCTGGCGTAATTTACACCGAGCTGGCATAATTTACGCCCATATTTGTACTGCCGTAAAAAGCTGGCGTAAAAACTTGAAAGCTGGCGTAATTTACTCCAATGTAAAAATTCTGATTTTTCCATCTTTTTCCACAACTCGACTTCAAATGTCGTTTTTTCGCACCTTTTTGCACTAACTTCTTTTCACACCTGTAATACATGAAATCTCATCAAAGTACCATGTTTTCACTTAAATGTAATCACTTTTATCATATTTAAGTGAAAATGATCGTGTCAAACAATGACCGATCACCTTCTCACCTGGACTCGGCATCATCTTATTCAGGTACTACTCGTGTTAATATTGGTAATGGGACTTCTTTGCCCATTACACATATTGGCTTGAATTTTATTAATAAAGACATTCCGCTTTTAGATGTTCTTGTGGTTCCATATATGACTAAGAATTTGCTTTCTATCAGTAAACTAACCGCTGATAATCCTATTGATGTTTTGATTTCTGAAAAGGTGTTTACAATTCAGAACCGTCACTCAAAAGCGGTTCTAGCAACAGGATGAAGACATAATGATTTATATTTGCTTGAGTGTGGTCAAAAGGCTTTTCTTGCTGCGCTACATGCACACAAGTCTCGTTGTTCTTATGAGTTATGGCACTCTCGCTTGGGACATACTTCTTTTTCTGTTATTTCTTTATTAAATAAACAATGGTGGTTGTCCGTAACCTCTGTGTTACCAAAACCAACCTTATGTTCTTCTTGTCAGCTATCTAAAAGCAAACATTTATCTTTTAATATTAATGAGAAACGTGCTTTACATGTTCTTGATATTGTTCATTGTGATTTATGGGGCCCTGCGCCTGTTGTTTCTACTAATGGTTACAAATATTATGTGGTTTTTATTGATAATTATTCCAGGTTTACGTGGTTCTATCCACTCAAATTGAAATCTGATTTTCCTGCCATATTCACGACTTTTGCTCATATGGTTCAAACGTAATTCTCATGTAAATTAAAAGTTTTTCAGTCAGATAATGGCACCGAAATTACTAATCAACGTGTACGTGACTTATTAACAACTAATGGCATACTTCATCGTATGTCATGTCCTTACACGCCCCAACAAAATGGGCGAGCTGAGAGGAAACACCATAATTTAACCGAAACGGGCCTTGCTATGTTATTTAATTCCCAGGCACCTGCAAGTCTTTGGGTTGATGCATTTATTTCGGCTGCTCATATCATTAATCGTCTTCCTACTGTGGTACTCAACAACCGGTCCCCTTTTGAGATGCTTTTCCATACGCATCCTAACTATGATAATTTTTGGATGTCATGTTTATCCATATCTTCGTGATTATGCTTTGCATAAGTAATCTCCACGAAGTCTAGCTTGTATCTTTATTGGTTATTGCACTCAACACAAAGGTTTTAAGTGTCTCATTCAATCTAATGGACGTGTTTACATTACTCAGCATGCTCAATTTGATGAACTTATTTTTCCTTTTACCGGACAAGTACCACCTCCTGATCTTGCATCATTGTTATTTTCTACATATGATGATCACCTTGCTTCTTCACCTAGTTCAAATGAGAATTCACAACCTGATTATTTTCATTCACCTGTGCCGGATGCTCCTCGCAAATGTTCTTTGTGCGTTGATCCGACACCACCATCCGCTACTATCTCCGTGATCCACCATCACCGGCTGCCCCGCTCTCTCCTCCTACGCTGCCGTCACCACCACCTATTGTTCCGCCACCAGTTGGGCAGCCCATCGCCACTCACCCTATGATCACTCATGGCAAATCAGGTATTTTTAAGCCTCGTTACATTGTGGATCTTGCGCATGTCTCCCCAACTCGCTTGCATGCTGCTCTCCTTGTCAATACCGAACCCAAAACTTACACAGCTGCCTTGAAAGATCCATCTTGGGCTGCTGCAATGCGAGAAGAAATGGACGCTCTCTCTACAAATCATACATGGGATCTTGTTCCACGTCCCACTCATTTGAATATGGTTGGTTCTAAGTGGGTTTTTCGCACCAAATATCATTCGGATGGCAAGGTTGATTGCCTCAAAGCTCGTCTTGTGGCTCAAGGATTCACGCAAGTACCGGGTCTCGATTATTTTATTACTTTTAGTCCTGTGGTTAAAGCGGCTATTGGTCGTATTGTCTTATCTCTTGCCACTATGTATAAATGGCCTTTACATCAACTTGATGTTAACAATGCTTTCCTAAATGGGCATCTCACTGAAACTGTCTATATGGAGCAACCTCCTGGTTTTATACACCCTCGTTATCTAAATCATGTTTGCCAATTAAGGAAAGCTTTATACGGTCTCAAATAAGCACCCGTGCTTGGTTTCAACGCTTAAGTACTTTTCTAGTGAATCTCGGTTTTTATTGTAGCAGGGTCAATCCATCTTTGTTTGTCCTTAGACGAGCCTCGAGTACACTTTATCTCCTCGTTTATGTTGATGATATCATTATCACGGGTAATGCTCCCTCGACTATTAGTAACTTTATCTCTCGCTTACATGATGAATTTGCTATCAAGGATCTTGGTCGTTTGAACTATTTTCTCTGCCTTGAAGTCACATATACTTCCACTGGTTTATTTCTAAGTCAAACTAAGTATGCCCGTGATGTTCTCTTGTGTGCTGATTTATTGCATGCCAAACCCGTTGCTACTCCACTTTCTACTACGAATCACTTTACCACGAAGGGCACTCCCTTCTCCGATCCTACATTGTATCGTTCTATGGTTGGTGCTCTTCAATACATGACTATTACACGCCCTGATCTTTCGTATGCTGTTAATCACGTTAGTCAGTTTCTACAAGCTCCGACTATTGACCATTATCAGGCTGTCAAGCGTATTATGCGGTATGTTAAAGGTACTCTCACGTATGGATTACCCTTCTATCACTCTCCTTCCGCTTCTCTGCTTGGCTATTCGGATGCTAATTGGGCTCGGTGTATTGAGACTCGTCGTTCTACTTATGGCTACTCTATTTTTCTTGGTGGTAACTTGGTTTCGTGGAGTGCTAAAAAGAAACCCACTGTTGCACATTCTAGTTGTGAATCTGAGTATCGTGCCCTCGCCAACACTACTGCTGAAATTTTCTGGATTACGCATTTGCTTCGGGAGCTTCATGTTCTATCTCCTTCTCGTCCCACAATCTTATGTGACAATAAGAGTGCATTATTTTTAAGCCAGAATCTGGTCTCTAACAAACGTTCCAAACACATTGATGTTGATTTTCATTTTATTTGAGAACTTATTGCTTTCGGTCATCTTGCTACGGCCTTTGTGCCTACTTCGATGCAACTGGCTGACATTTTCACCAAGAGCTTACCTCGGCCACTCTTTGAGGCGTTTCGCACCAAGCTTCACGTTGGTCCCCCACCGGTTCGCTTGAGGGGGTATTAGAGATAAAATAAGCTAGAAGTTATATTTTTATTAACTTGGTATATTATTGTGTAAATTCTTGTATTCTAGAATGTTGTATTATTTAGTATAAATACAATGTTTTACATCTCCATTCATTAAGGAGATTTAATCTTAAAATATTCACATAGTACTACGAATTTGTGTTAGTCAAATTATAGTATAAGGCTTAATTTTCAGTACTAAATACTTATATTGACCAAGATTGCATCTCACTAATCGGATATATATAGATTTGATGAACTTATTTTTCCTTTTACCGGACAAGTACCACCTCCTGATCTTGCATCATTGTTATTTTCTACATATGATGATCACCTTGCTTCTTCACCTAGTTCAAATGAGAATTCACAACCTGATTATTTTCATTCACCTGTGCCGGATGCTCCTCGCAAATGTTCTTTGTGCGTTGATCCGACACCACCATCCGCTACTATCTCCGTGATCCACCATCACCGGCTGCCCCGCTCTCTCCTCCTACGCTGCCGTCACCACCACCTATTGTTCCGCCACCAGTTGGGCAGCCCATCGCCACTCACCCTATGATCACTCATGGCAAATCAGGTATTTTTAAGCCTCGTTACATTGTGGATCTTGCGCATGTCTCCCCAACTCGCTTGCATGCTGCTCTCCTTGTCAATACCGAACCCAAAACTTACACAGCTGCCTTGAAAGATCCATCTTGGGCTGCTGCAATGCGAGAAGAAATGGACGCTCTCTCTACAAATCATACATGGGATCTTGTTCCACGTCCCACTCATTTGAATATGGTTGGTTCTAAGTGGGTTTTTCGCACCAAATATCATTCGGATGGCAAGGTTGATTGCCTCAAAGCTCGTCTTGTGGCTCAAGGATTCACGCAAGTACCGGGTCTCGATTATTTTATTACTTTTAGTCCTGTGGTTAAAGCGGCTATTGGTCGTATTGTCTTATCTCTTGCCACTATGTATAAATGGCCTTTACATCAACTTGATGTTAACAATGCTTTCCTAAATGGGCATCTCACTGAAACTGTCTATATGGAGCAACCTCCTGGTTTTATACACCCTCGTTATCTAAATCATGTTTGCCAATTAAGGAAAGCTTTATACGGTCTCAAATAAGCACCCGTGCTTGGTTTCAACGCTTAAGTACTTTTCTAGTGAATCTCGGTTTTTATTGTAGCAGGGTCAATCCATCTTTGTTTGTCCTTAGACGAGCCTCGAGTACACTTTATCTCCTCGTTTATGTTGATGATATCATTATCACGGGTAATGCTCCCTCGACTATTAGTAACTTTATCTCTCGCTTACATGATGAATTTGCTATCAAGGATCTTGGTCGTTTGAACTATTTTCTCTGCCTTGAAGTCACATATACTTCCACTGGTTTATTTCTAAGTCAAACTAAGTATGCCCGTGATGTTCTCTTGTGTGCTGATTTATTGCATGCCAAACCCGTTGCTACTCCACTTTCTACTACGAATCACTTTACCACGAAGGGCACTCCCTTCTCCGATCCTACATTGTATCGTTCTATGGTTGGTGCTCTTCAATACATGACTATTACACGCCCTGATCTTTCGTATGCTGTTAATCACGTTAGTCAGTTTCTACAAGCTCCGACTATTGACCATTATCAGGCTGTCAAGCGTATTATGCGGTATGTTAAAGGTACTCTCACGTATGGATTACCCTTCTATCACTCTCCTTCCGCTTCTCTGCTTGGCTATTCGGATGCTAATTGGGCTCGGTGTATTGAGACTCGTCGTTCTACTTATGGCTACTCTATTTTTCTTGGTGGTAACTTGGTTTCGTGGAGTGCTAAAAAGAAACCCACTGTTGCACATTCTAGTTGTGAATCTGAGTATCGTGCCCTCGCCAACACTACTGCTGAAATTTTCTGGATTACGCATTTGCTTCGGGAGCTTCATGTTCTATCTCCTTCTCGTCCCACAATCTTATGTGACAATAAGAGTGCATTATTTTTAAGCCAGAATCTGGTCTCTAACAAACGTTCCAAACACATTGATGTTGATTTTCATTTTATTTGAGAACTTATTGCTTTCGGTCATCTTGCTACGGCCTTTGTGCCTACTTCGATGCAACTGGCTGACATTTTCACCAAGAGCTTACCTCGGCCACTCTTTGAGGCGTTTCGCACCAAGCTTCACGTTGGTCCCCCACCGGTTCGCTTGAGGGGGTATTAGAGATAAAATAAGCTAGAAGTTATATTTTTATTAACTTGGTATATTATTGTGTAAATTCTTGTATTCTAGAATGTTGTATTATTTAGTATAAATACAATGTTTTACATCTCCATTCATTAAGGAGATTTAATCTTAAAATATTCACATAGTACTACGAATTTGTGTTAGTCAAATTATAGTATAAGGCTTAATTTTCAGTACTAAATACTTATATTGACCAAGATTGCATCTCACTAATCGGATATATATAGATTTGCTCAAGTAGTTCATTCGACTCGGTTATCTCTTTTGACTCAAATAACTTAAACGAGCTATTGAGTCGAGCTGACTAATAATGTGTTCGCATTCGACTCGTGAAATTAATCGAGCAATCATTTTGTTCAAGCTTGATTCAAGATCAAAAAATAAAATGCTCAAATTCAAGATAAATGAGCGCGAACTCGAATATAGTTCTTTAAATGTTCGACTCGCTAACACCCCTACATGGTGATATATACCTGGTTAACCCAATGTGTTAGCTTTGAGGGGCGATAGTCTCGAGGTGTGCTGGGCACCGGCTTGTGCACCTCTTGGGGTCACTTTGAAGGTCGTTTCAGTTGGTATAGGAGCTATAGCCTCCATGGTTTTTGGTTGAAATCTATAGATACCCGGTTAGCCCACTATTTTAGCTATATAGGACGATAAATTATCGAGATGTTACGGACACGCAACTCGCGTATCTCTTGGTCCCGCTTTGAGGGCCGTTTCATTTTATGTCATCACTCTGTCACTCTGTCAATGGTATGGTGGGAATTGATTAAATAAGTTTTATAGTAATGTCATAAAAAATTAAATAAGTCACAGATAATTCAATTTAAATCTTACTTGTTGGTCACATAAATTATTTAGCAAAATGAATTTATAAGTTACAATTATTAGTCTTTGATCTTCTTTAAAGTTTTGAACACAATCACTACTTCCATATATCATCATCAGTGCACACTGTTCTTATATCATAGATACTCAAAAAGAATTTTTAATATTAGTTGTTTGTCATACTAATAGTTTACTAGTTAAGGATATTGTAGTAGATGCTCTCTATGTTTAAGGATCTTCGATTTATTGACCTCGTCTTCAAGTTAATGAACTTAGTTTATTGTTACATTGTTTTACAGTGCTTGATCTTCTGAACAACATTAAGGTAAAAGCAATCATAGGTCCGGAAACGTATCTTGAAGCAAACTTATTGGCGCCAGTTTCTGATAACTCAAAAGTTCCTATATTTACCTTTGCGGGTTCTCCCTCCATGGATTATCCTTGTTTCAAATCAAAGAAGATGAATCAGTTTTGTCTAAAACTATTATTGACCTTGTATTATCTTTCAAATGGAAAGATATAATATATTTATATGAGGATGTTAATTATGGGCGAGAGATGGTTATCATATCTTTTAGAATCTTTTCAATACAAAAGCATCCGAGTTGGTCACACCAGAGCAGTTCCTGCATTGGCCTCTGATGATCAAATTATTCAAGATTTGCAAATGATAAAATTTAGTCAAACATGTGTAGTTATAGTACATATGTCATCTTTATTATCTCATAGAGTTGTCTCTATTGCAATAAGTTTAGGAATGGTGAGTGAGAAATACACTTGGATTATAACTTACAAAACCATTGACATCCTACAAACCGAGAATAATGAAATAATTGGTCAACAGAAGGGATAATAGGTGTAAGGTCTTACATTCCATCATCAAGCAAGCTTCTTAACTTAACGACAAGATGGTATAGTGAATCCTCATCAAGAGAGGTAAGTGTGCTTTCTGTATGGGCATACGACACGATATGGGCACTAGCAGAGTCTACTGAGAGACTTGGGACTAAATATTCATTTAATAGCACTCAAATTGATTCGATGATTCTAAATGAGCTTTCAAAAACAAGGTTTAAAGGTCTAAGTGGTGATTTTCGCGCTATTAATGGAAAGTTGGCTTCTAACGGATTCAAGATTGTAAATGTTAAAGGGAAAGGATATACAAGAGGGTCTATAATCACTCCAAAGCGTCAGATGTTGCAAAGTGTTACTAATAAAACTCTGAAAGTTGGTGTTCTAGCAAGAAGAAAGTTTATGTACTTCATAGATACTCATTTTAATGATCAGACAAATGTAACAACTGCAACTGCTTTCCCTGTGGATGTATTCGATGCTTGCATTCATGGGTTACCGTATGAAGTACCATACGAGTTAATTCCATATGCCAATGGAACTTATGATGACCTTATAAAGAAGGTTTATGATCAGGTATACATGCTCAGTTTCTAATTGTCGAATCCATTACATTTGTGCATACAAGTTGATGTAGTTTTTGGTATATCAGGAGATCGATGCTATATTGGGTGATTCAACTATTCTCGAGAACAGATCGCAGTATGTTGACTTTACAGCGACTTACACCGATTTGGGGGTAGGAACACTTGCAAGAATTGACCAAGATGACATGTGGATCTTCTTGAAGCCACTTGATGTGAATCTCTGGCTAAGCGCCATTTGTTTTGCCATACTCACCGGTATCGTCATTTTCGCTATTGAGTTCATGCATCAAGGGTCCAAAGGATCACTAGCTCAGCAAATTGGATCAACTTTTTGGTTCATATTAATGACCTTATTTTTCACTCAAAGTAATATTTTTCTCTCTTTTATATTGTATCTGTCCCATAAAAAATGTCCACCTTACATTTATATACGTTTCAAAATAATTCTTCACTTGCAATAAATAACCCATAAAATCATTTAATACTCCTCAATTTACACTTATTTGTTACTCTTAATCATTTATTCTTATCTATATTTACTCGGTGTATTTTTTTCCTAAATTTAGTCAACTTACCTTGTATATAAAAGGGCAAAATTGAAATTTATAAAACATATCTTAAATTCAACAAAAATTTCAAGTGGGCATTATTTTTAGGACGGATGGAGTATGTAAACTAAATCGGACCCACACACGTACATATTGATTACTCAAATTTGTGATGTAGGAGAGAAGCTGACAAGTAATCTTGCAAAGTTTGTGGAGTTTGTCTGGTTATTAGTCGTACTTATTTTGATATCGAGTTACACTGCAACATTGGCTTCACTATTAACTGTTGAACAGTTTGAGTTTGCATCTAAAGGCGGAACTGTGGGATTTCATGGAGGCTCTTTTGTATCAGGAGTGGTTGTAGAAAACTATAACTTTGAGGATTATAGGCATAGACCATACTATTCATACGAAGCATATGCAGATGCTTTATCAAAAGGTGGAAAGCATGGTGGTGCTGATGCAATCGTCGATGAAATCCCTTACATTAAGATGTTTCTTGGAAGGTATTCGTCTGATTACGCCATGGTGTCATCTGAACCTACTACCTCTGGCTTTGGCTTCGTAAGTTCCATTTGTTTTACCTTTTGAATGATTGCGAGTAGACGTACTACTAAATAAACAATGCAAGAATAATATAATACTCCCTTTCGTCTCAAATTTAAGAGTCTGTTTACTTTTCACTTAATGATTGGTTCTGCACATCTCTTAATTCAGTAAGAACGGATTGCCTCTGGGCACAAATCTTTGTTTCTTTGTCAATTAACCTGAAAAATCGTCTATTTGTAGGAGACATATACACATATACCCTTTCCAAACAGACGCATATGAAAATAACACATAGTATAAATAAAAAGTAAATAATCCCTAAGAGTCCTCTTTTTAATATGCGCTTGATTTTGATTATGTTACTCCTTATAGTTACATTGTTCCTCATTAAATCTTATCTTTCCCATTTGGTTGTAGTTTAGAACAATTTCGTGTTTCAAAAAGATCAGCAAGTATCCTTTTCTTTAGATTTCATTTATTTTTATATCTAATATATCTTTCTCATCTAGATTTTTCAAAAAGGATCTCCTTTGGCAAGGGATATGTCAAGACAAATTGCTAAAATAAGAGAAGATCGGACTCTCGAATACATTGAGAAGAAATGGTTCGAAAAGCAGTCCTCATCGTCCCAAGATTCTCCACAAAAAGCGAAAACCCTAAATTTTGGCAGGTTTCGAGGCCTGTTTCTAATTAGTGGGATCTCTTTTGCTCTCGCCCTAATGATATCTGTGATTTTGTCAATCCGTTCAAAACTAAAGATTCATAGCATCATTTCCTTTGTCCTGCAACACAATTTGGTGACTACTTTGAGGCATCTTTTACATAGAAATATCATTAGGCCGGATATAACGAATTAGTACATGTTCAACTCATTGATTCAGTTGTATATATACTTCAGAGTGTACTTGATTCTCTTGAAGTTTTATCAAAGTACATACTCTGTATGTCATTTAAATCTACCTTATTACCTTTTGACATGTTTCTTATAATATAATATCTATTTATAAGAGTAATATATTATCTCCGTCTCAAAATAAGTGTCCACTTTACTATTTATATTTGTCCTAAAATAATTGTACACTTTCAAAAAAATAACTACTAAATAACCTTAAACTCTCCATTTTACCCTCATTTATTACTCTCAATCATGCATTTTCAAAATAAATTCAGTCAAACTTACCTTGAATATAAATGCCACACCGAGTCACTGACATTCATCCAACCTATCTTAAATCTTAAAAAAAAAAAAAAAAAAAAAATGTTGGGGGACATTTAAAATTGGTTGAGAATTAAATCTCAGTTTCACACTTGAGAGTTGAGAATGCTAATATGCTATGTTGTTCAATATATGAAGAGAACTAGTAACAGTGGTTGTATATGATTTAATTAGTAACAACTATAAAGTAAACTAAAACTAGTATGACTGGGTCTTTTTTCATAATACAATTAGTCATGAGTACAACTTAAGATGGACTTGAAAAGTTACATTCGCAGCAATATTCTCAATCAAAGTCATGGATGTATTACTAAGATCGGTTAAATTTAAATATATATCTGTCAAGTTGCTGTTAAAACCGTGCTCGTTTCACTTGATTGAGTGTAACCTCACTGTAAGTAGAATTATTGAGTATCATCAGAAAGATCCTTGTTTTGATTATAAATAAATCAGTTGTGCTTTTTTTTTTTTTTTTTTTTGGCTAAAAACTTAATAACATTTAGTAACGCATCCGAAGATCGAACAAGTACATACAAGGAGATCCAAACCTAGGCAAAAAACCGTGGCTAAATTGAGTCCTAAGTAAATAGTCTCACCAACAGTTGTGCTTCTTTAGATGTAGCCCATATGTTTGCTTAATGCCTACAGTTACCTGTTGAATCATGTCACTCAACGACATGAGCGATTCTTTTTGCAAATTCAAATTTGGAATCATATACGGAGTAAAAGTTTATGCATTTCCGTTAAAAATAGATGTTTTTTAAGGTAAACCAAACTTGAACGGTTGAACCGATTTGAACCTTTTTAAATAATGTCCTATTTCAACCCAAATTAACTTATGTTGTCGCATTACCCAACCCACCGATCTTCACCTAATGGACCCTTTTGAAATAGCCAGGTCACTACTTTTTTCGGCTATTAAAAAAGGAAACCTTCATCGGAAAATGAAGGAAACCTTAAACGATATAATCGAAGGCAAGCCGTGATAAGGCTCGAGACAGTTAAGCATCACAAACGATAAACTAACTCAACCCGAACCTATCCGGATCACAAACAACAAAAGTAACGGAATAATCAAGATAACACCTGAATCCAATACAACAAACTCGGTCAAGATACCCGAACCACACCTAACAAAACACAAATCAAAATAAAAACCTAAGTCGGATTACTCGATTTAGAACAACCTTTACCATTTCTTTGGTCCGGCCGATTAGTGATTCCATCCACTTTATCAATTTGTACACCCTTACCTACTCAGGACAGGTCACTACTAATCCATACCATTTTGAAATACTCTGCTACTTTATGGAACATATGGAAATTTCACATCTACAAAGATGTGAATAATAGGTGTCATATTAATGCCAATATTGTTTATGCTTCTTATTATGATTGTATTTCTAGATTTTGCAAGTCCAAGACCAATTGGTTTGACTTCAAAATTCGTTATTAGCTTTGTAATTTCTTTTCTAATCTTTTCGCTAATCATTAAAATTTCCGATGTTCACAAATAAATGTTACTACTCACTTTCTCTCATATCTACTGTTCACTATTTCTTTTTGAATGTCTCAAAAAACTGTTACTTTCATAAATAGATAAAAATTAACGAGGTAAAATTCTTTTATGCTCTTGCTTTATGCATGTAAAACAAAAAATATGGATAAAAAATAAAAGATAAAAGATGATAAAAAGTCCATTGGACAGTCACTGTTTTTAAATTGCGTGATTTTTTATCGGAGGACAATAAATATAACTGACAATACATAACTTTACAGAACAAATTGTAGGTTAGACATACTTACCGTCTAGGGTCTTACTTCAGACCCTAAAACTCAGGTTCTTATGTCAGATTGGCCAAAAGGTAACAAACATAACTTCAACAAATTAAATCCCAGACTGTACTTTATATAAATATTGACGAACATGCAACTTAAATTAACAGAATAAATGTGTTAAAGGATTACAATATGCTCAACTTATACAAACAAATACATTTTTTTTTTTTTTTTTTTTTCATTTTTTTCATGATTTTTCCGAATTGAGTTCATCATACGAATAATTCAAAACGGTTAACACGTAGAAGTTAAAGAGAATCATGATCAAAGTTTTTTTATTCATGGTGCCTATAAACTTAGTGAAGATAAGGTGCCTGGTACTGATAACCGTTTCCAAAGTAGGTTCCATGGTTAGGAGTTATGGTGTAAGTAGTACCCATAAACGAGTGAACATGGTTTTCAGGTGGTCCAGGATAAACATAGGTCGGGAATTTGTTCTCATACACGTACTGAGTTGGCGGTGCATACCTTGTGGCATAGATGTTTTTGTCGGTAGTATCAATGGTGTTGCGGGGCCCATATCCCGCTATTACTCCAGTAGCTCGGGGTCGTTTGGATTGAGGAACTTCTGTTGCTCGCTTTATGTCTGCTTTGACTTTCTCTAAATGGAGGATCCGTTTTAGAAGTGGGTCTAACGGGTATTGATCTTCAAGCTTGTGTTCTTCTATGCACTTGGTGATGGCCTTCAGGGCAGATAGCTCTTTTTCACCGACATCATTCTGAATATTTAATGAATTTCAAAATGAACAGTTTCAAATATATAAAAAAACATATGTTTTGTTCAACCAGAACCAATCTTTATGCATTATAAGGTCATGCACACACTTAAAATCTTAAAAACAGCATGCAAGGTTCCAAAAATCGCTACTCGGGGAGTACTCGGTCGGGAGATTTTAGGAAGTACTCTGGAACTCGGGGAGAACTCGGATGTTGACCAAGTTTGACTTTGACTGACTTTGACCAAGTTTTGACCGATTTTCCGAGTAATCCGGAGTTTGACCAATTTTCTGAGCAATTCCCGAGTTTTGGCCGAGTTTGACCAAGTTTGACCGAGTACTCGCCGAGTAATTCCGCATTCTGCAACACTGACAACAAGCTGTACCGTTGGAAAAATGGGTGGGGCAAGCAGGTTTGGGTAACGAGCCAAAATGGGTAATCTATAGATACAAGTAATACTAGGTCAGATCAGGTCAGGCCAGGCCAACCTGCAAAAAGCTTTTCTCTTTTCTATTCTTGAGTTTTACATTAATGGGTTAACGACGTTATGGCTTAGAAATAGTTTGTATGGCCCAATCGTCCCTTTAGAGACAGTGTGTAACCCAAAAGGACCTGTTTTACCCACAAAAGATCAAACTTGCAACCTTTAGGTACAGGTAGTGTAGAGTTCAATGCAAAAAACCTGAGAACTTGGAGAAGAGCTTCCTGGTTTGACAGTCGAAGGGACTTTAATTGCATCTGCCAAGTAGGATTTCAATAACGTAACAGGAGAAAACTGCTCCGTAAGCTCAAATGAAAATGCTAGATTAACAGCATCGATATGCCTTCCGCTGTTTACCAACACATCAATCACACCTGAAAAATCCAAGAAGAAAGATGCAAGTTACACTTGGAGACACTTTCGACCTGACTCATTTGACCCCTTTTCTTAGTAGCTACTCCCTCTGTCCCATATTTATTGTCCAGTATTCCTTTTCAAGATGTCCCATATTAACTGTTCACTTCCATAAGTAGCTAAGAATAAAGAGGTAAAGTTCATTAATACCCCTAATGTGTATATAATATATGTAAGACAAGAAGAAGATAGGTAAAAAGTAAATATAGAAAAAGTAGAATGTAATGATAATATTCCTAAAACTTTTGAGTTTTTGTCTGGGGACAATTAATATGGGACAATTAATATGGGACAGAGAGAGTGTTTCTCATTGTACCCATTTAACCAGCTAGAAATAGAACATAACCCAAATCAACCTGCTCATAAGTAAATGTGTAAAAATTTCCATATTCAAATGTAAAAACACAAAAAAAGAAAAAAAGAAAAAAAAACACACACACACACACACACACACAACCTGGCATCTTGTCAGACAACCCGAGGAAGCGGCAAAGGTCTGCCGCCTGGTGACGACGAGAGATCATCGGTATTAATTTAGACAAATCATCGTGAACAAACTCTGAATCAATACCAAAAGTAGCAACAAGTTGTAAGAAAGCGTGAGCCTCCAACGAGTTCCCATTACTAGCATCCAAATCAAGATCATCCAACTTCGGTTTCCACTCTTGTGCAATAATCTTTGCTCGGTTCTTCACATTTTCAGTGATCATCTTAGAAACGGTACTCTCATCAACATTTGCAAGAAGAGCGCTAAGACATTCCATCAACATGATACACGTTCGCCGAATACCTAAAAGATTTGAATCTTTTTTACCATCTACATTCGAAACCTCTGTAATGTAGAAATCACAAAGTGAATCCAAAACCAGACCACCGGGGTCACCTGCAGACTTCAATGCAACCGGTATCTCTTCCTTTATCGAAACAAGATTCTTTCGATTATCCGATATGAATTTATGCAGTCCCCTTGCATCCATTTCTTTACATAATTTCGCAAGTTCCGGATTCGTTAACTGCTTCTCGTCCCTGTTCTCAAACAACTTATCCAAAATAGGAACCTCATTAGTAACATCGTTTTTGTTTTTACCGATGATTTTATAGATAGAAGTGAGCGCAACGTCTCTTTTTTCTTGAAGACGGGCCAATGAAGCTTCTTCTTTCACTTTAACAGCAGCACGACGCTTTTCCAATACTTTTTGTGATTGAATTGTTTTCAATTCAAACTCCTTTTCTTGATCTTCGAGCTCGGTGAAACGCCGTTTCAATGATTTCTCGAGCCCGTGGAAATGTTCCTCGATTTGTATCCATTTCAAGTTAAGTGTTACAGCTCGATGACTCTCTAATTCAGCAAATGCCTTCTGAAGTTGTTGTATTTTGGAGCTTGTAGACTCCATTAGTGTGACAACTGAATCTCCATCTTCCATTGTTTGTAATCACCTTCAAATAACACCAAAAACAAAATCGAAAAATGTAACCAGAGTTTAAACTCGTTAAAGTGACCAAAGACAAGCAACATACTGATATTAAATTAGAGAACCTGCAGTTGTAGATCATCCACCATGACCAATTGATGAATTTAGGGTTCTTATACATTGAAATCAACAATTGATAGAATAAACATTCACATACATATATAAACACTGATTTCGGTATTATCAATTATCAATTCAAACTAGAATTCATGTAAAATAAACACTACTCACATACATATTTGATGTTTAATTATTGGAAGTAGTACTAACTAACTCTGCCAGCTAAGGTGACAACTGGATTAACAAACACACAATCATTTCAACAATAAGCACACACACGAACACATAACAAATTAATAATTCATAAAATTCGGATTAAATATATTTATAATTAATAGAAATAGAAATTGTAAAAGCAAAGCAATTGGATCTAATAAGTAGCATCATAGTGTAATTGTACTAATAAAGTAAGCAAGTGATCTAAGTTACCGGAAGTAGAAAGTGACGGCGGTGGTTTACGGAGGAGAATTATGGATTCCGATCAAGTCATATTGTGTGTGGGTGTGTGTTGAAAAGAGGAAAGTATGTAAGAGGGAGTTCAGAGTTCTGACAAAGTTTTGGTTAGTGTTTTTTTCTTTAATAAATTATTTATTATTTAAATTTTAGTAATATTTAATTTTATTTTATTTCTTCCAAAAAAACAATAAACTTACATAGAAATAAGACTTTGAGATACATAAACAGATTTGGACTAACGCCTCACCTAAAGAAAGCTAATCGAACTAGACACTAAAACAAACAAACCTAGGCTATCTAAGAGCGAGCTATAACCAACCGATCCTAACATCGAAACCAAACATAAAACACTACAAATATATCAAACTAAAGTAACCAAAAAGATGCAAGCTAAACAAACACACAAAACCATTAAAACTAACCCACAAAAGAGCCCGATTTGAAACCTTCTTGACATGAGACTTCGGCTTACCAAACTTACTCTCGACTTGACTATAGGTAATCGCCTTGTCGGGTCTTGTAGCATCAAACCCCGATCCTTTAAACTCCGTATTCATCCCCTGATTTAATCCAAGTCGTAACCCTGTACCAATTGAAGAAGCACCCACGACTGCTGCATCACCCGCACTATTACACCAAGAACCGAAGACAACCTCGTTATGCCCGTCTTTATAAGAGAAGATCCCTCGTCAACGATTTTCATCATCTTCCAAAGTCATACCAACATGAACCAAAGGTTCGGTAACTTCGTTACAACCTCGGGTACAACTTCGGGTATAGGTGACTCGTTAACCTCATCAACAGTTGACGTCTTCGACGCACGCGCATCACCACTAACCAACTTATGTTTCCCACATCTTTAGCAATTCTCAAATTCGCCTCGTTAACATGCTTAGATAGAAAATCGCCTCAACTGCACGATCCACACACATAGCGTCCAAATCGCAAACCATGTTCCCGATGTCGTTTGTCACCGAGCAAACACCCATAACAAACTGATTAACAGTGGATACAAAATCATGAGGAAAAATCGGATCAAGCAGGAAAGACAACACCAAAGGGTCTCCAATTTCATTCCCTGAAATTTGTGTTTTAACATGGAGCACATCATCAAGCTCAACCTCAAATAATTTGTGAATGTGCTTAACACATTGAGACTCGATAAACACATAAAAATTCCCTACATTACCAAGCACATCAAACGGTTTAGCCACATGAATCACGAATCTGAGATGATCAACAACCCCGTTAATTTACCAATACAGTACTGTAGTATTTAATTTATTCTGGTTGTGTTCAGTTTGACGTATAAAGCACGTACTTTCATTAGGATTTATTTTTATATTATTATTACAGTAATATTCTTAAAAATATAAATTTCAATAACTTTTATACTTATCGTTAATACGCATAAACATACAATCAAATCAAGTAATCGTCACCTTGTAATCAATTTTAACCGTTATGCATAATTAATTTAAATGAATTAATGTAGACAAAATGAGGTAAGCTTAAACGTAGCCCTAAGGGCTACGTTTAGCATTGTCCTTGTTTTTAATATAAGTTTTAAAGAAGGAAAAAGAACCTTTTGAAATAATGAGTTGAAATTTTTTATTACGAAATAATAGATTAATACTCCTTTCTACTCACCTTTATTGTTCACATTAGTATACTTA
Organism: Rutidosis leptorrhynchoides; assembly: GCF_046630445.1. Classification (NCBI taxonomy): domain Eukaryota; kingdom Viridiplantae; phylum Streptophyta; class Magnoliopsida; order Asterales; family Asteraceae; genus Rutidosis; species Rutidosis leptorrhynchoides. Next base: position 193,037,465 of record NC_092336.1, read on the forward strand.
GTCTTTTTCAAAAGAATTGTTATTTGACATTTGACAAATTAATCTATAGATGTAGTTAAGTTGCCACCTGCCCACCTCTTATTTTGATCAACAAACTCGAACCATTAGACGGGCTTGTAAACGCGAACTCACTCTTCACGATTGCTTTTTTGTGGGATATTCATTGACCACTCTAGGCCAACGTAGTCTACAGAATCAATCCTCTTACCGCTAAAAGCTTTTGGTATATGAAGGTATATCTGTTAGTTTCTTTTTATTTTCGTCGCTAGTAGCACAAGGACTTAGACTCGCGATTCAGGTTTTTTTGTTAATGGGATAGGTGAATTCTTATAGATCCATTCCCCTAGAGGAATTATACATGATAATTTTTCATCATCCGGCTCGAGCAAGAACAAAAAGAACCAAATGAATTCATATCCATATAAAATCTATATAAATATGTTATCTAGACATTCAGATATACTATACATGAATGATTTTATTATATAATTATATTATACTAATATACTAATTATCATGAGCATTAACACTGTTTACAGGGGTAAATGTGTCATCTCACTTCTTTTTCTCCCTATTTGCATTTACGCCACTACCACCACTTACCCTAGCCACCAGCCACCATCAAGCCTCTCCCACCGGCACCACTTTCAACCTGTCACCGCCACTGTCAGCCACCTGCCTTTTTCCGCCATCAACTTCCTGCCACAGCTACCATGAACCTCCTGTCACCACTTCCAACCACCACAAACAACTTCAGTCATTTCCCGGCCACCACCTGCCTGAAACCGCCTACGAAACATGGAATACACACAAAAAAGTCCACATTGAACCTCCTACAACAAACCATAGTAGGAAAACAGGAACTCGCCGCCTGATTTGCGGACAAAAAAATGTACAGGAAAAGAGGAATTCGGCCAAAAAGCTGCAAAATTCGTCGAACACACAAAGGCCACCTGAACAAAAACAATTTTGAGGAGACAGAATGAGTTGTCTTTAATCTTTACCTTAAGGTTATGATGTGTTTGTTTTCAGAAAAAAAAAAGCGTGGGGTGATAAACATGAGGACGACCGTGGGTAGATGGTGGTGTTGGTCGCCAGTTTTGTCCTCAATCCAATTCCGGTTACTGTTTAAATTCCGTTCATCACCCTACATCACAACAACAAACCTCCCCTAACCCTCCTAACCTCCAACATTCTTTCTTTTCCTCTGATTTTCAACGGTCCGGTCAAGCTAGAGTTACGGGAGACGTTCCGGTGCTTTTTACGGCGAACAACTCCGGCAACGATGATAATCGTCTTGGATGCACGATCTTTGTCGGCCGACTGGAAAAAACATTACCCAACACATGATCGAAAGTACCTTCAGTAAGGTTGGTGAGTTAGCCGAAATCAGGTTTTGGCAAGGAAGGAGATATGTCTTCGTTACTTTCGTTGATGAATCGGTAGCCTCTTATGCTATCACTTCTCTGAATGAGTCTCCTATTTTTGGTCGGCCTATTTTCGTTGGTTGGCCGACTCGTCAGGCTCCTATTCTCGTCTTCGGCAAACCGCGTATTCCGGCCTCTTCCAAGCTAAGGTGTCATTTGTCTCCCAATCCTTTTATTTCTGAACAACTAGAGGCAAGTGCCATGTTAGTGGATGATTTTCCTCTTTCTGAAGTCAAGCTTTCTGCCTTCTTGGTTAAAAATTCGATATTGGTTAAACTTATATGTAAGATTAGTGCGTTTGGGTGCGTTGTTGTGTGCTCCGACATCGAAAATTACAATAGACTTTTAGGCGCAGAACCTATAGGCTTTGTACTTATTTCATCATTTTCGTTATTCCCTGGAAAATACTTCTGGTTCACTTGGGTGGAAATGAAGGGTGTTCCGGCCACCTATGTGTCGGCCGATAGTGCCAAGAGAGTGGCTGAACGTCTCGGTGATGTTCTTTCAGTGGCTAAATCGTCTTCGGAGCTTGATAATCTTGGCTCTTTATTTAATTTCATTTATTGTTCTCACATCAAACACATCCACGAAGTGGTGGAAGCGGATTTAGATGGTTCCGAGTTCTGGAGATCATTTGTTTGGGTCAACGAATTAGGTGCTTTGTCTGAGTATGAGCAGGTTGTCAATGATCGTTTCTCACGGGATGCTATGGTTTCATTGAACTGTATCATAATGGAGGTGAATGTTACGATTTCGGGGTTAAACGAGTCCAATGACGTTAATCATATGGAGGTTGTAATGGATGACAGTAACATCCCCCATGATTCTAATTCGATTGTAAATGATGGGCGTAATATCCAGGAGGAATCGGTACCGGTTAATTTTAATGTGGATCCTCACTGTTCGAGCATTGATCATATCGATTTAGATGTACAAGTTCCTGTTCCTGAGGCCGAATTAGTTGTGGATTCTGATTTGCATTTTGGTTCTATAAATAATGCTAAGATATGAAGGAGTGTCCAATCCAGTTATGGTTCCGTCTTCTGTTAGTAATGATATGGTTGCGGATAGTTGTATGTCGGTATCTGAAGTAAAGAAGAAGAAAAAAAGGTGCTAACAATTCTATTTGCTTGCAAACTGATGAAGACGTGTGGGACTTTGGTAACTCGTTGCACCTACTTTTTAATATTCCAGAGGAAGTCGAAGATGCAAGTAGGTCGAATGTTCATCTTTCTGCTTTTTCACTTAATAAAAGGCGTGATTTGAAGGGTTTCGGGTCTTCGAGCAAGAGGGTAAACAAGTTGTCAAAGTCAAATAGTGTAATAGATTAGGGTGTGGTGCAGAGGAGGGATGATGTAACCGATCTACCCATTTCTAAGACTAATTTTGAGTCGAAGAGGTTAACAAGAAAGGAAGGTGTAAACGAGTTTGCACTTTGGGATGAAGATGATCTTGGAGATTCCGACAACAACGATCCCGAGGTATTTGAAGTGGACCGAAACCTTGGTTTTTTTATAGTCTTGAGAAGGAATTGTAAGTAACTAGAGGGGGTGAATAGTTACTTAGTCGATTTTTAAAAAATTTCTTTGGCGATTTGTTGAACTTGAACTTGATATAGTGTGATTTGAAATGTTTGTTCTCTAACAATGCTAGCAATACAAATATATGTTAAATTGTAAATAAAAGATAAGGGAAGAGAGAACAAACACAACGATTTATAGTGGTTCAGGAAGATGTTAACTAATCTTCCTTAATCCACTCCTCAATTCTACGAATTGAGATTTTTCTTCACTATGATACTCCAAACTCGGTGGAGTATCCGGATACAACACTAGTACTTCGATAAGCCGCACCTTATGAACTCTTACGTCCCTTTGAAGACTTCACAAACACCTATAGCTCTTAACACAAGATCCTAATGAACTTATCCCAGTGAAAACACAACTATCCTCTAGATCCCTTTAAGAAGATATTTACAAGTAAAATTACAACATTAAGCTTACAAGAACTCTTGCTAGAATCACTCTAAAAGATTACAAATTAAGTATAAGAATGATATCAGTAAGTATGAGAAAATATGAGTGCAAGAGGTGAGGCTTCAAATGCTTCAAGGCTTGGCTTTTATAGGAAAGATAAATCTGCCTGGAAGTCATACGGCTCACTGTACGGTCGACCGTGGTTCGACCGTGTACCTCTGACATCTGATTCTTATGACCGTTTTTGTCCTTTGAAAATTGTCATTTTCCCTTGTTGAATAGCTGCAACTAAAGGTCAATTACTTCTGAAATTATTCTCATTACCTTTTATGTTTTGGACATAAGCTTGGAAGTTGACATGTCCATTAAAGAAGAAAGTCTTTAATCTTTGACCATTTGTCATTGATTACCAAAAGAGGTAATTGCAGATTTTTATCTCTTGACAAACCATTATCTTCCAAAATCTTCATCAACCTTTCTTAATCACCTGTCATTTAGCTTATGGGAGTTTCTTGCCTTTTAGAACATTGTTACAACTTAAATAAACTAGTTTGAGTCTAGTTTGAACATAATGATTCTTGTTACATCTTGACTAGACTTGAGCTAATTACATTTTCATACAAATAATGATACATAAAATCAATGGGAGAGCAACTCTTTAATTGGGACTTTAATAACCATTATTAGTATGTTTAAATGACACTATGATAAAGAGATATGACACTTGAGTGTTTTAGCCTAAATCAAGCTTAAAGTGTCATTAAGATGTCATTAGGTGTGATTAGTAAAAATTAACATCTTTTGGTTCAAAACTCTTTTGAGATCAAAAAGGGCAACTATTATAAGTATGTTAAAAAAGGTTTTGTAAATTATAGATGCCGTGAACTAGTCAAACTTTATTTGGTTAATATTGGTAACAGAGAAAACTGCGGTCGGGCTGCGGTTGTCCGTGAGGTCAGCCGTGAGTTTGCAGTTTTAGAAGAGCTTGAACTCGTTGATGCAGGACACACACGGTTGATGTCACGGTCGACCGTGGTGCAGCCGTGTAGCATTTTTCCCAAGATAATTTCTTAAGTATTGGTCTTTTGCTAGAGATAGTTTAGGCTCATGAACTCATGTCGTCCTACATATGATTTAACTACTTAGTTCTTGTGTGTCATCATCAAAACAAAGTGATTAACTTTTGAATATTATGATTTGAATCTTAACCAACATTCTCCCCCTTTTTGACGATGACAAACATATGAGTAAGTGTTAACTATGTAGGTCGACATAAGTGTTAACATCACTTACCATACACTTTCTCCCCCTTTTGTCGAAGCAAAAAGGTTAGTCCCACTTGGAACTAAGCGCGCCCTAGAGTAATGCTCCCCCTTAAATTGTACACACTTATCAATTGTTCTTGTTAATAAAATAGCTCCCCCTTGAACCAATAGTAGACATAAAAAGTAACAAACATGATAAGCATAGCAAGTGCATTACAAGCGTTAATCCTAGGACAAGTGTTGTTTCTACCCGCCCTTATAATTGTTCTTAACCAACATTAAGTTCTTTTAAGGATAAATTCCATTGGTGCTAAACGCATCCGAGATTGTTGAGCTTTCATTTTCGGACGAGAGAATGATCACTTGATGAGCCTCCCAATAAGTAATAGGAATTATTGACACGGGTTGAGGGACATGAAAAGCGTTGATGGCATTAACAAATTGGAAAAGCCGATTAAGATTATTTGAATACGGAAGTGGACGAGTTCCTAGTTCTCGAAGGTAACCCATTTTTTGAGTAGTGAGATAAGCTAGATTTATGGGTTCTTGAGTGAGAAGTGACCACATGACAACAACTTCGGTTCCGGAGATGTGAGTGGCGGTAGGTTCCCGACAATAGACATTGTTCCGAATGACATTAAGAATAAGTTGAAGATCATGGCGGATGTCGTCATCTTGAATGCAAAGCCATTGATTGAGGTTTCGTTGTACTCCCGGAATGGTGATGAGATCTAAGATGGGTTGCAACGGAAACGTAGGATTGAGTGATCTTAGATCGGTTGAAGGAGTATAGAAGGAACGCCCATTCGAAGGAATTGCCATAACGGTTCCGAATTGTTCAAGGGACCAAGTGTAAGGTGTATTAAAAAGTCAAAATGCCACTTGATCGGGGTTGGAAACATCAAGATTAGCATAGAATCCCCTAATGAGAGTTGGATAAATGGTTTCATCAAGCTCAAGAAATGAGAAACAATTGTTATGGGTAAAAAGTTGAGTTAGCTCGAGAAACTCGGTATGATGAACAACACACTCCTCATGAAGTGTTCTAGTCTCCATGTGTTTCCTATTGTGCGTGATACGTTGATTTCTCGTGTTGGTCATTTCCTAGAAAAATCGCAAATTTAGCAAACTAATCAAGTTGTTAAGTTTGAAAATCTATATGCTAAACATGTGTAGATTAGTCCTTGTCTAGACTCATTTTGAAAACTATGAATTTGAAATTAAATTGTACTATTTTTCTTTTGAAAATATAGACAAGTTTCATCTTGAATTTTGCTCTATGTTTGTCAAAAGTAGATACTTGTGACGATCGCTCCAAATCCATATGGACAATACGTCATTCATTGATTTCATTGCGAGGTATTTGACCTCTATATGATACGTTTTGTAAACATTGCATTCTTTTGAAAAGGCACACCATAAATGAATATTTAAATCAAAGGTTTTCGACATCTGATGATTTCTACATATAGACAATCACTGTAAATAATAGTTTACAATAGTACTTCCATTGACAATGCAGTCAAAATAAGATACATGGTGATGATTTGGTGAATGCAACGTTTCCTTGAAAAATATGCCATGTATGACTCCATGCACATAGCTTGTCTAACATATAAGCAAACAGCGGAAGACTTCTAGGAAACCTGAGAATAAACATGCTAACAAGTGTCAACACAAAGGTTGGTGAGTTCATAGTTTTAGTGTTTCGCATAATCTGTATATAAAAGTGGATCACAAGATTTCAGTTGTTTCATCCAGAAACGTTTATCAATAGATTCTACATAACAGAGCACCCTGGTAACTAAGCTTTAACATTATAATGATAAATACCCCATTCGTTTTAATACACGCAAACCAACGTGTCCTAAACTCAAATAACACACGTCCGTTAAAAGGCTAGCGCTCTAGCTCGAACGGGGATGTCAAGCCCTATGGATCCATATACTGTTATTCGCGCCCACCAGTCCATATCCTATGTACTGGCAGCTACTAGTTACCAAAGCTAAGGGATTTTCGGTTCAAACTCAGTGTAGAATTAAGTATGTACTTGTATCCATTGCGTTTAAAATAAATTGTATGTATTCTCAGCCCAAAATATATATTGCAAAAGCAATTAAAAAGGGAGCAAATGAAACTCACAGTTTAATATTGATATACAATATTGCAGGAAAGCACGTAGATGCATCGGAGATGATAAACACGAGGTTTGATTCACAAAAATACCCCCGAACATTACCCATAATTTCCTTGGCAATAACCCATATTTTCCTTAACTCTAGCTCGCTCGGAAACTCGTTTTGAAAATTACTTGGACAGCACTCCGTCGTAATATTTTATGTACATTATTATTTTTGTATCGCAAAAATAATAACACTAATAATAAAAAAATAATACGATTAATAATAATCTTATTAATAATAATAATAATAATAAATAAATAATATTACGGAGTATATATATTTGTGTATGTGTGTGATTTTAATCAAGCGAAAACACTGGAATTTATAGATGTGGCCTGACAAACACTGCCATGCGATCACATGGGTTTGAAGGCCTGTGGCCATGCGATCGCATGGCCTCCCCTTTCAGCTCACATATTGTTTGTCATCAAGCTTGTCGACATATTTTAAAAATAATATATATTATATATAATTTATATTAATTATATATATAATATATTATATTCACGTGCATAGTTGACTTGTAATTTTCGTTCCGATAAGTCGTACGTCGTCACTCGACTTATGTCCCGATTTCGATTTTTCGAACGTCCTATTGTATACTGAGAAAACTTGTACTTTACGTTTCGTGAATCGTACCTTTGTCAAAATATAGTCTTAAATCATCCATAAACTATACCACTGTAGCAAGTTACTATAGCAAAGTCAATTTTTACTGTAGCAATTCACTGTAGCAAAGTCAATTTCACTGTAGCAAATAGTGATTTTCGAAAACACTGTAGCATTTTGGGTACTGTAGCAATTTGAAAATGTTACTATCGTTTACTAAATAACTTGAAATTATATATATGTATATATCTTTTTAATATACATAAATCAGTTTTTAAATACACATTGGAAGTTATTTATAAATAAATTTTAATAATAAATATTTCAACTTATCATATATATTCAAATAGATATTTAAACCAATAAGTTTAATGTACGGTATCAAATAATTAATACATTGTTACCTTTTCAAGTTATAGTATATATGTATCTATTTACATATAATTGTTCGCGAATCGTCGAAAATAACCGAAGGGTATTTAAATATATAAAAGTAGTTCAAAAATTTTGAGATTCAGTTTTACAGACTTTGCTTATCGTGTCGGAAATGTTAATCATACAAAGATTAAGTTTAAATTTGGTCAGAAATTTTCGGGTCATCACAATACTAGTCATGAGATTGACAAGTATCATAATGATTTGTTCAAACATATGTGTGTGTGTGCATGAGTGAGTTTAAAAATTCAAAGCTTATATGAGTTAAAAAAAAACTTTTTACAACAATTTACTCATATATTTAAGTAATTCATGCAAGAAATAAGTGTTCCTATGATTTTGGAAAGAATATAATCACTTTAGTAAAATTTGAAGTAAGTTTTAGGTGTTTACCTTGAATAGATTTGAAAGAGTATGGACCACTTTTTGAAGAATACTTGAAGGTAGGACAAAAGTAAAACCAGAAATTTAGTGGTTAGGGTTTAAGGAAGAGATGTGGTTGGTGGAAAAGTTGTTTGGATATTAAAGGAGTTGCATAAAAGACAAAGAATTTCGTCAGACATCAGGCGGCTCTCATCACGGTCGATCGTGGTTTGACCGTGCGTGATCAGGAAGAAATTTTACGGAGTATGTTCCATCATTCCCAACTCATTCCTAAGCAAGTTAAAGGTTTCCTTTTTAAGGGGCTTAGTGAATATGTCAGCTATGTTTTCAGCAGATTTTACCTTATCTATCACAATATTACCGCTTTGGACGTGGTCACGAAGGAAATGGTGCCTAATGTCTATGTGTTTAGTCCTAGAGTGTAATATTTGATTTTTCGATAGGTCTATAGCACTTTTATTACCACAACATATGGGTATTTCAGATGAGATGATACCGTAATCGAGGAAGGTTTGCTTCATCCATAGCACTTGTGTGCACGCTCTTCCCATCGCTACATATTCGACTTCAGTGGTAGACAATGTGACGGATGTTTGCTTCTTTAAGAACCATGACGTTAAGCAAAGCCCCACGAACGCGCATACTCCACTTGTGCTTTTTCTATCAATCATTGATCCACCATGATCGGAATCCGCAAAGCACATAATATCAATCCCGGTAAACTTTGGATACCATAACCCAAGATGCATTGTTCCTTTTAAGTATCTAAAGATCCTTTTAAAGGCCTCTACGTGCGACGTCTTTGGATTCTCTTGAAATCTTGCACATAAGCACACGCTAAACATGATGTCGGGCCGACTTGTCGTTAAATAAAGAAGGGATCCAATCATTCCCCTATATTTAGTACTATCAAATGGTTCTCCTTCTCCTTCTAAAGTAAGTTTCACATTTGTTTCCATCTGAGTCGCCACTGGTTTCGAGTTCTCCATTCCAAATTTCTTGAGCATTTCATGAACGTATTTTTGTTGATTGATGAATGTTCCGTCTTCTAGTTGCTTGATTCGTAGTCCAAGAAAGAACTTGAGTTCACCCATCATGCTCATTTCAAACTCATCATGCATTAACTTAGAAAACTCATTGCTAAGAGACTCGTTAGTAGATCCAAATGCAATATCATCAACATATATTTGAATTATGACTAAATCCTTTTCATGCCTTTTGATAAAGTGTGTATTATCAATTTTTCCCATTTCAAACCCATTATTTATTTAGAATGTTCTAAGTCTTTCATACCATGCTCTAGGGGCTTGTTTAAGTCCATAGAGAGCCTTTTTAAGTTTATAAACATGATAAGGTTTTTCAAAATCTTCAAACCCCAGAGGTTGTGATACATAAACTTCTTCATTTATTACACTATTTAAAAAGGCACTTTTGACATCCATTTGATAGAGCTTGAAATTATGAGCACATGCATATGCAAGAAGTATTCTTATTGACTCTAGCCTAGCGACAGGAGCAAATGTTTTATCATAATCAATTCCTTCTTGTTGGCTATATCCTTGTGCAACTAGTCTAGCTTTGTTTCTAACTACTTTGCCATCCTCATCTAGTTTATTTCTATAGACCCATTTTGTACCTAGGATGTTGTTTTCACTCGGTAAAGGAACCAAATCCCATACATCACTTCTTTGGAATTCATTTAATTCCTCTTGAATAGCTTCTATCCAACTTTCATCTAATAGGGCTTCCTTAATATTTTTGGGTTCTATTTGTGAAATAAAAGCATAGTTGGCAATTAGGTTAAATACTTGTGACCTAGTGGTTCTAGTGTTGATGTCTCCTATGACTTGGTCTATAGGATGATCTTTTACATGTTTAATATCTATTGAGGACGCTAAGTTATCCTTACTTAGTTTCAAATGAGATCCGTCCTCATTTGTGTCATTGAACTCGACTTGAGTTGGCATCATTTCTATAGCATCTTGTTCGATCACCTCATCATCCTCTAAAGGTTTAGTCTTAGGTGGTGGAGGAGTTTCATCAAAGGTGACATCTAGGGATTCTTCTATGACATTTGTATATTTATTTAGAACCCTATATGCCTTACTTTCTAACGAATATCCTAAGAATACTCCTTCGTAAGCTTTAGGCTCAAACTTTGTAAGATATTCCTTTTTGTTTAGGATAAAGCATTTGCACCCGAATACTCTAAGATGACTTACAGTTGGTTTTCTACCATTTAAAATTTCATAAGGTGTTTTATCCATTGATGGCCTAATTAAGACTCTATTTTGAATGTAGGTGGAGGTGGCAACGGCTTCACTCCAAAACTTTTGAGGTATTGATTGTTCATTTAACATAGTTCCACTCATTTCTTGAAGAGTTCGGTTTTTCCTTTCAACAACCCCATTGGATTGAGGTGTGCGAGGAGCCGAGAAGTTATGAGTAATACCATTTAAATCACAAAAGACTCCAAATTGAGCATCATTATCAAATTCTCTACCATGATCCGTTCTTATTGTTACTATAGTACAATCAAGCAAATTTTGTATCTTAGTAGCAAAAATTAACGAATACCTTGCTCCTGATTCAAAATCCGTTACGAACAAATCTTCTTCATCATCCTTCGATATTAGAAATTCTAAGATATTATCATATCTTTCTGTTGAGTCCCCAAAATAATTAAGGATTTAATTATGACAAAACTGTAATTTATTTGCACTAAAGTGTTATGTGCAGTTAGCACAAGTTTGTTCATGTATAGACAGCATATGTAGCTGTGTCGAGTGTTTAGTTTGCTGCTCAGTCTACCAGCACAAGGTAGACAGTGTTCTTTAATCAGCAAAGGATGTGTACTCAGCAAATCAAGAACATGAAGTGGCTCAGCAATGAAGAACCAGCACAGCTGGAATGCAGCTCACTACACAAGACAGCTATGCTCCATTATAAGCATAGTCATTTTCCCGAGTGGTCTACATCAATGGTACTATTCAACAGAAGTCAAAGACAAAGTTGAACAGAAAAGGACACGCGTCGGCGGCTGACAAGTGACCTTACAAGACCACGTGGGAATGCAGAAGGTTAACGCATGTGCAGACATGGGTTATACTTTGTCATCACCTAGGGAACACAACATTCTATTTGTTTAATCAAATAGTGGTGCCAAACCGAATTGGGATGTTCCTACAAATAGCTACCAAAGAGGAAAGAAGAGAGCATGCTCTCTGATATAGTTGTCTCCACAAGTACAGACATCCTATGTACCAGTGGACAATAGAACCATTACACGATTAATAGGACTACTATAAATTGTTGTATCCACTATTGTTACAACTAGTGGTGTGGGTTTATTTTATAGAGTCAAAACGTGTAATAGCTATTAGTTTACCTCTTAGCTATAATCTAGGTAATCTGTATCAATCAACTATCATTCCGCCAAGGATAGTTGTGATATTTTATGATTCAATCAATAAAGAATAACTGTTGAAAATTATCTGTGACTCTATTTATTTGCATGCTTGAATACTAATCGAGTTTAACTGTTTAGTTAATTGAAAAGAAATTGTATTCACCCCCCCTACAATACTCCTGTTGTTATCAAGGGACCAACAACTGGTATCAGAGCTTCAGTCTTGATAATTAATATCTTGGATCTGAATTCTCTCATGGCTCATATACCAATACAGCTTATCTTGAAAATGGCTCATCCAATAGACCACCCAAATTTGATGAAGATGAGTATGAAACTTGGAAGGCAAGATTCATGCTTCACCTTGAGTCTATTGACCCACTCATGCCTGGTATCACCACAGATGGTCCATTTGTGCCTACTGAGACTATTGGTAGTGCACCAGCTACAGCTGACACTCCTGCTGTTGCTGGCAGAGAGGTTATTCTCACTCCTTCTAGATGGGATGCTGAGGATAAACGTCGTGTTGGACTTGACCCTAAGATCAGAACCTTGTTAGCTATAACTTTGCCTAACCCACGGTTCAAACTGATTAAGGGAAAAGAAAATGCCAAGCTTATGTTGGACTATCTAGATGTTACCTATGAGGGTATGGGAGAAGTTAGGCAGAACAGAATGATTGCTTTAAAATGAGAATATGAAATGTTCTTTGCCTACAAAAATGAAACCCTTAAGCAAACCTTCATTAGGTTTAACTCCTTGATTGATGACCTGATCACTCTGAATGTCACCTATACTGAGTTTGAACAAGTTAACAAATTCATAGATTCACTGCCCACTAAATGGAAATCTATTACTGACCCCTTAAGAACCACTCAGACCCTAAAGAACTTTAACATGTCTTCTCTCTACAGTTCACTTTGGAACCATGAGAAGGCAGAGGCTAAATTTGAACTTAACTTGAAAGAAAACTTTAGGTCTGCCCCCACCACTTCAAAATGTTCTAAGACAGATGATACTGCTCTTATAGCTGCTGCTAAAAAGAAAGCTCAAAAGGCTTTACTGGTTCAAAAGTTGCTGGTAGAAGAAGTGTCAGCTGGGAGTGATGTGGATAGTGGTACTGAGTCTGAAGAAAGCAGTGATGATGAAAGTAATGCAGAAGGGTTTGCTGAAGGTATGGCTTTACTGGCTAGGCAGTTCAAAAGGTTCAATCGTAATAGAACCAGCAAGTCATACAAAGGGAGTAAGAAACCTAGTGCTAGGTATAGCAGCAAGTCAGTCAAGGGTCCTAAATCTGAGTGTTATAATTGTGGAAAGGTTGGACATTTTGCTGCTGAATGCATGTCCAGGAAACCTTCAACTTCACATGCTAACTCTTTCTCAAAAGCTGACAAGTACAAAAACAAGTACAAAGCTATGAAAGCTCAGATGAAGGAAAGTGCTAAGACTGATAAGAAGGGTAAAAAGCCAGAAAAGGTTCTAGTTGCTAAGCATCATGATTGGGATGAAACCTGCTTGTCATCTTCCTCTGATAGTGATACTGATGATGATGGTGCTGGTTATGCTCCAGAAAAGAAGCTGTGTTTAATGGCCAAGGAGGTCAAGGAGTCTGATGAGGATGATAGTGGTAGCAAGTTTTTGGCTGATATGAGGGAAGCTGATCAGAAAAGAGATTCTCCTCAATGGAAAACTGAATTGATGTATAAGGTTGATAATTTTCGAACTTATACTGATGATGAAAAGGCAGAAATGTTTGACTACCTAAGAGTTGACTTATGTAGAGGCAGCAAACGTGAAGAAGTTTTGATATCAGACAACAAATCTTTAAATGAGAAACTTAAATGCAAAAATGATGAAGTTAAAATCTTAAAAGATGATATTTCAAAACTCGAAAAACAAAATTTTGCTTTAAGGTCTCTTCACGTTGAGGCAGCAGAAGTAAAGAACCAGCTAGATAATCTTAAAAAGGTTGTCGCTTCATGGTGTACATCTGCTCAACGCACAGCAAAGTGTGTTAACGAGCAGGTGCCTGCCCAAGTTGAAGCTTTCTTTTCTGGTGACTATGCTGCTGCCGCTGCTATTGCAGAGGTTACTTTCATGGACCCAATTCTTGAAACAGATCCTGAAGCTGTCTTGCCAAATACTTTTGCCAAGATAGTTAAAGGTAAAAAGGTCTTGACAAATAAATTTGTTAGACCTGCTACTGTGTCCCCACCACCTGCCATGAAAGAGATTTTAGAGGATGAGGTTAGAGCAAGAGAAGCCAGTACCTCAATTGATGAGACTACTGACCCCTCAAGCATCTACTACATGACTCCAAAAGAAAGACGTATCAAAAGGGAAATCACTGAAAATAATCTTAGAAAAATTAAATCTGCTGATTCCCCTTCGTGTTCGAGTTCCAATTGTGCTGAGCCAGCTGATGACAAACTTACTGGTCGACCAGTAGCTACAGACAAGCCAGTCAAATGTAATACTGGCAAGTCCAAGGCAGCAGGAAAAACATCTTCTAGTTCATCAGCTTCAGTAGACAAGCCAGTAACTTCCCACGCTGGCTCGTCAAATGATAAAGGCAAAGCAATACGTCATGACTATGGTACTGGTTCCAAGAAGAAAGATGCCCTTAAGGGAAAAGCAAAAGTGGACTCGAATGAAGAGCTGTCTATCACTGAGATTATGATAGTTAAGCTTGACCAGCTTATTGAGGCAGTAACCAAACATCGCCCCGATCCCCTTACAATGTGTATGACCCATCACCGATACCAAATGTGAGAAAATTCTACAAATGTGGCAGCAAGTTTAACTTAGCCAACCGGTGTCCTTTTACCCCAACCCCATCTGCTGATGCTTCTTCAAGCAAACCAGCAGACAGGAAGAGATCATCAAAGATGACCCTTCCAGAACCCATCCTTGGATGGGTTCCCAAAAAGAACTAATCTCTTTGCTACTGTGCAGGGCATTCAAAACAAGCAAATCTGGTATCTCGATAGTGGATGTTCGAGACATATGACCGGATGTAAGTCCCTGCTAATGGACTATCAAGAAAAAGATGGTCCAGTTGTTTCGTATGGAGATAATTCGTTGGGTTACACAAAGGGTTTTGGTACTTTGACTAATGGGAATGTCACATTCTCAAATGTTGCATATGTAGTTGGGCTTAAACATAATTTACTCAGCATAAGCTAACTGACAAGCAAGAACAAGATAGTCCAATTCAGAAAGAAAATTGGCACTATTTTTGATAAGACATGGAAGCTACTGTTGACTGCAAAACGTCATTAAAACATGTATCAAATTGACATGAACACAGCAGTCACAACAACTGATACTTGCTTCTATTCGAAGGCAGCAGACAACCTGAAATGGTTATGGCACAAGAGACTCTCACATGTCAACTTCAAAGATATTCACAAAATATCCAGTAGAAGTTTGGTGTCTGGACTACCCACCATGTCTTATGTAAAGGACAGACTGTGTCCTGGTTGTGAAAAAGGAAAACATCACCATGCCTCATTCAAATCAAAGCAAATCTCATCTGTTGAGAAACCATTTCATTTACTTCATATGGATCTTTTTGGTCCTGTTAATGTGGCCAGCTGTAGTGGGAAGAAGTATACACTGGTTATTGTTGATGAATATTCCAGATACACCTGGGTATTCTTTTTGAAGCAAAAAAGTGAAGCTGCTGATGAAATTATCAATTTTATTAAAAGAATGGGGCTTTTAAATGGGTAACTGGTGAAACAGCTAAGAAGTGATCATGGTACAGAATTCAGAAATGCTACATTAGAAGAATTTTGTGCCGATAAAGGTATTTCACAGAACTTTTCTGCTGTGAGAACACCTCAACAAAATGGTGTTGCAGAAAGAAGAAACAGAACTCTCATTGAAGCAGCAAGATCTATGTTAGCTGAGTCTGGGCTGAAAAATTCATATTGGGCAGATGCTGTGAACACTGCATGTTTTACCCAGAATAGATCTCTAATTATGAAAAGACATCAGAAAACTGCTTATGAAGTTCTCAAAGGAAGAAAACTCTCAATCTCATTTTTTCATGTATTTGGCACTCCCTGTTTCATTCTAAACAATAGGGATCAGTTGGGCAAGTTTGATGCTAAGGCTGATGAAGGTATATTCTTGGGATATTCCAACATGTCAAAGGCATATAGGGTTTTCAATAAAAGAAGGGGTTGTTTTGAAGAATCGATTAATGTTACATTTGATGAAACTGCCCCAGCCTCATCTTCCAATCAAGAAGATGAAGAGTTATTGTTTAAAGAGCCTACTCAGCAAGGTCTCGATGATGAAGAGGAACCAGCTGCAAATCCCTCACCAATCCATGTTGCTGGGTTCTCTGATGATGAGATGGAACACTCTGTTCCATCTGTGTGTAAACCAAGTGGACCTACTAGCTCTACTAAAGTCCTACAACTTGAGCATAGGTCTACTGGTTCTGAAGGATCACAAGCTGGTACTGGTTACAATAATACTGAACAACTGTCTCCAATTGCTGCTCATACCTTTGAACCAGCTGATGATCAAGATGCTGTGTGTTCCACAATAAGCTCACCTGTTCATAACACTAGATGGAAAAAAGAGCATCTAATTGAGCAAGTCATTGGTAATCTGGCTAGTGGTGTTAAAACAAGAAGGCATGCAACCAGCAATTTCTGTATGCATGTAAATTTTGTGTCTACCATTGAACCTAAATGTCCTGATGAAGCAATCAAAGATCTAAGCTGGGCAGGAGCTATGCAAGAAGAGATCTCTCAGTTTGATAGGAATAAGGTTTGGACATTGGTACCTAAACCTGATGATGAAACTAAGAAAATCATTGGTACCAAGTGGGTTTTCAAGAACAAGATGGATGAAGATGGGATTGTGATCAGAAACAAAGCTAGATTGGTAGCTCAAGGTTTCAAATAGGAAGAAAGATTGGATTATGGAGAGATTTATGCTCCAGTGGCTAGGATGGAAGCTATCAGACTGTTCTTGGCGTATGCTGCTAAGATGAACTTTAGGGTATTCTAGATGGATGTTAAATCTGCATTTCTAAATGGGAAGCTGCAAGAAGAAGTTTATGTCAAATAGCCTCCTAGTTTTGTAAGCAGTAAATATCCAGACCATGTCTACAAGCTAGACAAAGCTCTTTATGGCCTCAAACAGGCTCCAAGAGCATGGTATGAGACACTTCATATGTATCTCACTGGTATAGGTTTTAAAGTTGGAACAATTGACACCACTCTGTTCTCAAAAGAGACAGATGGTGATCTCTTGCTGGTACAGATATATGTGGATGATATCATTTATGGATCTAAAAATGAGAAACATTGTCAAGATTTTTCAAAACTTATGTCAAAGACATATGAAATGAGCTTACAAAGAGACTTGCAATACTTTTTGGGATTGCAAATTAAACAACTTGATGATGGAATTTTTATAAGTCAGGATAAATATATCAAAGATATGCTAAAGAAATTTGGTCTGACCTGTTTAAAAGATATAGGGACTCCAATGGCAGCAACTATTAAATAGATGCTGATCCCAATGGTGAACCAGTCAATATCACTGAATATAGAGGTATGATTGGATCCCTACTTTATCTCACAGCCAGCAGACCAGATATTATGTTTGCCACATGTCTCTGTGCCAGATATCAAGCTGATCCTAAAGAGTCACACTTGCTAGCAGTAAAAAAGATATTTAGGTATCTGAAAGCTACTGTTAAACGTGGTCTTTGGTATCCCAAAGACCAGGATTTTGAGCTAATTGGGTATTCAGATGCTGATTTTGCAGGGTGTAAAATAGACAGAAAAAGTACTACTGGTGGTTGCCAGTTACTAGGTGGTAGGCTAGTCAGCTGGACGAGCAAAAAGCAAAATACTATGTCCACATCTACTGCTGAGGCAGAATACGTTTCTGCTGGTAGTTGTACTGCTCAAGTATTGTGGATGCAAAGCCAGCTGAAAGACTATGGTGTTCATGTTACAAAGACTCCAATCTACTGTGACAACACAAGTTCAATAGCTATCACCAACAATCCTGTGATGCATTCAAGAACAAAGCACATTGACATTCGATATCACTTCATAAGGGATCATGTTCAAAAAGGAGATGTGGAGCTACATTTTATTTCAACAGACCAGCAGTTAGCAGATCTATTCACAAAGCCCTTAGATGAGAAACGTTTTAACTATCTCATCTCTGAGCTGGGTATGCTTGAACTTTAAATAAAAGACAATTTTTGTTGGTGTGCTGGCTCTACAACATGTAGGGCAAACCAGTAAGCCATTTTTGTTAATTTACTGCCTACATGTAAAACACTCAGCATAATAAGGTCTTTTATATTTTGGTTACTCAAAATATTTTTAATTGAAATAATAAATAGCTCACAAAATTAAATGATTCCTTAAATCTGAAACTCATTTACTTCCAATGATTTAAATTAAATTCATGACATATTAAATGTAACAAAGTATTTTATATTTAATACAAAACTTATTTTGTGGTTTTTAATTTTTTTTTTTTAAAAATTAAAACCTGCTGCATTTAATGTTGAATGGGAGGTATGAGTGTTCAAGCCGTATATACGTCAAATCATCAGTCTGTGTCCCCTCGAGTGTGCCAGTCTGTCACATCTGCCCACGCGCCTGCTAATGGAAGTTGTCATTTTCTCTCTCCTGCCTTTTTCACCCAATCACAACGGTTAAAAGAGTGTTTTATCTTCCATAATAACCTTCGGTTATTCAGTTTTCAAATTCACACTCTTCTCTCTAAAAATCCCCAAATCTTCAAATCAATTCATACATCCATCTTCTACGAAATCATCAATGGCAGAACAACAACAATATCAATCACCACCTGCTGCAAACCAGCCAGAGGAACAACGACCACAGCAATAACAACCAGTAGCACCACAACAATCGGAACAGCAACCACCACCGGTCATCAAAGAACAAGTGGTGCAGGGCCCTCTGTTCAACCTGCACCCAAGCCTTGTTAGGACTACAAATGCACCAGAACACTCTTCCATTCGCCTATCAAGAGGAAATGCTGCTCATGCCCTTTCAATTCCCAAAACCAAAGCCAACTTAGGTTATGATGCGCTTATCGATTACATAAGACAATCACCACTGGCTCGAGGTATTACCGGCGTACCTTCTCGTCTTTATCCGGCTTGTTTGGCCAGATTCTGGTATACTGCCACCACGGCCACCACTCAACAGAATGTTCCATGTATTCGTGGCACGGTGACTGAAACCCTAGCCTGCTCCATCACTGTTGATGCCATCCGACGTGCTCTCCAATTACCCATTGGTCCGTTCGTTAATTCACCAACCAGTGATGAGTTTAGAAGAGAGGTACTGGAGAGTATAGGGTTTGATGGACCAGTGGCTCATACGCCCTTAAGGAGGCAGATGCCACCTCTGTGGAACTATTTCTTTGGCTTGCTGACTCATTGCATCAGTCAGAAGTCCGGGAGCTTTGATCAGTACTCAGATTTTGAGCTGAAGATTGGTCATGGGATGCTGTTCAATCGAAATATTGATTATGCCGGTGAAATTTACTTAAGGCTAAGGGAAATGGTGCTTGCACCTAAACGAACACACTTAATCCTCTTTCCAAGGTTTTTGAGCCTTGTTTTTGAAAATGAGCTGGGTGAAGCTTACCAGCAGATTGCTGATGAATCATTCGACCTGCCACCAAAATAAGGGAGAATTCCAAAAGATGCTCCTGCTGCTCCATATAATGTCATGACACCAGGCATGCTTGAGTATCTTACTGCTCGAGGTGGAGTGAACCAACCGGCTGTCTCTGGTGTTGCACCAGCTGAGGGGGAGGGACCTCAGCGAAAGCCAGCTGTAAAAAGGAAGAAGCCAGCTACCTCAACTAGCACAACCACCATCTCACATACTGGTAAAGCAGTAGTTGTATTAGAATCTAGTGCTCTCTGATCATAAAGAACAGCCCTAGTCTTATATACTGACTATCCACTTCTATTATTGGAATCCGTTGCTTAACTATTTCTTGGTAACATGCAAATCCAAACGTGCAAAAGCTGGCTCCAGGCTCACCACAGGGGAGATTGCACCAGTCTCAACTGCTGCTCCTGCAAAGGATGTGGCTATGGAACCTGGTGCGTTTCTAGACCAAACAGCAAAAAATTCTAACATAATTAAAAATCTTTTATCTGCTGACTTGGAAAATGAATGTGGAGTTCAAGGTATAACCCTGGCTCCCAAGCTGACTGGTTTTAAAACTAGTGTTAAGATGAGTAGCAACCCATACTCTTCTAGCCAGACACTTCCACATTTTTCAAAATTGAACTTAATGCTATATCCTCTGCTGCCAGTACAATCAGCAGAGCACATACCTGACCCCCAAAGCAAACTTGAGCTGGGTCCTCATCGTGTTGAACCAGCTCAGGATACTGCACAGCCATTATGTTACTCGGATCATGATAAGAGTCTCACTCCTACATCTTTACCAGCCAGATCTCTTACACTATCTGGGTCAACATGTGTCGCCAATGAGTTAGCAGAGTCACAGCTGTACTTACAGACACCTTATTCCGTCTCATTCGAAGGGCTGACCAAATCACCAGTCTGTCCCCAGAGACCAACAACAGATGCAATTGTTGAGTCAAATTTATTTGGTTCTACAGTTGTTAACATAAAATGTTCTATTGTTTCAGTTCTTAGCAGGGTAGATGAACAGGCAGAGGGAAAGCAAGTTAAAGATGATATTATTCCTACTGAGCAGATTGCTGCCTCTGCTACTGGTATTGGTGCTACTATTTCTCCTACTGGTGGTGCTGATGCTAGTACTATTGCTTCAACAGCTGCTGGTGTTACTGCTCCCAGTATTGCTGCTTCCACTACTACACCTGAAGTGGAAGATGAAATCATAGTAGATCCTCCTGTTCTTAAAAAGGTAATTTACAATATTGTCAAGGATGTTCTACTTGATGAACCTGTCACTGAACCAAAGGGTGACATTGCGTCTGCTGCTGCTACCGATGCACAAAATGTTATCATGAAAGCTGGTACAAGTGCTACTTTTCCATCTGATGTTGTCATGGATGCTGGTAAAAGTGCTACTTTTCCATCAGATTCTGGTTCACAGGGTGATACTGTTACGGAGGGTCTTGATTTTATTAATGTTGGCTATGTTGGCTATGTTCCCACAGAGCCAACGGTGGATACTACTTCTACTACTGAAGATACTGCTTCTTCACCTACTGCACAGTTACCTACCACTGCTACTGGTTCTACGGAATCCGTTATGGATGCTGGTACCTCTGTTTCTGCCACTACTGATGTAGTTACCCGAACTTTTCCATGTTTATATATATATATATATTAAATGAAATTGTTATTTACATGATTAAGTGTTTCCAACATGTTAAGCAATCAAACTTGTTAAGACTTGATTAATTGAAATAGGTTTCATATAGACAATTGACCACCCAAGTTGACCGGTGATTCACGAACGTTAAAACTTGTAAAAACTATACGATGACATATATATGGTTATATATATAGTTAACATGATTTTATTATAAGTATGTATCTCATTAGGTATTTTAACAATGAGTTATATACATAAAAATGAGACTATTAATTTAAGAAACTCGAAAACGATATATATAACGATTATCGTTATAACAACGTCTTACTAGGTACATATGAATCATATTAAGATATTGATACACTTGGTTAATTATGTTAAATGATAAGTAAATATATTATTAAGTGTATTAACAATGAAATACATATGTAAAAATAAGACTACTAACTTAATAATTTCGAAACGAGACATATATGTAACGATTATCGTTGTAACGATATTTAACTGTATATATATCATACTAAGATATATTATATATCATAATATCATGATAATATAACAATTTAACATCTCATTTGTTATAATAAATAATGGGTTAACAACATCCAACAAGATCGTTAACCTAAAGGTTTCAAAACAACATTTACATGTAACGACTAACGATGACTTAACGACTCAGTTAAAATGTATATACATGTAGTGTTTTAATATGTATTCATACACTTTTGAAAGACTTCAATACACTTATCAAAATACTTCTACTTAACAAAAATTCTTACAATTACATCCTCGTTCAGTTTCATCAACAATTCTACTCGTATGCACCCGTATTCGCACTCGTACAATACACAGCTTTTAGATGTATGTACTATTGGTATATACACTCCAATGATTAGCTCTTAGCAGCCCATGTGAGTCACCTAACACATGTGGGAACCATCATTTGGAAACTAGCATAAAATATCTCATAAAATTACAAAAATATGAGTAATCATTCATGACTTATTTACATGAAAACAAAATTACATATCCTTTATATCTAATCCATACACCAACGACCAAAAACACCTACAAACACTTTCATTCTTTAATTTTCTTCATCTAATTGATCTCTCTCAAGTTCTATCTTCAAGTTCTAAGTGTTCTTCATAAATTCCAAAAGTTCTAGTTTCATAAAATCAAGAATACTTCCAAGATTGCAAGTTTACTTCCAAGTTTTCTAAATCCATTCCAAGTAATCATACAAGATCAAGAAACCTTTGTTACTTACAGTAGGTTATCTTTCTAATACAAGGTAATAATCATATTCAAACTTTAATTCAATTTCTATAACTATAACAATCTTATTTCGAGTGGAAATCTTACTTGAAATTGTTTTCGTGTCATGATTCTGCTTCAAGAACTTTCAAGCCATCCAAGGATCCTTTGAAGCTAGATCTATTTTTCTCATTTCCAGTAGGTTTATCCAAGGAATTTGAGGTAGTAATGATGTTCATAACATCATTCGATTCATACATATAAAGCTATCTTATTCGAAGGTTTAAACTTGTAATCACTAGAACATAGTTTAGTTAATTCTAAACTTGTTCACAAATAAAAGTTAATCCTTCTAAATTGACTTTTAAAATCAACTAAACACATGTTCTATATCTATATGATATACTAACTTAATGATTTAAAACCTGAAAACACGAAAAACACCGTAAAACCGGATTTACGCCGTCGTAGTAACACCGCAGGCTGTTTTGGGTTAGTTAATTAAAAACTATGATAAACTTTGATTTAAAAGTTGTTATTCTGAGAAAATGATTTTTATTATGAACATGAAACTATATCCAAAAATTATGGTTAAACTCAAAGTGGAAGTATGTTTTCTAAAATGGTCATCTAGACGTTGTTCTTTCGACTGAAATGACTACCTTTACAAAAATGACTTGTAACTTATTTTTACGACTATAAACCTATAATTTTTCTGTTTAGATTCATAAAATAGAGTTCAATATGAAACCATAACAATTTGATTCACTCAAAACGGATTTAAAATGAAGAAGTTATGGGTAAAACAAGATTGGATAATTTTTCTCATTTTAGCTACGTGAAAATTGGTAACAAATCTATTCCAACCATAACTTAATCAACTTGTATTGTATATTATGTAATCTTGAGATACCATAGACACGTATACAATGTTTTGACCTATCATGTCGACACATCTATATATATTTCAGAACAACCATAGACACTCTATATGTGAATGTTGGAGTTAGCTATACAGGGTTGAGGTTGATTCCAAAATATATATAGCTTTAGTTGTGATCAATACTGAGATACGTATACACTGGGTCGTGGATTGATTCAAGATAATATTTATCGATTTATTTCTGTACATCTAACTGTGGACAACTAGTTGTAGGATTACTAACGAGGACAGCTGACTTAATAAACTTAAAGCATCAAAATATATTAAAAGTGTTGTAAATATATTTTGAACATACTTTGATATATATGTATATATTGTTATAGGTTCGTGAATCAACCAGTGGCCAAGTCTTACTTCCCGACGAAGTAAAAATCTGTGAAAGTGAGTTATAGTCCCACTTTTAAAATCTAATATTTTTGGGATGAGAATACATGCAGGTTTTATAAATGATTTACAAAATAGACACAAGTACGTGAAACTACATTCTATGGTTGAATTATCGAAATCAAATATGCCCCTTTTTATTAAGTCTGGTAATCTAAGAATTAGGGAACAGACACCCTAATTGACGCGAATCCTAAAGATAGATCTATTGGGCCTAACAAACCCCATCCAAAGTACCGGATGCTTTAGTACTTCGAAATTTATATCATATCCGAAGGGTGTCCCGGAATGATGGGGATATTCTTATATATGCATCTTGTTAATGTCGGTTACCAGGTGTTCACCATATGAATGATTTTTATCTCTATGTATGGGATGTGTATTGAAATATGAAATCTTGTGGTCTATTGTTACGATTTGATATATATAGGTTAAACCTATAACTCACCAACATTTTTGTTGACGTTTAAAGCATGTTTATTCTCAGGTGAATACTAAGAGCTTCCGCTGTTGCATACTAAAATAAGGACAAGATTTGGAGTCCATGTTTGTATGATATTGTGTAAAAACTGCATTCAAGAAACTGATTTCGATGTAACATATTTGTATTGTAAACCATTATGTAATGGTCGTGTGTAAACAGGATATTTTAGATTATCATTATTTGATAATCTACGTAAAGCTTTTTAAACCTTTATTTATGAAATAAAGGTTATGGTTTGTTTTAAAAATGAATGCAGTCTTTGAAAAACGTCTCATATAGAGGTCAAAACCTCGCAACGAAATTAATTAATATGGAACGTTTTTAATCAATAAGAACGAGACATTTCAACTGACTCTTCTCAGGCTACTGTTTCTACTGAGAAGAAACCTTATGTGTGCCAGGTGCCAGATCCTGATGAAGTTGTCCCTAACTTCATCTATCGGGGAGCGTCTATTACTCCCAGAGTTGCTCTGCTGGTGGATCAGCTAACTATTGATCCTCAAACTGCCATAGTCTCAGCCAGCAAATTGCCTCGCAAAGAGCTGACTGAACTATTGTCTCAGTTTGATCGACCAGCTAGAGAAGACGTTTATGAGAGGTTGGCTACTTTAGAACAGATCAACGAGCAGCCATATTATCATTTTTTGGCATGGCTCCAGCTGCTTCTCCATGGCCTGGTACATGGAGGCCTCTCAAGTTCATAAGAGATCCCTCTACTGGTAAATATGTTATGCAGTATATTCCTGATTCACCAGTACCTTCTGATTCATCAGCTTCTTCCTCATCATCTTCTTCTTCTAATGGTGATGCTGATAAAGGTACTAGTAAGGATGAACCAGTCACTCAAGATAATGTGACTGGTACCAAAGATATACTAGTGGATCTCACTGATGATGCTGTTCATGATGCTGACACAAATACCAGTGGTTCTAAACCTTCGGGTGAAGGTAAAAATGATGGTGATCATGGTGACGAGTCAGATTCTGACCTTCCACCTCCGCCACCCCATGGAGGTAGTTATGTGTTAGCTGCTTCTGACCACCCCTCAACCAGCTATGTTAAATTTAATGCTGATGAGGTGGCTGACATCTCCACCCTGGCTGTCTATAAGACACTCGCCGAGGTTACACCTGATCTACAGGCCACCATTCGCACTGCTATTGCTGATAGTGTGACTGAAGCCATACATAACGCTGGGCAAGTTACCACTTCCAACATTGAAGCCCAGCTCAAACAAGTATGTGCCTTTGCAGATCTTGTGGTGGCTGCCATTGTCAAACAACATGAAGAGGAGGAGGACTTAAAGAAACGAATCATATCTCACAATAAATATACTGAGGACATTGCCAGTCTTCAAGCTGATTTAGATGCTGCTAATCACAGAATTCTTTTTCTTAATGAAGAAAATGCAGTGCTACATGAAAGATTGGATTCACAGGAGCAGCAAATGGCTAACATGATTCCTGCTTCTGCCTATGTTCAAATGGTTGAAAATATGCATCGACTGGCTACCCTACAGGGTGATGTTAGGGCCATGTTTGAGCAAATGGCTATGGGTGTTGCAAGGAATGAAGTTAGGTCTTCCAACCTCCTTCTTTGACAATTTGGCGTGGATCCTGGTGCCCATCTTACTCCTGAAGTTGCTTCCTGGAACAATTTTGCATTTTCTGTTCCAGATTCAGATAGTGACCTTGATGCACAGGTCTCCCCTGTTCACCTTTCTACCCCTGCTGATGACAAAAAGGGGGAGAAGAAATCTAAAAAGAAACTCAAAAAGAGAAAACAATCAGAGGGGGAGCATGAGCATGAAAAGGCTCCAAAACAACCATGGAGAGATGGTGATGGTGATGGTGATGGTGATGATGGTTCTACTGGTCAATGTAGTGACCCGAACTTTTCCATGTTTATATATATTAATTGAGATTGATATTTACATGATTAAATGTTTCCAATATGTTAAGCAATCAAACTTGTTAAGACTTGATTAATTGAAATATGTTTCATATAGACAATTGACCACCCAAGTTGACCGGTGATTCACGAACGTTAAAACTTGTAAAAACTATATGATGACATATATATGGATATATATATAGTTAACATGATACTATGATAAGTAAACATATCATTAAGTATATTAACAATGAACCACATATGTAAAAACAAGACTACTAACTTAATGATTTTTAAACGAGACATATATGTAACGATTATCGTTGTAAAGACATTTAATGTATATATATCATATTAAGAGATATTCATACATGATAATATCATGATAATATAATAATTTAAAATCTCATTTGATATTATAAACATTGGGTTAACAACATTTAACAAGATCGTTAACCTAAAGGTTTCAAAACAACACTTACATGTAACGACTAACGATGACTTAACGACTCAGTTAAAATATATATACATGTAGTGTTTTAATATGTATTTATACACTTTTGAAAGTCTTCAATACACTTATCAAAATACTTCTACTTAACAAAAATGCTTACAATTACATCCTCGTTCAGTTTCATCAACAATTCTACTCGTATGCACCCGTATTCGTACTCGTACAATACACAGCTTTTAGATGTATGTACTATTGGTATATACACTCCAATGATCATCTCTTAGCAGCCCATGTGAGTCACCTAACACATGTGGGAACCATCATTTGGCAACTAGCATGAAATATCTCATAAAATTACAAAAATATGAGTAATCATTCATGACTTATTTACATGAAAACAAAATTACATATCCTTTATATCTAGTCCATACACCAACGACCAAAAACACCTACAAACACTTTCATTCTTCAATTTTCTTCATCTAATTGATCTCTCTCAAGTTCTATCTTCAAGTTCTAAGTGTTCTTCATAAATTCTACAAGTTCTAGTTACATAAAATCAAGAATACTTTCAAGTTTGCTAGCTCACTTCCAATCTTGTAAGGTGATCATCCAACCTCAAGAAATCTTTGTTTCTTACAGTAGGTTATCATTCTAATACAAGGTAATAATCATATTCAAACTTTGGTTCAATTTCTATAACTATAACAATCTTATTTCAAGTGATGATCTTACTTGAACTTGTTTTCGTGTCATGATTCTGCTTCAAGAACTTCGAGCCATCCAAGGATCCGTTGAAGCTAGATCCATTTTTCTATTTTCCAGTAGGTTTATCCAAGGAACTTAAGGTAGTAATGATTTTCATAACATCATTCGATTCATACATATAAAGCTATCTTATTCGAAGGTTTAAACTTGTAATCACTAGAACATAGTTTAGTTAATTCTAAACTTGTTCGCAAAAAAAAGTTAATCCTTCTAACTTGACTTTTAAAATCAACTAAACACATGTTCTATATCTATATGATATGCTAACTTAATGATTTAAAACCTGGAAACACGAAAAACACCGTAAAACCGGATTTACGCCGTCGTAGTAACACCGCGGGCTGTTTTGGGTTAGTTAATTAAAAACTATGATAAACTTTGATTTAAAAGTTGTTATTCTGAGAAAATGATTTTTATTATGAACATGAAACTATATCCAAAAATTATGGTTAAACTCAAAGTGGAAGTATGTTTTCTAAAATGGTCATCTAGATACAAAAACGACTTGTAACTTATTTTTCCGACTATAAACCTATACATTTTCTGTTTAGATTCATAAAATAGAGTTCAATATGAAACCATAGCAATTTGATTCACTCAAAACGGATTTAAAATGAAGAAGTTATGGGTAAAACAAGATTGGATAATTTTTCTCATTTTAGCTACGTGAAAATTGGTAACAAATCTATTCCAACCATAACTTAATCAACTTGTATTGTATATTATGTAATCTTGAGATACCATAGACACGTATACAATGTTTCGACCTATCATGTCGACACATCTATATATATTTCGGAATAACCATAGACACTCTATATGTGAATGTTGGAGTTAGCTATACAGGGTTGAGGTTGATTCCAAAATATATATAGTTTGAGTTGTGATCAATACTGAGATACGTATACACTGGGTCGTGGATTGATTCAAGATAATATTTATCAATTTATTTCTGTACATCTAACTGTGGACAACTAGTTGTAGGTTACTAACGAGGACAGCTGACTTAATAAACTTAAAACATCAAAATATATTAAAAGTGTTGTAAATATATTTTGAACATACTTTGATATATATGTATATATTATTATAGGTTCGTGAATCAACCAGTGGCCAAGTCTTACTTCCCGACGAAGTAAAAAATCTGTGAAAGTGAGTTATAGTCCCACTTTTAAAATCTAATATTTTTGGGATGAGAATACATGCAGGTTTTATAAATGATTTACAAAATAGACACAAGTACGTGAAACTACATTCTATGTTTGAATTATCGAAATCGAATATGCCCCTTTTTATTAAGTCTGGTAATCTAAGAATTAGGGAACAGACACCCTAATTGACGCGAATCCTAAAGATAGATCTATTGGGCCTAACAAACCTCATCCAAAGTACCGGGTGCTTTAGTACTTCGAAATTTATATCATATCCGAAGGGTGTCCTGGAATGATGGGGATATTCTTATATATGCATCTTGTTAATGTCGGTTACCAGGTGTTCACCATATGAATGATTTTTATCTCTATGTATGGGATGTGTATTGAAATATGAAATCTTGTGGTCTATTATTATGATTTGATATATATATAGGTTAAACCTATAACTCACCAACATTTTTGTTGACGTTTTAAGCATGTTTATTCTCAGGTGATTATTAAGAGCTTCCGCTGTCGCATACTTAAATAAGAACGAGATTTGGAGTCCATGCTTGTATGATATTGTGTAAAAACTGCATTCAAGAAACTTATTTTGTTGTAACATATTTGTATTGTAAACCATTATGTAATGGTCGTGTGTAAACAGGATATTTTAGATTATCATTATTTGATAATCTACGTAAAGCTTTTTAAACCTTTATTGATGAAATAAAGGTTATGGTTTGTTTTAAAATGAATGCAGTCTTTGAAAAAACGTCTCATATAGAGGTCAAAACCTCGCAACGAAATCAATTAATATGGAACGTTTTTAATCAATAAGAACGGGACATTTCAGTTGGTATCCGAGCGTTGGTCGTAGAGAACCAGAATTTTGCATTAGTATGTCTTATCGAGTTTGTTAGGATGCATTAGTGAGTCTGGACTTCGACCGTGTTTACTTGAAAAATGATTGCTTAACAAATTTTGTTGGAAACTATATATTTTTAACATGTGAATATTATGTGATATATTAATCTCTTAACGTGTTTGATATTATGTGATAGATGTCTACCTCTAGAACAAGTCCCATTGACTCACCTAATAATAATGAAGGGTCAAATGTAAATTGGAATGATTCGTGGACTGATTCACAAGTTCCCGAAGAGGAACCGGAAGAAGAGTCGGAACCGGAAGAAGAATCGGAACCGGATGAAGAAATAGAACCGGTGGGGGAAATAATAAAACGGTTAAGTAAAAGAAAATCCTCAACCAACCGACCAAGGTTAATTATGGTCAATGGTGTTTCCGCCAAGGAAGCAAAATATTGGGAGGATTACCAATTCTCCGATGAATCGAATTTCGACGAGAATTCCTATGATGTTATAGAAATTACCCCAACTGAATTTAAAAAGGCAAAAGAAAATAATAAGGAAAGAGCATAAAAATAGAGAAATCTAATTCCAACCCCGATGAACTTTATATGTATCGTCAACCCCCGAAGTCCTTAAGTTGTAACAATGACCCGGGAACCTCTAAACCACCAGGTTTTTCTAAACCAATGTGGAAAACGATGGCTCGTATTAGGGGAGCATCATATATCCCTAGAAACTTGGCAAAATGAACCAAAACCGAAGAAGAAGAAACAAGCGAGTCGGAATAAGATAGTTGTAATATAGTGTGCTTATGCTTTATGATATATGTAAAAATTGCTTGTATTAATAAGTATTTTTTTTATGAATCTAACTCTTGTCTATTTTACAGTATAAAAACACAAAATGGATAGACAACCCAATATTTTAAGAGACCTACCCGGAGACATGATTGATGAAATCTTGGCTAGAGTCGGTCAGAATTCTTCGGCACAACTATTTAAGGCGAGATCAGTTTGTAAGACATTCGAAGAACGTTCCAAGAATGCCTTGGTTTATAAAAGGCTTTCGTTCGAAAGATGGGGGATATCACATTGGGAAATCCATAAGTTACGATGTGTTTACTTTGACGCATATATTGCGGGGAACCCAAATGCTATTTTACGCAATGGGTTAAGAAATTATTTTGACTCAATATATCCGAATATTGGACTTCATGATTTAGAAAAAGCGGCTAACATGCAACATAAAGAAGCATGTTATGCTTACGGATTAGTAATGTTCGCTTCTTACCAAAGTGAGAACAAGAACATCGGGCTACAACTATTAAACAAAACGTTCCCACAAGTGACGGAGTCGGTAATTGGGGTAAGAAATGAGGTTTTTAGATTGTTACGGGACTGTTGGACATTACGTAACCCTCGTCCCTTTGACGACGTTACAACACGCTGTCTTATCAATGGCCATAACGATTATGTTCCACAAGACCAAGGATGGGAAGTAATCCTAGTAAAACCAGAATGCATGACTTGTTTCTGGACGTATGAATTACGTGTCTTTATTGCCTTTGCTGAACGACTTGTGTACTAGCTAGAATTATCTTCACAACCATCTTGTATCAAATTTATTGTGTGCTATATTTCATGCTATATGTAAAATAAGCGGTATTGTAAGTTTGTAAAATATTGTGTAAAAGTTTGAACGCGAAATATTATTATAATCAGTTTTTCATATAGAATTGTAGTAGTTGAATTGTATATTAGCTACTAAGTATGAACTTAACGGGTAGGTACTACCCGAATTTAAACTTATAAAACGCTAATATGAAGAAAAAGCTTTTATAAATGAGTTCATATTATGCTACGAAATACTATTAACTACTCTTAATATTCTGTATGATTAACTTGTTCCATTTGACTATTTTGAAGGAAATGGCACCGACTACTCGACACACCGTGAATATGAATGAAGAGGAATTCCGTACTTTTCTAGCTTCAAACATAGCCGCAGTACAGGCTGCGCTACATACCAACAATAACCGTGGATCTAGTAGTACAGGAAATCTTGTAGGATGTACCTACAAAGAATTCACTGCCTGCAAACCTTTGGAATTTGATGGAACCGAAGGACCGATTGGATTGAAACGGTGGACCGAGAAGGTCGAATCGGTGTTTGCCATAAGTAAGTGTACTGAAGAGGACAAAGTGAAGTACGCTACACATACCTTCACAGGTTCTGCGTTAACATGGTGGAATACCTATCTAGAGCAAGTGGGACAAGACGATGCGTACGCACTACCGTGGTCAGCATTCAAGCACTTGATGAACAAGAAGTACCGTCCCAGAACCGAGGTCAATAAGCTCAAGACAGAACTTAGAGGGTTACAAACCCAAGGATTTGATATTACCACGTACGAAAGACGATTCACAGAATTGTGCCTATTGTGTCCGGGAGCATTCGAAGATGAGGAAGAGAAGATCGACGCGTTTGTGAAAGGATTACCGGAAAGAATCTAAGAAGATATAAGTTCACACGAGCCCACCTCTATACAACAGGCATGTAGAATGGCTCACAAACTAGTGAACCAAATTGAAGAAAGAATTAAAGAACAGACTGCTGAATAGGCCAATGTGAAGCAAGTCAAAAGAAAGTGGGAGGAAAACGGTGATAAGAATCACCAATACAACAACAACAACAATTACAACAATAATCGCAACAATTATCCCAACAATCGCAACATCAATCGCAACTACAACAAATGGCCCAACAACAACAACAACAACAACAACTACAACAATCATCCCAACAACAATAATAACTGCAACAACAACAACAATCAGAAGCAGCTATGCCAAAGGTGTGAAAAGTATCACTCAGGGTTCTGCACCAAATTTTGCAACAAATGTAAAAGAAATGGTCATAGCGCAGCGAAGTGTGAGGTCTACGGACCAGGGGTTAATAGAACGAAAGGAACAAATGGTGTCGGAACGAGTAATGGCGGAGCAAGTAGTGTCGGAGCAAGTTATGCCAATGTAGTTTGTTATAAATGTGGAAAACCGGGCCACATTATTAGAAATTGCCCGAACCAGGAGAACACGAATGGACAAGGCCGCGGAAGAGTTTTCAATATTAATGCGGCAGAGGCACATGAAGACCCGGAGCTTGTTACGGGTACGTTTCTTATTGACAATAAATCTGCTTACGTTTTATTTGATTCGGGTGCGGATAGAAGCTATATGAGTAGAGATTTTTGTGCTAAATTAAGTTATCCATTGACGCCTTTAGATAGTAAATTTTTACTCGAATTAGCAAATGGTAAATTAATTTCAGCAGATAATATATGTCGGAATCGAGAAATTAAACTGGTTAGCGAAACATTTAAGATTGATTTGATACCAGTAGAGTTAGGGAGTTTTGATGTGATAATCGATATGGACTGGTTGAAAGAAGTGAAAGCAGAGATCGTTTGTTACAAAAATGCAATTCGCATTATACGAGAAAAAGGAAAACCTTAATGGTGTACGGAGAAAAGGGCAACACGAAGCTACATCTTATTAGTAATTTGAAGGCACAAAAACTAATAAGAAAAGGTTGCTATGCTGTTCTAGCACACGTCGAGAAAGTACAAACTGAAGAAAAGAGCATCAATGATGTTCCCATTGCAAAAGAATTTCCCGATGTATTTCCGAAAGAATTATCGGGATTACCCCCACATCGATCCGTTGAATTTCAAATAGATCTTGTACCAGGAGCTGCACCAATAGCTCGTGCTCCTTACAGACTCACACCCAGCGAGATGAAAGAACTGCAAAGCCAATTACAAGAACTTTTAGAGCGTGGTTTCATTCGACCAAGCACATCACCGTGGGGAGCTCCTGTTTTGTTTGTCAAGAAGAAAGATGGTACATTCAGGTTGTGTATCGACTACCGAGAGTTGAACAAACTTACCATCAAGAACCGCTACCCACTACCGAGAATCGACGACTTATTTGATCAACTACAAGGCTCGTCTGTTTATTCAAAGATTGACTTACGTTCCGGGTATCATCAAATGCGGGTGAAAGAAGATGATATTCCAAAGACTGCTTTCAGAACACGTTACGGTCATTACGAGTTTATGGTCATGCCATTTGGTTTAACTAATGCACCAGCTGTGTTCATGGACCTTATGAACCGAGTGTGTGGACCATACCTTGACAAGTTTGTCATTGTTTTCATTGATGACATACTTATTTACTCAAAGAATGACCAAGAACACGGTGAACATTTGAGAAAAGTGTTAGAAGTATTGAGGAAGGAAGAATTGTACGCTAAGTTTTCAAAGTGTGCATTTTGGTTGGAAGAAGTTCAATTCCTCGGTCACATAGTGAACAAAGAAGGTATTAAGGTGGATCCGGCAAAGATAGAAACTGTTGAAAAGTGGGAAACCCCGAAAACTTCGAAATACATACGCCAGTTTTTAGGACTAGCTGGTTACTACAGAAGGTTCATCCAAGACTTTTCCAGAATAGCAAAACCCTTTACTGCATTAACGCATAAAGGGAAGAAATTTGAATGGAATGATGAACAAGAGAAAGCGTTTCAGTTATTGAAGAAAAAGCTAACTACGGCACCTATATTGTCATTGCCTGAAGGGAATGATGATTTTGTGATTTATTGTGACGCATCAAAGCAAGGTCTCGGTTGTGTATTAATGCAACGAACGAAGGTGATTGCTTATGCGTCTAGCCAATTGAAGATTCACGAACAAAATTATACGACGCATGATTTGGAATTAGGCGCGGTTGTTTTGCATTAAAGACTTGGAGGCACTACTTATATGGGGTCAAAAGTATTATATATACCGACCACAAAAGTCTTCAACACATATTTAATCAGAAACAACTGAATATGAGGCAGCGTAGGTGGATTGAATTATTGAATGATTACGACTTTGAGATTCGTTACCACCCGGGGAAGGCAAATGTGGTAGCCGATGCCTTGAGCAGGAAGGACAGAGAACCCATTCGAGTAAAATCTATGAATATAATGATTCATAATAACCTTACTACTCAAATAAAGGAGGCGCAACAAGGAGTTTTAAAAGAGGGAAATTTAAAGGATGAAATACCCAAAGGATCGGAGAAGCATCTTAATATTCGGGAAGACGGAACCCGGTATAGGGCTGAAAGGATTTGGGTACCAAAATTTGGAGATATGAGAGAAATGGTACTTAGAGAAGCTCATAAAACCAGATACTCAATACATCCTGGAACGGGGAAGATGTACAAGGATCTCAAGAAACATTTTTGGTGGCCGGGTATGAAAGCCGATGTTGCTAAATACGTAGGAGAATGTTTGACGTGTTCTAAGGTCAAAGCTGAGCATCAGAAACCATCAGGTCTACTTCAACAACCCAAAATCTCGGAATGGAAATGGGAAAACATTACCATGGATTTCATCACTAAATTGCCAAGGACTGCAAGTGGTTTTGATACTATTTGGGTAATAGTTGATCGTCTCACCAAATCAGCACACTTCCTGCCAATAAGAGAAGATGACAAGATGGAGAAGTTAGCACGACTGTATTTGAAGGAAGTCGTCTCCAGACATGGAATACCAATCTCTATTATCTCTGATAGGGATGGCAGATTTATTTCAAGATTCTGGCAGACATTACAGCAAGCATTAGGAACTCGTCTAGATATGAGTACTGCCTATCATCCACAAACTGATGGGCAGAGCGAAAGGACGATACAAACGCTTGAAGACATGCTACGAGCATGTGTTATTGATTTCGGAAACAGTTGGGATCGACATCTACCGTTAGCAGAATTTTCTTACAACAACAGCTACCATTCAAGCATTGAGATGGCGCCATTTAAAGCACTTTATGGTAGAAAGTGCAGGTCTCCGATTTATTGTAGTGAAGTGGGTGATAGACAGATTACGGGTCCGGAGATTATACAAGAAACTACCGAGAAGATCATCCAAATTCAACAACGGTTGAAAACCGCCCAATGTCGACAAAAGAGCTACGCTGACATTAAAAGAAAAGATATAGAATTTAAAATTGGAGAGATGGTCATGCTTAAAGTTGCACCTTGGAAAGGCGTTGTTCGATTTGGTAAACGAGGGAAATTAAATACAAGGTATATTGGACCATTCAAGATTATTGATCGTGTCGGACCAGTAGCTTACCGACTTGAGTTACCTCAACAACTCGTGACTGTACATAACACTTTCCACGTCTCGAATTTGAAGAAATATTTTGCTAAAGAAGATCTCACTATTCCGTTAGATGAAATCCAAATCAACGAAAAACTTCAATTCATCGAAGAACCCGTCGAAATAATGGATCGTGAGGTTAAAAGACTTAAGCAAAACAAGGTACCAATTGTTAAGGTTTGATGGAATGCTCGTAGAGGACCTGAGTTCACCTGGGAGCGTGAAGATCAGATGAAGAAGAAATACCCGCATCTATTTCCAGAAGATTCGTCAACACCTTCAACAGCTTAAAATTTCGGGACGAAATTTATTTAACGGGTAGGTACTGTAGTGACCCAAACTTTTCCATGTTTATATATATTAATTGAGATTGATATTTACATGATTAAATGTTTCCAATATGTTAAGCAATCAAACTTGTTAAGACTTGATTAATTGAAATATGTTTCATATAGACAATTGACCACCCAAGTTGACCGGTGATTCACGAACGTTAAAACTTGTAAAAACTATATGATGACATATATATGGATATATATATAGTTAACATGATACTATGATAAGTAAACATATCATTAAGTATATTAACAATGAACTACATATGTAAAAACAAGACTACTAACTTAATGATTTTTAAACGAGACATATATGTAACGATTATCTTTGTAAAGACATTTAATGTATATATATCATATTAAGAGATATTCATACATGATAATATCATGATAATATAATAATTTAAAATCTCATTTGATATTATAAACATTGGGTTAACCACATTTAACAAGATCGTTAACCTAAAGGTTTCAAAACAACACTTACATGTAACGACTAATGATGACTTAACGACTCAGTTAAAATGTATATACATGTAGTGTTTTAATATGTATTTATACACTTTTTAAAGTCTTCAATACACTTATCAAAATACTTCTACTTAACAAAAATGCTTACAATTACATCCTCGTTCAGTTTCATCAACAATTCTACTCGTATGCACCCGTATTCGTACTCGTACAATACACAGCTTTTAGACGTATGTACTATTGGTATATACACTCCAATGATCATCTATTAGCAGCCCATGTGAGTCACCTAACACATGTGGGAACCATCATTTGGCAACTAGCATGAAATATCTCATAAAATTACAAAAATATGAGTAATCATTCATGACTTATTTACATGAAAACAAAATTACATATCCTTTATATCTAGTCCATACACCAACGACCAAAAACACCTACAAACACTTTCATTCTTCAATTTTCTTCATCTAATTGATCTCTCTCAAGTTCTATCTTCAAGTTCTAAGTGTTCTTCATAAATTCTACAAGTTCTAGTTACATAAAATCAAGAATACTTTCAAGTTTGCTAGCTCACTTCCAATCTTGTAAGGTGATCATCCAACCTCAAGAAATCTTTGTTTCTTACAGTAGGTTATCATTCTAATACAAGGTAATAATCATATTCAAACTTTGGTTCAATTTCTATAACTATAACAATCTTATTTCAAGTGATGATCTTACTTGAATTTGTTTTCGTGTCATGATTCTGCTTCAAGAACTTCGAGCCATCCAAGGATCCGTTGAAGCTAGATCCATTTTTCTCTTTTCCAGTAGGTTTATCCAAGGAACTTAAGGTAGTAATGATTTTCATAACATCATTCGATTCATACATATAAAGCTATCTTATTCGAAGGTTTAAACTTGTAATCACTAGAACATAGTTTAGTTAATTCTAAACTTGTTCGCAAACAAAAGTTAATCCTTCTAACTTGACTTTTAAAATCAACTAAACACATGTTCTATATCTATATGATATGCTAACTTAATGATTTAAAACCTGAAAACACGAAAAATACCATAAAACCGGATTTACGCCGTCGTAGTAACACCGCGGGCTGTTTTGGGTTAGTTAATTAAAAACTATGATAAACTTTGATTTAAAAGTTGTTATTCTGAGAAAATAATTTTTATTATGAACATGAAACTATATACAAAAATTATGGTTAAACTCAAAGTGGAAGTATGTTTTCTAAAATGGTCATCTAGACGTCGTTCTTTCGACTGAAATGACTACCTTTACAAAAATGACTTGTAACTTATTTTTCCGACTATAAACCTATACTTTTTCTGTTTAGATTCATAAAATAGAGTTAAATATGAAACCATAGCAATTTGATTAACTCAAAACGGATTTAAAATGAAGAAGTTATGGGTAAAACAAGATTGGATAATTTTTCTCATTTTAGCTACGTGAAAATTGGTAACAAATCTATTCCAACCATAA
Organism: Rutidosis leptorrhynchoides; assembly: GCF_046630445.1. NCBI lineage: Eukaryota > Viridiplantae > Streptophyta > Magnoliopsida > Asterales > Asteraceae > Rutidosis > Rutidosis leptorrhynchoides. The sequence goes on from NC_092336.1 coordinate 193,075,188, forward strand.
CTTAATCAACTTGTATTGCATATTATGTAATCTTGAGATACCATAGACACGTATACAATATTTCGACCTATCATGTCGACACATCTATATATATTTCGGAACAACCATAGACACTCTATATGTGAATGTTGGAGTTAGCTATACAGGGTTGAGGTTGATTCCAAAATATATATAGTTTGAGTTGTGATCAATACTGAGATACGTATACACTGGGTCGTGGATTGATTCAAGATAATATTTATCGATTTATTTCTGTACATCTAACTGTGGACAACTAGTTGTAGGTTACTAACGAGGACAGCTGACTTAATAAACTTAAAACATCAAAATATATTAAAAGTGTTGTAAATATATTTTGAACATACTTTGGTATATATGTATATATTATTATAGGTTCATGAATCAACCAGTGGCCAAGTCTTACTTCCCGACGAAGTAAAAAATCTGTGAAAGTGAGTTATAGTCCCACTTTTAAAATCTAATATTTTTGGGATGAGAATACATGCAGGTTTTATAAATGATTTACAAAATAGACACAAGTACGTGAAACTACATTCTATGGTTGAATTATCGAAATCGAATATGCCCCTTTTTATTAAGTCTGGTAATCTAAGAATTAGGGAACAGACACCCTAATTGACGCGAATCCTAAAGATAGATCTATTGGGCCTAACAAACCCCATCCAAAGTACCGGGTGCTTTAGTACTTTGAAATTTATATCATATCCGAAGGGTGTCCCGGAATGATGGGGATATTCTTATATATGCATCTTGTTAATGTCGGTTACCAGGTGTTCACCATATGAATGATTTTTATCTCTATGTATGGGATGTGTATTGAAATATGAAATCTTGTGGTCTATTATTATGATTTGATATATATATAGGTTAAACCTATAACTCACCAACATTTTTGTTGACGTTTTAAGCATGTTTATTCTCATGTGATTATTAAGAGCTTCCGCTGTCGCATACTTAAATAAGGACGAGATTTGGAGTCCATGCTTGTATGATATTGTGTAAAAACTGCATTCAAGAAACTTATTTTGTTGTAACATATTTGTATTGTAAACCATTATGTAATGGTCGTGTGTAAACAGAATATTTTAGATTATCATTATTTGATAATCTACGTAAAGCTTTTTAAACCTTTATTGATGAAATAAAGGTTATGGTTTGTTTTAAAATGAATGCAGTCTTTGAAAAAACGTCTCATATAGAGGTCAAAACTTCGCAACGAAATCAATTAATATGGAACGTTTTTAATCAATAAGAACGGGACATTTCAGTCAAGACTCTGGCACTAAGCCCAACAACGCTCATACTGAAGCTGGTGTACAGGCAGCTGGTGAATCTCAACCCAGTGTGTTTGCCACATCAGTGGATGATATTGGTTCTGGCAGTAAGCCTAGTGATGTTTCTGCACTGGCTGTTGCTGAAGCTTTTGTTGTTTCTCTAACTATTGAAAGAAGAATGAAAAGAAAACTGGAGAGACATCAGAAGACATAGCAAGAATTAAATGATGCCTTCAATGTCAAATGGGATGCCTATGTTTCTCTTAAACGCCACAGAATTGAGCATAGGAGATGGCTGACCTCGAAGAAGAGGGACATTGATGATGACCTGATTGTCATTGATAAATTCAAAAAGGATGCACGAAAAAGAAATGCCAAATTCATGGTCAAATACGACAAAACGAGGGCAAAACTGTATGCTGAGCGAGCAGATAGGATTAAACGGATGACTCCCGAAGAAATGAAAGATTATCTTGCATCTACTGAGTCAGGGAGAGGAGTTAGAGCTGACATTTTTAGGAAGTGGTTAGATGCTATGTTTGAAACCAGCTCATCTTCCCGCCCAACATCTTCTGCACAGCCAGCTACACAACATAAGCCAGCAGAAACAATCAATCTTGATGATGATGATATTCAGGGGGAGCATCTTGCTATCATTCCCTACCTGCCTCCACTTGAGCCAGTATCAACACAAGAACCATCAGCTGAACCCATGTCCATAGATAAACAAAGGGTGAAATCTGCTCCTAGGGACAATCAGCCTCTAAGGAAAGGACCCTTATTTGAGGCAGCTGATGAAGATACTGAGGTGGTTGTACCAGCTGATACTAATCATTCAGCTGGTACTGAAGACACAGCAAGGAGTGCTGTGAATGAAGACCTAGCCAGAAGTGTGCTGCTGGGTGTTACAAGTGTTAAAGACCCAGCCAAGGTGGTTGAGCTGGGTGCTAATCAAGATGATGATACAGTTAATCCTGCCGACTTTACAGTCTGGGGTAGTGGAGATCATTTATTTGTTCAATCACCTATCTCTCCCCAGACTCTCACCTATTTTAACAGAACAAAGGATAATCGTGTCAATCAGTTTCCAGTGAGTTCATCTGGCATAGGTGAATCAATCATGTATCCTCCATCTTCCCCAAAACGTCATGGTAAACACAGAACTTGGGAAGATGATTCAGTTACCCATGGTGAGCCAGACTTATTTAAAATGAATCCAGATGAAAGAGATGCTTACCGGCTGGAGATCACTGTACAGGAATTGCTTGAGCAAAGACAAGCTGCTATCAATGAAAGGATACACCAAGTTAGGTTGTTGCATCATCCCCTTGATCAGCCACTCTACATCACTGCCTTGACTTATGGCATTGAAATTAGTGTATACTTAAACAACAGTAGTCAAAGGCTCTCTACTGATGAGGAGAAAGCTCAATTTCAAGAGGCTCACCAGCTGGGTATGGATCTAAGGAAGTATTGTGCTGCCCTTAGAACTGAAGAGGGTAGAAAGATGATTGAAACAGCAAAATCCCTGAAAATCACTGCCGACGAGTATTTGTTGGGTCTACAAGCTGAAATTCAAAAAAGGGAGGCTGCTGATGCTGAACTCGCTGAGAGGGTAAGGCTCCAGGATATAGAAGACAAATTGGCTGCTGATAGAAAGCAAGAGGCTGAGTCCTTAGAATTAGCCAAAGCCATTGTCAAAGAACAGGATAAGGCATTTGATAAGATTGAAGCTGCTGAGAAAGCACCTGCTACTGCTCCTATAGAATCTGTTCGTACCAGTGAATTTCCTGATCATTATTATAGAAGTAGGTATGGTGATGTGATGAATAGAAGATCCAATCCCAGCAGGATCATCAAAGTAAACAGAGGGTCAAAAAGAGCGTTCAATATTGTAAGGGAGAATAAAGTTCAAGAAAGAATAAACTATGATGAGTTAAGATCCCTTGAATTTAGTGAATGGATGGAGATCTTGGAGTATTTCATTGGTAAAGGTGAAAGTGCTATCAAAAATACACTTAAATCTGAACTCCAACAGCTCTTCATAAAAGCAACAAGGTTTGGGAATGCACCAGTGGTGAATGTAGATGAAGTCCTCTCTCAAAAACCTAAAGGAAAGCAATCCACTGGTGAAGGACCAACCAGAAAAGGCCCCATCATTCTACCTCCTCATATCCCTGTGTTTGACCCTGCTGATGTACCTTATCTGTTCCCTGAAGCCTGGAGAATCAAACAAGAGGAGCTATCTGAAGAAGAACGAGAAAAAGATAAAGATAGATAGTCTCCTATGTGCTCAAATTGTAGCTTTTGTTTAATACACTTTTCATTCTGCTGTTGTTGTAATTACTGTACATATTTTGTTGCAATGAAAGTGAAATGAGTTTATCTTCAAAATCATATCAAATTATAAGATATGGATAACTCAGCAAAAGATCCCAAAACAAACTTAAAAAGGGACAAATTTACTGCCTATTTTTTTTTTGTCCCTCCATGCTGACTTTAGTGTTTTCTCTACATGTCATAGGTTTTGTCATCATCAAATAGGGGGAGATTGTTGAGTCCCCAAAATAATTAAGGATTTAATTATGACAAAACTGTAATTTATTTGCACTAAAGTGTTATGTGCAGTCATCACAAGTTTGTTCATGTATAGACAGCAGATGTAGCTGTGTCGAGTGTTTAGTTTGCTGCTCAGTCTACCAGCACAAGGTGGATAGTGTTCTTCAATCAGCACAGGATGTGTACTCAGTAAATCAAGAACATGAAGTGGCTCAGCAATGAAGAACTAGCACAGCTGAAATGCAGCTCACTACACAAGACAGCTATGCTCCATTATAAGCATAGTCGTTTTCCCAAGTGGTCTACATCAATGGTACTATTCAACAGAAGTCAAAGACAAAGTTGAACAGAAAAGGACACGCGTCGGCGGCTAACAAGTGACCTTACAAGACCACGTGGGAATGCAGAAGGTTAACGCATGTGCAGACATGGGTTATACTTTGTCATCACCTAGAGAACACAACATTCTATTTGTTTAATCAAATAGTGGTGCCTGATAATGCTAAAAACGAACATATATTTCATAGCATTATCCCTCAAGAAAGATAAGCTTTTAGTTGCAATTGTTCTATTTACAAGTGATATTCGTTTAAATAATAAAAGGTGAAGACAAAAGACAGATTCGACGAATTGAAGACGCAAATGACCAAAAAGCTCAAAAGTACAAAGTACAATCAAAGAGGTTCCAATTATTGATGAGAAACGTCTCAAAATTACAAGAGTACAAGACGCGAAACGCAAAGTACAAGATATTAAATTATACGCAAGGACGTTCGAAAATCCGGAACCGGGACCAGAGTCAACTCTCAACGCTCGACGCAACGGACTAAAAATTACAAGTCAACGGAGTACAAGAATATAATATAATATATATATAATTAAATTTAATTATATATATTATATTATATAATAAATAAATAAGCAGCCCACGTTTTTAAAGACTTTTGAGCCTCCCCAGCTGGCCATGCGATCGCATGGCCTTGAAGGGCAAAGTCCATGCGATCGCATGAGGCCCTTTTCCAGCCCACATGCCTATAAAAGTCGCAGTTTGGTGCATCAAAAAAAAAATATATATCCATCCATCCAACTCTCAACGTATATATATATATATATATATATATATATATATATATATATATATATATATATATATATATATATATTTATATTTTAATTTTAATTTTAATTTTAAATTCTAATAATAAGGGTATGTTAGCGAATGTTGTAAAGGTGTAAGTCGAAATTCTGTCCGTGTAACGCTACGCTATTTTTAATCATTGTAAGTTATGTTCAACCTTTTTAATTTAATGTCTCGTAGCTAAGTTATTATTATGCTTATTTAAGCCGAAGTAATCATGATGTTGGGCTAAAAATATTAAAATTGGGTATTTGGGCTTTGTACCATAATTGGGGTTTGGACAAAAGAACGACACTTGTGGAAATTAGACTATGGGCTATTAATGGGCTTTATATTTGTTTAACTAAATGATAGTTTGTTAATTTTAATATAAAGATTTACAATTGGACGTCCCTATAAATAACCATATATACTCGATCGGACACGATGGGCGGGGTATTTATATGTACGAATAATCGTTCATTTAACCGGACACGGGAATGGAGTAATAGTCACTAGAATTACTAAAACAGGGGTGAAATTATGTACAAGGACACTTGGCATAATTGATAACAAAGCATTAAAACCTTAGGTTACACGCAGTCGATAACCTGGTGTAATTATTAAACAAAGTATTAAAACCTTGTTACAGTTTAAGTCCCCAATTAGTTGGAATATTTGACTTCGGATATAAGGATAATTTGACGAGGATACTCGCACTTTATATTTATGACTGATGGACTGTTATGGATAAAAACCAGACGGACATATTGAATAATCCAGGACAAAGGACAATTAACCCATGGGCATAAAACTAAAATCAACGCGTCAAACATCATTATTACGGAAGTTTAAATAAGCATAATTTCTTTATTTTCATATTTAATTGCACTTTTAATTTTCGTACTCTTTAATTATCGTAATTTTATTTTATCGCACTTTTATTTATCGCAATTTCATTATCGTTATTTATTTTATGCTAAGTCTTTTATTTATTTAATATTTTACATTAGGTTTTAACTGCGACTAAAGTTTTTAAAATCGACAAACCGGTCATTAAACGTTAAAAACCCCCCTTTATAATAATAATATTACTTATATATATATTTGTATTTTTATAAATTAAAACTAATATAGCGTTAAGCTTTGTTTAAAAGATTCCCTGTGGAACGAACCGGACTTACTAAAAACTACACTACTGTACGATTAGTTACACTGCCTATAAGTGTTGTAGCAAGGTTTAGTTATATCCGTTCTATAAATAAATAAATATCTTGTGTAAAATTGTATCATATTTAATAGTTTTTCCTAGTAAAATATAAGCTATTTCATATACACCTCTACGCACATCAAGTATTTTTGGCGCCGCTGCCGGGGATCAGCTAAAACGCTGGAAGCGCAACACTATAAAAAAAAGATATTTTAATTTACTTTTATAAAAAAATACGCTTTTGTAAAAATACGTTTTAAAAATTAAAAAAAAATTAAAAAAGAAAAACAAAAATATAAATATTTTTAAGAGTTTGTTAAATATATCAGTTTTATAAAGTTTCCTTATTTTTATTTTTAAGTTTGTAAAAATATAAATTTTATTTAAATATTTTGTATTTATTTAAAACAGAAAAATCAAAACAGCAAAACAGAAAGAAAAAAATTATTAAAAACTCTCGGCCTGGTACTGTAGCAGCCCGTAACCTGGCTCAAAATCCAAGCTCATGCGATTGCATGAGCCCAAAGGCAATTACTCATACGATCGCATGAGGGTCTCTGACAGGCCACAGGAAGCCCTAGTTCAGCATTAATTACGGGTTATTATTATTATTATTTAATTTAAAACCCTAATTAGGTTTTTAATATTTAATTAGTTAGTTTAGATTTTAATTAATTTGTATTTTTAGTTTATTTAGATTATAAAATTAATAGTTTTATAAAATAAATAATATAAAAATAATATTTTTATAAAAATTGTACTTTTTACAACTTTTAGTATATTTTTATATTTTGTTTTTTTTTGTTCTTTTTAGCGTAATATTTGTATTTTTCGCTCGTTTTTAGTTTTAATCCATAGTTTTTGCCCTAGTTATTTTTATTTCTAGATTTTTAGGCTTTGCCGTAAAATCCCTTAAGTGCTTTTTCTTTAGACTAATATTTAGGTGCTTTAAAATTTTGCGACGCCTTTTTAAGTTTTAGTACCTTTTTAAGTTATTGCCATTTGGGATATAGTATTTCTTTTAAGCTTTAATATTTTTAGACGCAACTTTTAATTCTTAGTTTTTAGTTCTTTTTTAAGTTTCAACGCGCTACTTTCTTATTTTTATTTTTCGACGCCTTTTACCTATGTATCAATTATCACTCCAATTAGTAATCTCAATTTGCAATTTTAATTTTAAGTTAGTGATAATAATAAGGTTGGGTTAGTCGAGTGTTTTAAAGTTTTATAAGTCACTCTTTTTCTTTTTTATTTCTCCAATTTTAATTTTAATTTCGACGCGCTCTTTTTCTTTCTTATTTCTCGCCATTCTAGTTTTTAGGACTTAGAATTTTCTCTATTTCTTATCTAAATTTCTTTAAATAATGAAAAATTATTTTAAGCGGTTAAATTGATAGACATCAAAATTTTCTGGTTCGTAGTAATAGTTGGATTTGTACGTGGACCGGGTTATTGGAGCCAAACAGTACTCAATTATATTGAGACCAAACGAATCCTGCCCCTCTGCTGCATCTTTTGGCTATTTGAAACGTGGGCAAAATCAGAAAAGTCTATTAATTGGATAACTTATATAATTTTTCTTTCTTTTTAAAAAACTAATAGGATATTCAGTGAATGCACCGAGCAAAACGTTCACCACCTTTTGTACGTTCACCACCTGTAACTCGATCAAGACATCTAGCAAATATTGTCACCGTTGATTTTTCTTTAGAATCGTCATCCAGTCGACCAAGTACTCCAATTCAAATTTCCGATAATCCATTTTTTGAACCCGACCTCACAATTGAGAATCCGGAGAATATTCAGGGACGATTCATAGATCCTGAACCATTAATTTTTCCTCCGGAACCACCAATCATTCAAACAGAGATTGTTGAGGAACGAACCATTAAATCAGAATCCTCTAGTGATTCAAATTCAACAAATTCAATCATGGAAAATCTGGAACCTCTAAGTATGGAAGACCGAATGAGAGCTAAACGCACTGGCCAAGATCACGCAATTACTCATCCAGACATTAATGCGCCAGATTATGAAATCAAAGGACAAATTCTACACATGGTGACTAATCAATGCCAATTTAGTGGTGCGCCGAAGGAAGATCCAAATGAACATCTTGGTACCTTTAATAGAATCTGCACTCTATTTAAAATAAGAGAAGTGGAGGATGAACAGATATATCTCATGTTATTTCCCTGGACTTTAAAGGGAGAAGCCAAAGATTGGTTAGAATCATTACCTGAAGGGGTGATTGATACATGGGACGTTTTAGTTGAAAATTTTCTTAAACAATTCTTTCCGGCATCTAAAGCCGTGAGACTTCAAGGAGAAATTGTTACATTCACACAGAAACTAAATGAAACTCTATATGAGGCGTGGACCAGATTTAGAAAGTTATTGAGAGGATGTCCGCAACATGATTTAGACACCTGTCAAATAGTACAAATATTCTACCAAGGATGCGACATCACTACAAGGAAAGACATAGACATAGCAGCTGGTGGTTCCATTATGAAGAAAACAAAAACTGATGCTTACAAAATTATTGATAACACTGCTTCCCACTCACATGAGTGGCACCAAGAAAAGATATCGTTAGATCATCTAAAGCAGCTAGAGCCGATTCTAGTCATGACTTAGATTCCATTTCAGCAAAGATAGATGCTGTTGAGAGACGAATGGAAAAGATGACTAAAGATATTCACTCAATACGAATTAGTTGTGAGCAGTGTGGAGGACCACATTTAACAAAAGATTGTCTCAGTATTGAACTAACAATGGAATAAAGGGAGAATGTTTCATATCTAAACCAAAGGCCTGGAAATAATTATCAGAATAATTATCAACCCTCCAAGACCGATTTACAACCAAAACCAAAATTATAACCGAAATGTTCCATACAACAACCAACAAGGTCCTAGCAATCAACAAATATCCAATAATACTTACAATCAGCAAAGACCTAATTTTCAAAACAAACCACCACAAACCGATGATAAAAAGCCGAATTTAGAAGATATGATGACGAAGCGAGTTGAAACTCAAACACATTTTTCACATCTCAGAAACAAACCAATGAACAAAATGCTCAAGCATTTAGAAATCAACAAGCTTCTATTCAAAATTTGGAACAAGAAGTAAGTAACCTAGCAAGATTAATAGGTGAAAGAAAATCGGGAAGTCTACCTAGTGATACAAATGCTAACCCCCGGAATGAAACAGCTAAAGCCATTACCACAAGAAGTGGTATTACACTTAAACCATCTGAAATACCTGTAATTTCTGATGAAGCTATTCCTACTCCACAAGAACCACAACCTGATCAAGATAAGGAAAAAGAACCGGTAGTTGAAAAGGTTAATGAAGATAACACAGTTAAAGCTAAACCTTATGTTAAACCATACCAACCACCACTTCCTTACCCGAGTAAAATGAGAAAAGAGAGACTTGAAGTCTAGCAATCCAAATTCTTGGATATGTTTAAACAAATAAATGTCAATCTTCCTTTCATTGATGTGATTTCAGGAATGCCTATATATGCTAAATTTCTGAAAGATCTAATCACAAATAGAAAGAAAATGGAAGAACTCTCGGATGTTACTATGAATGCTAATTGTTCAGCAATGCTGTTGAATAAGGTACCAGAAAAATTATCTGATCCAGGAAGTTTCACAATTCCATGTTTTCTGGGTAGTCTTAGTTCAATAGAAGCATTGGCAGACTTAGATGCTAGTATAAATTTAATGCCGTATTCACTATACACTAAACTAGACCTTGGAGAATTAAAACCAACACGAATAAGTATACAACTAGCCGATAGATCAATAAAATATCCTAGAGGGATAATGGAGAACATGCTAGTTAAAGTTAGTACTTTAGTATTTCCAGTAGATTTTGTTGTTCTGGACATGGAAGAAGATTCTCAAGTTCCTCTCATATTAGGAAGACCATTTTTAAACACGGCTAAAGCAATGATAGACGTGTTTGGTAAGAAACTAACCCTAAGTATAGAGGACAAGAGTGTTACCTTTTCTGTTGATAGAGTAATGCAACAACCGCAATCTGCAGATGATACATGCTATTATATTCAAACTATAGAATCACATGCAGAATTGTTAAAAGAATTTCCAGAATTACAAGGAATAGGAGAATGTTCTTTAGGAGAAGGAACTGAACCAATTGATGAAACTGAAATGTTAACTACACTTATGGCTAATGGATATGAACCAACAACAGAAGAAATTCAAATGTTAAAAGAAGAAGACAGATATCGATATAAATCATCGATAGAAGAACCTCCGACAATAGAGTTAAAGCCACTTCCAAACCATTTGAAATATGCTTATTTACATGGTGAATCTGAATTACCTGTAATAATATCGTCTTCTCTTACTGAAAATGAAAAATCTCAACTCATTTCTGTGCTAAAAGCTCATAAACCAGCTATTGTATGGAAAATTCATGATATTAAAGGAATAAGTCCTTCGTATTGCACACATAAAATCCTTATGGAAGAAGGTCATAAAATGTATGTGCAACGCCAACGAAGACTAAATCCTAATATGCAAGATGTTGTTAAGAAAGAAATTATTAAACTGCTAGATGCAGGTTTAATTTATCCAATCTCTGATAGTCTATGGGTAAGCCCAGTTCAATGTGTGCCTAAGAAGGGTGGCATGACTGTCATTACAAATGAGAAAAATGAGCTTATTCCTACTAGGACTGTAACAGGATGGCGTGTATGTATTGATTATAGAAAATTAAATGACGCCACCAGAAAAGATCACTTTCCCTTACCTTTCATTGATCAAATGTTGGAAAGATTAGCCGGAAACAGTTACTATTGTTTTCTTGATGGTTTTTTCGGATATTTTCAAATTCCAATAGCACCCGAGGATCAAGAGAAAACCACATTCACGTGCCCTTATGGTACTTTTGCTTACAAACGCATGTCATTTGGACTTTGCAATGCCCCTGCAACCTTTCAAAGGTGCATGATGGCGATTTTTCACGACATGATAGAAGAATGCATGGAAGTTTTCATGGATGACTTTTCAATCTTCGGTGATACATTTGAATCATGTCTAGTTAATCTTGAACGAATGCTTATTAGATGTGAACAATCAAATCTAGTTCTTAATTGGGAGAAATGTCATTTCATGGTTAAAGAAGGCATCGTTCTTGGTCATAAAATTTCAAAGGAAGGAATTGAAGTGGATAGAACTAAAGTAGATGTAATTGCTAAACTTCCACATCCCACCAATGTTAGAGGAGTTAGGAGTTTTCTAGGGCATGCCGGTTTTTACCGACGTTTTATAAAAGATTTTTCTAAAATTGCCACTCCTATGAATAAACTCCTAGAAAAGGATGCTCCATTTATCTTTTTCAGATGAATGCATCAAATCTTTTAATATTCTTAAAGAAAAACTCACCAATACGCCGATTATGATAACTCCAAATTGGAATCTACTGTTTGAACTTATGTGCGATGCAAGTGATTTTGCAATGGGAGCCGTTTTAGGACAAAGGATTGAAAAACGATTTCAACCTATATATTATGCTAGTAAGATGTTACAAGGAGCACAAACAAATTATACAACTACTGAAAAAGAACTCCTTGCTATTGTCTTTGCTTTCGACAAATTTCGATCATATCTCGTTCTAGCTAAAACGGTGGTCTATACCGACCATTCTGCTCTTAGATACCTATTTTCAAAACAAGATGCTAAACCAAGATTAATCCGTTGGATCTTACTCTTACAAAAGTTCGATATTGAAATCTGAGACAAAAAGGGAGCAGAAAATCTCGCCGCTGATCATCTTTCTCGTCTTGAAAATCCTGAATTAGAAGTTCTAAATGAATCGGCCATACAAGACAACTTTCCTGATGAATATCTATTGAAGATAGATTATAATGAAATTCCATGGTTTGCAGACTATGCAAACTACTTAGTATGTGGATTCCTTGAAAAAGAATTATCGTACCAAAAACGAAAGAAATTCTTTAGTGATATAAAACACTATTTCTGGGAAGATCCACATTTGTTTAAAAGTTGTCCCGATGGAATAATACGCCGATGTGTATTCGGAAATGAAGCTAGTAAAATTTTAAACCATTGTCACACAGGACCAACAGGAGGGCATTATGGGCCTCAACTAACAGTAAGAAAAGTTTACGATGCTGGATTCTATTGGCCTACAATTTACAAAGATGCACACCTTCTTTGCAAATCCTGTGATGCTTGTCAAAGGGCCGGAAAAATAAGTCAACGTGATGAAATGCCACAAAATGTCATTCAAGTATGTGAAGTATTTGACATTTGGGGTATTGACTTTATGGGTCCATTTCCAAAATCTCATAATAATCTATATATTCTCGCATTGATTATGTATCTAAATGGGTGGAAGCACAAGCTCTCCCAACTAACGATGCACGAGTTGTAGTCAACTTTTTAAAACGTCTTTTTGCAAGGTTTGGAACACCGAAAGCTTTAATAAGTGATCGGGGTACTCATTTCTGTAATAATCAACTTGAGAAAGTTCTCAAAAGATATGGAGTAACTCATAAAATCTCCACTGCTTATCATCCACAGACAAGTGGACAAGTTGAAAATACCAACAGAGCTTTAAAACGTATTCTAGAGAAAACCGTAGGATCAAATCCGAAGAAATGGTCCATTTAATTGGAGGATGCACTCTGGGCTTTTAGAACAGCCTATAAAACTTCAATTGGAACCACACCTTTTAAACTCGTTTACGGAAAAGCATGTCATCTTCCAGTAGAAATTGAACACAAAGCATTTTAGGCTTTGAAGACATGTAATCTTGATTTACATGAAGCTGGACGTCTACGGTTAAGTCAACTAAACGAATTAGAAGAATTAAGACATGAAGCATACGAAAATTCGTTAATCTATAAGGAAAGAACGAAGAAATGGCATGATAAAAGAATCAGAAGTTCAAAAGAATTTAAAGAAGGAGACAAAGTTCTTCTTTTCAATTCACGATTCAAGCTATTTCCTGGAAAATTGAAATCAAGATGGTCTGGACCATTTATAGTCAAAAGAGTTTTCCCATACGGAACAGTAGAATTAATAAATTCAAATGGGATTGAATTTAAGGTTAATGGTCACAGAGTTAAATATTACATAGATAGTCCGATGGAAGTTGACAACGAAGTTAATCACAATTTCAATACCACAGCTAACTAAGTGTGGGGAGAATCAAGTCTTTAAAGGATAATATGTATTTCTGTTAGAGTTAGATTTTCTGTTTTCGTGTAGTTCTCGAAAATGGAACCCGAATGGTCTTTCCCTAGCAGACCCTAAAGAACTAGTCTTCTCCCCCCATTCTGAATTTTTATTTTTTTTAGGTTTTACAAAATGAAGACTTCCTGTGAACTAAACCATGGTCTAATGCTACACGCTTTGATCACTAAACGAAATAATGACACACTTCTAAGTGAAATAGTATCATTAATCAGAGGTAAATTGGACGGAGTAAGAAAAGAATCCATATGCGAAAATAATAAGTTACAATTTGGTAAAGGAAAATCAAAATCCGCAGCGAAAAGAAGAGCTCAACACCTTGAAAGATGTCACAAATGCGGAAAATGGTCACACGAAGGTAAATGTTCAAATAATCAAACCTATTCAAACACCGAATTTGTTACTTTATGCAGAGATGGACCATTCATATGTTTAGAAGAAAAAACGTTGAATGCTCGAGGTTACGCCTATGTAGCCATGGAAAACCAATTAGTCCGACTATCTTATGAGTGGGCTAGAGCATATCACTAAGAAATATATTTCACAGGTAAGTTTGTACAGTTTTCATTTTTTATTTTAATTTTTAACCTTTTGATAATAAACGCTAATTTGTTCGCTATAAAGTATTAAATTGGTATTCGATAAAATTAGGTCTTGCGATCGAAATTATTGTTATCATACAAAAATTTATTACATCACTGCGAAATTTAACGTTTATTCTTAAGGTATAAATATCTTTAATCAATCAACCCAAAATATTTCAAAAATTCGTCATGAGTTAAATTAGGTCGTTGAACTGAAATTACTTTACCGAAAAGAGGGGCGTATGTTTTTGATAATATTTGATTGATTAAAGTGGGATAAAAGCCAAAAAGATTTTTAATTTTATTTTTACTTTGTTTTTATAATTAATATTAAAATAATATTGTAAACTTGTTAAAATTAATATATATTTAAAATTGTAAATATTTAAAAAATTAGTATTTTTAATATAAGTTTGTATGTATAAAAACAAAAATTAAATTTAAGTTTGGTGTGAATTTTTAATATGAATTTTTAATTTTATGCATTTTAAATTTAAGTTTGGTGTGATTTTAAAAATAAAAATTTACTTTATTTCGCTAAGTTAAAAATATGATTTTTAAAATTCGTCGTGAGTTGAAGACTAGGTCGTTGAACCGAAATTGCTTTACCCGAGGGAGGGACGAGAACTTTTATTATGATTATTTTTAATCTTATTGAATTAAAGTATGCCAAAAAACATTAAAAACCCAAAAATCTTTGCTTTTAAAACCGCGCTTTGAATTGACAAATTTTAAAATTTTGTCGAGGGACGGACTAGGACAACGATCCGAAACGCCCTCATCCTAAAAAGAAACAAATTTTTAAAATTTTATTAATTTTATGTTTTATAAAGTGTAAGATTTAAAAAAAAAAAAAAAAAGGCTCAAAACACTGTAGCCGGCACCCCATGCGATCGCATGGGGTTTACACTCCAACCTCATACGATCGCATGAGGCTGGAAAACTGGCCAGATCAAAAACTCTCAGCTAGTCTGCTTCTACACCACAACACACACACATACCCGAAAATACTCCCAAATATTCACCAAATTTCACCAAAATTCACCGTAATTCATCAAATTTTTCACTCTAATCATGCCTAGATTCGCATTCTTCAGCAAAAAGGTAAAAATTACACCCCTAAACTCATAAATTTTCTAGTTTTTGTGATAATTACCAATATTTTACCTAATGCAATTTTGTTAATTTCTAGTGTAATTAGTGTTAAATTGTTAGTATTTTATGCATGTATAACCTAGATTGATGCTATTTAACATGATTCGAAGCCAAAAACTTCAAAATTTTTAGAAATCTAGGGTTTGTGTTCTTGAGCAATTTGGGGCTTTTTGATATAAACAGGTTATGGCCGATTTTTGTCATGAATTATTGCTAAATTGAGTAGTGTAACATGTTTAGGTAGTTAAATGATCCAAACATTGATCCTAAACATGATTTTTGAAGATTAAAGTGGACTTTTTAAGTCCAAAATTCATGAACTTGATTAATTTGATATATTTGCCATTTGAGACTTGTTTAATTGTTAGTAATGACTATTTTGACACGTTATTTGAGTTAAATGCTTATGAACTTTATCTACATTTCCATATGTGCTTATTTAAAAAAGTGTAGAATTGTGAAAAAATTGTGAAAATGTGTATAAGTTTTTTTTGATTTAACATGTTATTATGATTGTTTTAAGTTGTTATTTTGCTAACACTAATGCATATTTGGATGCACAAATTTTGTGTTTAATGTGTTTTGCAGAAAGCCGATACTGAAGGTTCAGGATCATCATCATCTAGACGACCTGCTCCAGCACCAGAACCAGAACCAGAAATGCAACACGAGCCAGAACCTGAACAAGAACCACAACAGGAACCATAACAACAGCCTGATCAACACGTACCTTATTATGATCCGGTACAGTTTGTTAATGAATTCATAGTATTCCCGATGAGGCCGCCAGTAGAATACCCAACGATTCCTGAGCACACTTTGCATCCTAATCTGAGATTTGATAGAAGATGGAGAGATTACGAGACATATCAAAGGAACAAATTCAGATTGGTAACTAAAAATGTAGAGGTGCCAAGGGTAATCGATTGGGATCCTTTGGAAAGAGTTCAGCTAGCTAATAGAGTCAGACTGCTACTGATTCAGAGGTACGGGAACTCTTCTTTTACAGATTGGGAACGTCTTTTCACCATTCGTAGACCTGTATATAAGGAATGGTGTGTTGAGCTCATGAGTACTGTATCACTTGATACAAATATAGTTAGAATAGATGATAGAAGATTTCTTAGGTTTATCCTTGGCGGTAGGATGTACAGAATGTCCATGCTGGACATGGCCAGGGCCTTACAGATATATACTCCTGGTGAGTTGCTACTACCCGATTGTACAAATTTGATTCATTATGGTGAAAGGGTAGATAGCAACTTTGACGCTGACGCCATTTGGAGGCGTATGTCACATTTTGATGTTTTTACACTAGCGGGAGGACACTCCTATACACATATTGACAGAGCCGAGCTTCGTATCATTCATAGATTTTTGGCTAACTCGATTACACAAAGAGGTAACAATAAAGAAAAAATAACCTTACATGATTTATTCTACCTAAAGTGTATTCGGGATCCTAGAAGCTTTGTCAATATCCCTTACTGTGTTGGTTTTTATTTATCTAAAATGGTAGAAGGAATGCAGGACGGGAGTATAATAGGAGGAGGTATTTTTGTTACTCTTATTGGAGAGTATTTAGGTGTTGATAGGAACCAAGGGGGTCCATTACAGCTTTGTAGAGAACAGGTTGAGCCTTTAGGATTGAAAGTTTATGTGGGTGCTAAGGTATTGAAAAGTAGACGCAACCAGGTAGTACCCTATGAGGGCCCTCATCCACAGGTAGAAAGGGGCTCAGACGAGGAAATGGAGGAAGCGGAAGACATTAGGGATGTCTTTCGAGATGCTATTCTTGACGTCCACGTTCGTATAGATGAGGAAGCAATGACGAGCGCGGCCAGACATAGTATGTATGAGCAGTGGAACTCCGAGCGAGTATACGAGGATTATAGGCGACGCCAACACGATAGCTGGTTAGTTTATCAGCACCAAATCATGAGCCAACTATCATATCAGGTACCAAATAATTACGTACCTACTCGACCTGCTCATTTTCCGCCACACACCCCCGAGATTCGACCACCCTTTAACCGGTATGACTATAACCAAGCCTATCAGGACACCTATAACCAACAATGGAACACACCTGACGAGATGAACTGGAACTCCTATCCAGACTGATTTAGTTCCATTGGTTATTTTTATGATTTTTATATTTTTATATTTTTACTTTTTCATGTTTAAACTTATGTTATTGGATATATTTATGTAATTTTTATCATTTTTATTATTATTGTGTACTAATATTTCACATTTAGGATTTGAAAGTGGGATATTAAGTCCCATTTCAAATTGTCATGCATGTTTATATTTGTATTGTATGTATATTGTTGATTGTACAAAACAGGGTAAAACAGCGCATTTTCAAATACTGGCATTAAGTTCAGCAAAAGCTAGTTTTGACGACAAAACGAAAAACAAATGTGATGTACCAACAGACGGAATGAACAAATGATGTGCACCATTTATCATTCAGCAAACAAACGCCAATATGTTTGGAAACTTTGGTAAAATTTAATCATTTTTCTACGCTAATCACCCTCAATAATTTAAATTGTTACTGATTTCTTGCAAATGAGGGCATTGCAAGATCTTAAGTGTGGGAAGGGGTTAAATTCTTTCGGAATTTTAAAAAATTTTAACTTAAAACACTTGGTTACCATTAAAAATACTAGTAAAGCAGTAGTTGTATTAGAATCTAGTACTCTCTGATAATAAAGAACAGCCCTAGTCTTATATACTGACTACCTAATTCTAGTAAAATTTTTCAAAATTTTCAATTAAATGAACTCAAAATCATGTTTATACATATTTATGAACGATAAAACTAGGTGTTAACACCGAAATTATTGTTACCTCTGAAAGGACATAAATTGAAAAACAAACCAAAATGTTAGAATTCATTTAAAATGGAATAGAGGACAATAAAAAGGCAAATAAAAGAAAATAAAAGCCAAGTGTGGGAAAATTTACCAAGTTATTTTAAAACATATGTCACATATTTTTGTACAAATAACTGAAGATACTTTTGCTTTGGACTAATCTAAAAAGTTTTACCCGATTTACTGTAAGAAAGATGGATCTACACGATGAATCAATTTCATCATTAAAAGGAAGTAAAGTCTTCCAAAAAAGAAACGCGCTTCTTGATTTAGGTCATGAAGTTGTCGTCCAGACCAGCTGTAAGTTGACGAAAAATCTAGAAAAGTCATCTCTAAAATCGACTGGAAATCCACGGACCTCAGCATCAAACAGGGTCGCCATGTGGTCGGACTTATCTTAACCATGAGAGGATCTGTCTTGTAAAATGGAGAGGGCGCCGTGCAAATTATCTTGATAAGACTAATGAATCAGATCCCCAGAAAGGATAATCTCCATAAAGATCAAAAATCAGCTTTTAAGACTGATATTACTCAATCCTTGAGATTGACCTTAAAGATTGAGAATTACAAACTCATGGAATTCGATGATATCTAAACTCGAGCTTGAACGAGAAAATATTTTGATCAAAATTACAAACCGATTTGTTTTCTGAAAACCCATTTTCAATGCGTTCATTACCTTTGAACGTAAAATCCTAGGAATTCACCTGGAATTCATTAGGTCACCTGAACCAAATCGGGTGTCAACCGTAAGAACGGTGGTTGCATAGTATGGTCAAAGACAGGACCTTGTGCCAGACCGAAAAATTATAAGGGTGAGCTTTACTATTGCTCCTACAAAGGATAGTAATTGCATCCGACACGTTATAAGACCATAATTAAAAGCATGTCAGGGGACATTGCCTTAACAGTTGCTTGTTCAACGCTTTTCTTTACAACCGGACGGTAGTTTACCGAAAGGTAATATACGGAACAAGTAAAATGGACGTGTTGCTTTCCTAATACAAGGTTAGCAAGTAGGTGACACAAAACCACAAGTTTTGAGCTAAAATTTTCAAATCTGAAACCCACCAAACCCACAAAAAGAATTTGCAAACACCGGTGAAGGGTTATTCCGGAAAACTTATCTAGGGTAAAAATTAGATTTAATTTTCAAAAGATCAAATGTTTTCATAAAGATCCAATTTCCTTAAAGGATCTAAATTTTATAGTCATGTGGGACTGTAAACCACATCGTTACTACCATTGTTTATACCGCCGTATAGAAATCACTGATGTACAAAGTGTGAAGAATAAAGAAATGATTCTAGTATATTTCAAGACTATATTGCTTGAGGACAAGCAACGCTCAAGTGTGGAAATATTTGATAATGCTAAAAATGAACATATATTTCATAGCATTATCCCTCAAGAAAGACAAGCTTTTAGTTGCAATTGTTCTATTTACAAGTAATATTCGTTTAAATAATAAAAGGTGAAGACAAAAGACAGATTCGACGAATTGAAGATGCAAATAACCAAAATGCTCAAAAGTACAAAGTACAATCAAAGAGGTTCCAATTATTGATGAGAAACGTCTCAAAATTACAAGAGTACAAGACGCGAAACGCAAAGTACAAGATATTAAATTATACGCAAGGACGTTCGAAAATCCGGAACCGGGACCAGAGTCAACTCTCAACGCTCGACGCAACGGACTAAAAATTACAAGTCAAAGGAGTACAAGAATATAATATAATATATATATAATTAAATTTAATTATATATATTATATTATATAATAAATAAATAAGCAGCCCACGTTTTTAAAGACTTTTGAGCCTCCCCAGCTGGCCATGCGATCGCATGGCTTTGAAGGGCAAAGCCCATGCGATCGCATGAGGCCCTTTTCCAGTCCACATGCCTATAAAAGTCGCAGTTTGGTGCATCAAAAAAAAAATATATCCATCCATCCAACTCTCAACGTATATATATATTAATATATATATATATATATATATATATATATATATATATATATATATATATATATATATATATATATATATTATATTTTAATTTTAAATTCTAATAATAAGGGTATGTTAGCGAATGTTGTAAGGGTGTAAGTCGAAATTCTGTCCGTGTAACGCTACGCTATTTTTAATCATTGTAAGTTATGTTCAACCTTTTTAATTTAATGTCTCGTAGCTAAGTTATTATTATGCTTATTTAAGCCGAAGTAATCATGATGTTGGGCTAAAAATATTAAAATTGGGTAATTGGGCTTTGTACCATAATTGGGGTTTGGACAAAAGAACGACACTTGTGAAAATTAGACTATGGGCTATTAATGGGCTTTATATTTGTTTAACTAAATGATAGTTTGTTAATTTTAATATAAAGATTTACAATTGGACGTCCCTATAAATAACCATATATACTCGATCGGATACGATGGGCGGGATATTTATATGTACGAATAATCGTTCATTTAACCGGACACGGGAATGGATTAATAGTCACTAGAATTATTAAAACGGGGGTGAAATTATGTACAAGGACACTTGGCATAATTGATAACAAAGTATTAAAACCTTGGGTTACACTGATAATGCTAAAAACGAACATATATTTCATAGCATTATTCCTCAAGAAAGACAAGCTTTTATTTGCAATTGTCCTATTTACAAGTGATATTCGTTTAAATAATAAAAGGTGAAGACAAAAGGCAGATTCGACGAATTGAAGACGCAAACGACCAAAAAGCTCAAAAGTACAAAAGACAATCAAAGATGTTCCAATTATTGATAAGAAACGTCTCAAAATTACAAGAGTACAAGATTCAAAACGCAAAGTACAAGATATTAAATTGTACGCAAGGACGTTCGAAAATTCGGAACCGGGACCAGAGTCAACTCTCAACGCTTGACGCAACGGACTAAAAATTACAAGTCAACTATGCACATAAATATAATATAATATTTAAATAATTATTATAATTATTTATATATTATATATTATATTATTAAAAACCGTCGGCAGAAAAAATAAAGGCATGTGAGCCTCTCCAGCTGGCCATGCGATCGCATGGCCTTGAAGGGTAAAGCTCATGCGATCGCATGAGCCACTTTTCCAGCCCACATGCCTATAAAATTCGCAGCTTGGTGAACATCAAAAGATCATCTTTTTCTTCTTCACTCAAACGTAGTATATGTATATATAATTTATATTTTAATTTTAATTTTAATTTTAATTTATAATAATAAGGGTATGTTAGCGAATGTTGTAAGGGTGTAAGTCGAAATTCTGTCCGTGTAACGCTACGCTATTTTTAATCATTGTAAGTTATGTTCAACCTTTTTACATTAATATCTCGTAGCTAAGTTATTATTATGCTTATTTAATCCGAAGTAATCATGATGTTGGGCTAAAAATATTAAAATTGGGTAATTGGACTTTGTACCATAATTGGGGTTTGGACAAAAGAACGACACTTGTGGAAATTAGACTATGGGCTATTAATGGCCTTTATATTTGTTTAACTAAATTATATTTTGTTAATTTTAATATAAAGATTTACAATTAGACGTCCCTATAAATAACCATATACACTCAATCGGACACGATGGGCGGGATATTTATATGTACGAATAATCGTTCATTTAACCGGACACGGGAATGGATTAATAGCCACTAGAATTATTAAAACAGGGGTGAAATTATGTACAAGAACACTTGGCATAATTGTTAACAAAGTATTAAAACCTTGGGTTACACTCAGTCGATAACCTGGTGTAATTATTAAACAAAGTATTAAAATCTTGTTACAGTTTAAGTCCCCAATTAGTTGGAATATTTAACTTCGGGTATAAGGATAATTTGACGAGTACACTCGCACTTTATATTTATAACTGATGGACTGTTATGGACAAAAACCAGACGGACATATTAAATAATCCAGGACAAAGGACAATTAACCCATGGGCATAAAACTAAAATCAACACGTCAAACATCATAATTACGGAAGTTTAAATAAGCATAATTCTTTATTTCATATTTAATTTCCTTTATTTTATATTTAATTGCACTTCTAATTATAGCACTTTTATTTATTGTTATTGTATTTAATTGCACTTTTAATTATCGTACTTTTTAATTATCGCAAGTTTATTTTATCGCAATTTTATTTATCGCAATTTCATTATCCTTATTTACTTTACGCTTTAAATTAAGTCTTTTATTTATTTAATATTTTACATTTTGTTTTAACTGCGACTAAAGTTTTAAAATCGACAAACCGGTCATTAAACTGTAACCCCCCCCCCTTTATAATAATAATATTACTTATATATATATATTTGTATTTTTATAAAATAAAACTAATATAGCGTTAAGCTTTGATTAAAAGATTTTCCCTGTGGAACGAATCGGACTTACTAAAAACTATACTACTGTACGATTAGGTACACTGCCTATAAGTGTTGTAGCAAGGTTTAAGTATATCCATTCAATAAATAAATAAATATCTTGAGTAAAATTGTATCGTATTTAATAGTATTTCCTTGTAAAATTTAATAGTATTATATACCCCTTAGCTTTAACTATCAAGTATTTTTGGCGCCGCTGCCGGGGAACATCTAGCTTAAAATCCGGAAGCGCAACGCTAATATATATAAAAAATAAAAAAATTTTTATTTTTAGTTTACTTTTATTAAAATACGCTTTTGTAAAAATACGTTTTAATATATTCGAAAATATAAAAAGAAAAACAAAAATATAAATATTTTTAAGAGTTTATTAAATATTTAAGTTCTATAAAAGTTTCTTTATATTTATTTTATAAAAATATAAGTTTTATTTAATTTATAAAAATATATTATATAAATATTTAAAACAGAAAAAAATAAACACAGCAAAAAAAAATAATAAAAAAATAAAACATTCGGCCTGAAACTGTAGCAGCCCGTAAACTGGCCCAAAATCCTGGCTCATGCGATCGCATGAGCCCGAAGGCATAAACTCATGCGATCGCATGAGATCGTCTGACACGCCACAGTTTACCCTAATTCAGCATTTATTACGGGTATTATTTATTATTATTAATTTAAAACCCTAATTAGGTTATATATATATTATATTATTTAGTTTAGTTATTTTATTATTTGTATTATTTAGTTTAATTAGTTTAATTAATTTATAAAATTAATAGTTTTATAAAATAAATAATATAAAAATAATATTTTTATAAAAATTGTAATTTTTGCAACTTTTAGTATATTTTATATTTTGTCCCTTTTTAATTGTTTTAGCGTAATATTTATATTTTTCGCTCGTATTTAGTTATTAATTCATAGTTTTTGCCATAGTTATTTTTATTTCTAGATTTTTAGGTCTTGCCGTAAAATCCCTTAAGTGCTTTTTCTTTAGACTAAGATTTAAGTGCTTTAGAATTTTGTGACGCCTTTTTAAGTTTTAGTACCTTTTTAAGTTATTGCCATTTGGGATATAGTTTTACTTGTAAGCTTTTATATTTTTAGACGCGACTTTTAGTTTTTAGTTCCTTTTTAAGTTTCAACGCACTACTTTCTTATTTTTATTTTTCGACGCCTTTTACCTATGTATCAATTATCATTCCAATTAGTAATCTCAATTTGCGATTATAATTTTAAGTTAGTGGTAGTAATAAGGTTGGGTTAGTCGAGTATTTTTAAGTTTTATAAGTCACTCTTTTTCTTTCTTATTTTTCGACGCCTTTTATTTTTCGACCTTTTTCGACGCGCTCTTTTTCTTTCTTATTTCTCGCTATTCTAGTTTTAGGACATAGATTTTTATTCTACTTCTTATCTAAATTTCTTAAAATTACGAAAATTTATTTTAAGTGGTTAAATTGATAGACATCAAAATTTTCTGGTTCGTAGTAATAGTTGGATTTGTACGTGGACCGGGTTATTGGAGCCAAACAGTCCTCAATTATATTGAGACCAAATGAATCCTGCCCCTCTGCTGCATATTTTGGCTATTCGAAACGTGGGCAAAATCAGAAAAGTCTATTAATTGGATAACTTATATAATTTTTCTTTCCTTTTAAAAAAACTAATAGGATATTCAGTGAATGCACCGAGCAAGACGTTCACCACCTTTTGTACGTTCACCACCTGTAAATAGATCAAGACATCTAGCAAATATTACCGCCGTTGATTTTTCTTTGGAATCGTCATCCAGTCGACCAAGTACTCCAATTCAAATTTTCGATAATCCATTTTTTTGAACCCGACCTCACAATTGAGAATCCGGAGAATATTCAGGGACAATTCCTAGATCCTGAACCATTAATTTTTCCTCCGGAACCACCAATCATTCAAACAGAGATTGTTGAGGAACGAACCATTAAATCAGAATCCTCTAGTGATTCCGATTCAACAAATTCAATTATGGAGAATCTGGAACCTTTAAGTATGGAAGACCGAATGAGAGCTAAACGCACTGGCCAAGGTCACGCAATTACTCATCCTGACATTAATGCGCCAGATTATGAAATCAAAGGACAAATTCTACACATGGTGACTAATCAATGCCAATTTAGTGGTGCGCCGAAGGAAGATCCAAATGAACATCTTCGTACCTTTAATAGGATCTGCACTCTATTTAAAATCCGAGAAGTGGAGGATGAACAGATATATCTCATGTTATTTCCCTGGACTTTAAAGGGAGAAGCCAAAGATTGGTTGGAATCGTTACCTGAAGGGGCTATTGATACATGGGACGTTTTAGTTGAAAAATTTCTTAAACAATTCTTTCCGGCATCTAAAGCCGTAAGACTTCAAGGAGAAATTATTACGTTCACACAGAAGCCAAATGAAACTCTATATGAGGCGTGGACAAGATTTGGAAAGTTATTAAGAGGATGTCCGCAACATGGTTTAGACACCTGTCAAATAGTACAAATATTCTACCAAGGATGCGACATCACTACAAGGAAAGACATAGACATAGCAGCTGGTGGTTCTATTATGAAGAAAACCGAAACTGATGCTTATAAAATTATTGATAACACTGCTTCCCACTCACATGAGTGGCACCAAGAAAAAGATATCGTTAGATCATCTAAAGCAGCTAGAGCCAATTCTAGCCATTACTTAGATTCCATTTCTGCAAAGATAGATGCTGTCGAGAGACGAATGGAAAAGATGACTAAAGATATACACTCAATACGAATTGGTTGTGAGCAGTGTGGAGGACCACATTTGACAAAAGATTGTCTTAGTATTGAACTAACAATGGAACAAAGAGAGAATATTTCATATCTAAACCAAAGGCCTGGAAATAATTATCAGAATAATTATCAACCGCCAAGACCGATCTACAATCAAAACCAGAATTATAATCGAAATATTCCATACAACAACCAACAAGGTCCTAACAATCAACAAGTATCCAATAAAACTTACAATCAGCAAAGACCTAATTTTCAAAACAAACCACCACAAACCGATGATAAAAAGCCGAATTTAGAAGATATGATGACAAAGCTAGTTGAAACTCAAACGCAGTTTTTCACATCTCAAAAACAAACTAATGAACAAAATGCTCAAGCATTTAGAAATCAACAAGCTTCTATTCAAAACTTGGAACAAGAAGTAAGTAACCTAGCAAGGTTAATAGGTGAAAGAAAACCGGGAAGTCTACCTAGTGATACAAATGCTAACCCCCGGAATGAAACAGCTAAAGCCATTACCACAAGAAGTGGTACAACACTTAAACCACCTGAAATACCTGTAACTTCTGATGAAGCTGTTTCTACTCCACAAGAACCACAACCTGATCAAGATAAGGAAAAAGAACCGGTAGTTGAAAAGGTTAATGAAGATAACACAGTTAAGACTAAACCTTATGTTAAACCATACCAACCACCACTTCCTTACCCGAGTAAAATGAAAAAAGAGAAACTTGAAGCCGAGCAATCCAAATTCTTGGATATGTTTAAACAGATAAATGTAAATCTTCCTTTCATTGATGTGATTTCAGGAATGCCTAGATATGCTAAATTTCTGAAAGATCTAATCTCAAATAGAAAGAAAATGGAAGAACTCTCGGCTGTTACTATGAATGCTAATTGTTCAGCAGTGCTGTTGAATAAGATACCAAAAAAACTATCTGATCCAGGAAGTTTCACAATTCCATATTTTCTGGATAGTCTTAGTTCAATAGAAGCATTGGCAGACTTAGGTGCTAGTATAAATTTAATGCCGTATTCACTATACGCTAAACTAGACCTTGAAGAATTGAAACCAACAAGAATAAGCATACAACTAGCCGATCGATCAATAAAATATCCTAGAGGGATAATGGAGAATATGCTAGTTAAAGTTGGTACTTTAGTATTTCCAGTAGATTTTGTTGTTCTGGACATGGAAGAAGATTCTCAAGTTCCTCTCATATTAGGAAGACCATTCTTAAACACGGCTAAAGCAATGATAGACGTGTTCGGCAAGAAATTGACCCTAAGTATAGAGGACGAGAGTGTTACCTTTTCAGTTGATAGAGCAATGCAACAACCGCAATCTGCAGATGATACATGTTATTATATTCAGACTATAGATTCACAAGCAGAATTGTTAGAAGAATTTCCAGAATTACAAGGAACAGGAGAATGTTCTTTAGGAGAATGTAATGAACCAATTGATGAAGCTGAAATGTTAGCTACACTAATAGCTAATGGATATGAACCAACAACAGAAGAAATTCAAATGCTAAAAGAAGAAGACATATATCGATATAAATCATCGATAGAAGAACCTCCGACATTAGAGTTAAAGCCACTTCCAAACCATTTGGAATATGCTTATTTACATGGTGAATCTGAATTACCTGTAATAATATCGTCTTCTCTTACTGAAAATGAAAAATCACAACTCATTTCTGTGTTGAAAGCTCATAAACCAGCCATTGCATGGAAGATTCATGATATTAAAGGAATAAGTCCTTCGTATTGCACACATAAAATCCTTATGGAAGAAGGTCATAAAACGTATGTGCAATGCCAACGAAGACTAAATCCGAATATGCAAGATGTAGTTAAAAAAGAAATTATTAAACTGCTAGATGCAGGTTTAATTTATCCAATCTCTGATAGTCCATGGGTAAGCCCAGTTCAATGCGTGCCTAAGAAGGGTGGCATGACTGTCATTACAAATGAAAAAAATGAGCTTATTCCTACTAGGACTGTAACAGGATGGCGTGTGTGTATTGATTATAGAAAATTAAATGACGCCACCAGAAAAGATCACTTTCCCTTACCTTTTATTGATCAAATGTTGGAAAGATTAGCCGGAAACAGTTACTATTGTTTTCTTGATGGTTTTTCTGGATATTTTCAAATTCCAATAACACCCGAGGATCAAGAGAAAACCATGTTCACGTGCCCTTATGGTACTTTTGCTTACAAACGCATGCCATTTGGACTTTGTAACGCCCCTGCAACCTTTCAAAGGTGCATGATGGCGATTTTTCACGACATGATAGAAGAATGCATGGAAGTTTTCATGGATGACATTTCAGTCTTCGGTGATACTTTTGAATCATGCCTAGTTAATCTGGAACGAATGCTTATTAGATGCGAACAATCAAATCTAGTACTTAATTGGGAGAAATGCCATTTCATGGTTAAAGAAGGCATCGTTCTTGGTCATAAAATTTCAAAGGAAGGAATTGAAGTGGATAGAGCTAAAGTAGATGTAATTGCTAAACTTTCACATCCCACCAATGTTAGAGGAGTTAGGATTTTTCTAGGGCATGCCGGTTTTTACCGACGTTTCATAAAAGATTTTTCTAAAATTGCCACTCCTATGAATAAACTCCTAGAAAAGGATGCTCCATTCATCTTTTCAGATGAATGCATCAAATCTTTTAATATTCTTAAAGAGAAACTCACTAATGCGCCGATCATGATAACACCGAATTGGAATTTACCGTTTGAACTAATGTGCGATGCAAGTGATTTTGCAATGGGAGCCGTTTTAGGACAAAGAATTGAAAAACGATTTCAACCTATATATTATGCTAGTAAGACGTTACAAGGAGCACAAACGAATTACATAACTACTGAAAAAGAACTCCTTGCTATTGTCTTTGCTTTTGACAAATTTCGTTCATATCTCGTTCTAGCAAAAACGGTGGTCTATACCGACCATTCTGCTCTTAAATACCTATTTTCGAAACAAGATGCCAAACCAAGATTAATCCGTTGGATCTTACTCTTACAAGAGTTCGATATTGAAATCCGAGATAAAAGAGGAGCAGAAAATCTCGCCGCTGATCATCTTTTTCGTCTTGAAAATCCCGAATTAGAAGTTCTAAATGAATCGGCCATACAAGACAACTTTCCTGATGAATATCTATTGAAGATAGATTATAATAAAATTCCATGGTTTGCAGACTATGCAAACTACTTAGTATGTGGATTCCTTGAAAAAGGATTATCGTACCAAAAACGAAAGAAATTCTTCAGTGATATAAAACACTATTTCTGGGAAGTTCTACATTTGTTTAAAAGTTGTCCCGATGGAATAATACGCCGATGTGTATTTGGAGATGAAGCTAGTAAAATTTTAAACCATTATCACATAGGACCAACAGGAGGGCACTATGGGCCTCAACTAACAGCAAGAAAAGTTTATGATGCTGGATTCTATTGGCCTACAATTCACAAAGACGCACACCTTCTTTGCAAATCCTGTGATGCTTGTCAAAGGGCCGGAAAAATAAGTCAACGTGATGAAATGCCACAAAATGTCATTCAAGTATGCGAAGTATTTGACATTTGGGGTATTGACTTTATGGGTCCATTTCCAAAATCTCATAATAATCTCTACATTCTCGTAGCCATTGATTATGTATCTAAATGGGCGGAAGCACAAGCTCTCCCAACTAACGATGCACGAGTTGTAGTCAACTTTTTAAAACGTCTTTTTGCAAGGTTTGGAACACCGAAAGCTTTAATAAGTGATCGGGGTACTCATTTCTGTAATAATCAACTTGAGAAAGTTCTCAAAAGATATGGAGTAACTCATAAAATCTCCACCGCATATCATCCACAAACAAGTGGACAAGTTGAAAATACCAACCGAGCTTTAAAACGTATTCTAGAAAAAACCGTAGGATCAAATCCGAAGGAATGGTCCATTAAATTGGAGGATGCACTCTGGGCTTTTAGAACAGCCTACAAAACTCCAATTGGAACCACACCTTTTAGACTCGTTTATGGAAAAGCATGTCATCTTCCAGTAGAAATTGAACACAAAGCATTTTGGGCTTTAAAGACATGTAATCTTGATTTACATGAAGCTGGACGTCTACGGTTAAGTCAACTAAACGAATTAGAAGAATTAAGACATGAAGCATACGAAAATTCGTTAATCTATAAGGAAAGAACGAAGAAATGGCATGATAAAAGAATCAGAAGTTCAAAAGAATTTAAAGAAGGAGACAGAGTTCTTCTTTTCAATTCACGATTCAAGCTATTTCCTGGAAAATTGAAATCGAGATGGTCTGGACCATTCATAGTCAAAAGAGTTTTCCCATACGGAACGATATAATTAATAAATTCAAATGGAATTGAATTTAAAGTTAATGGTCACAGAGTTAAACATTACATAGATAGTCCGATGGAAGTCGACAACGAAGTTAATCACAATTTCGATACCACAGCTAACTAAGTGTGGGGAGAATCAAGTCTTTTAAGGATTTTATGTATTTCTGTTAGAGTTGGATTGTCTGTTTTCGTGTAGTTCTCGAAAATGGAACCCGAATGGTCTTTCCCTAGCAGACCCTAAAGAACTAGTCTTCTCCCCCCATTCTGAATTTTTATTTTTTTTAGGAAATGAAGACTTCTTGTGAACTAAACCATGGTCTAATGCTACACGCTTTGATCACTAAACGTAATAATGACACACTTCCGAGTGAACTAGTATCAGTAATCAGAGAAAGATTGGACGGAGTAAGAAAAGAATCCAGATGCGAAGATAATAAGTTACAATTTGGTAAAGGAAAATCAAAATCCGCAGCGAAAAGAAGAGCACGACACCTTGAAAGATGTCACAAATGCGGAAAATGGTCACATGGAGGTAAATGTTCAAATAATCAAACCTATTCAAACACCGAATTTGTTACTTTATGTAGAGACGGACCGTTCATATGTTTAGAAGAAAAAACACTGAATGCTCGAGGTTACGCCTATGTAGCTATGGAAAACCAATTAGTCCGACTATCTTATGAGTGGGCTAGAGCATATAACTAAGAATACTATCTTACAGGTAAGTCTGTACAGTTTTTATTTTTTTTATTTTTATTTTTAACCTTTTGATAATAAACGCTAATTTGTTCGCTATAAAGTATTAAATTGGTATTGAATAAAATTAGGTTTGGCGACCGAAATTATTGATATCATTCAAAAATTTATTACATCACTGCGAAATTTAACGTTTATTCTTAAGGTATAAATATCTTTAATCAATCAACCCAAAATATTTCAAAAATTCGTCATGAGTTAAATTAGGTCATGGAACCAAAATTACTTTACCGAAAAGAGGGGCGTATATTTTTGATAATATTTGATTGATTAAAGTGGGATAAAAGCCAAAAAGATTTTTAATTTTATTTTTACCATGTTTTAAAATTAATATATAAAAATTAAAATAATATTGTAAACTTTTTAAAATTAATATATTTAAAATTGTAAATATTTGAAAAATTAATCTTTTTAATATAAGTTTGTATGTATAAAAACAAAAATATAATATAAGTTTGGTGTGAATTTATAATATATATTTTTAATTAAGTTTGGTGTGAATTTTTAATTTTATGCATTTTAAATTTAAGTTTGGTGTGAATTTATAATATAAATTTTTAATTAAGTTTGGTGTGAATTTTTAATTTTATGCATTTTAAATTTAAGTTTGGTGTGAATTTAAAAACAAAAATTTACTTTATTTCGCTAAGTTAAAAATATGTTTTTTAAAATTCGTCGTGAGTTTAAGACTAGGTCGTTGAACCGAAATTGCTTTACCCGATGGAGGGACGAGAACTTTTATTATCATTATTTTTAATCTTATTGAATTAAAGTATGCCAAAAACATTAAAAAACCCAAAAATCTTTACTTTTAAAACCGCGCTTTGATTTGACAAATTTTAAAAATTTTGTCAAGGGACAGACTAGGACATCGATCCGAAACACCCTCGCTCCTAAAGGAAAACAAATTTTTAAAATTTAATTAATTATAAGTTTTATAAAGTATAAGGTTTTATTAAAAAATAAAAAAAGGGCAAAACACTGTACCCGGGACTCCATGCGATCGCATGGAGTTTGGCCTTTGGTGCCATGCGATCGCATGGGGAGAAAATCCAGGCCAGATACAAACGAGCCAGAGAGCTGTTCTTCACACAAACACACACATTTACACGAACCAACCCCAAAATCCTCTCTAAAATTCGCCATTTTTCACCGTAATTCGTCATTTTTCTTGCCCTAATCATGCCTAGATTCTCATTCTTCAGCAAAATGGTAAAAATTACACCCCTAAACTCTATAAATTCCTAGTTTTTGTGATAATTACCAATTTTTTACCTAATGCAATTTTGTTAATTTCTAGTATAATTAGTGTTAAATTGTTAGTATTTTATGCATGTATAACATAGATTGATGCTATTTAACATGATTTGAAGCCAAAAACTTCAAAAAAATTAGAAATCTAGGGTTTGTGTTCTTGAGCAATTTGGGGCTTTTTGATATAAACAGGTTATGGCCGATTTTTGTCATGAATTATTGCTAAATTGAGTAGTGTAACATGTTTAGATAGTTAAATGATCCAAACATTGATCCTAAACATGATTTTTGGAGATTAAAGTGGACTTTTTAAGTCCAAAATTCATGAACTTGATTAATTTGATATAATTGCCATTTGAGACTTGTTTAATTATTAGTAATGACTATTTTGACATGTTATTTGAGTTAAAAGCTTATGAACTTTGTATACATTTTCATATGTGCTTATTTGAAAAGTGTAGAATTGTGAAAAATTGTGAAAATGTGTATAAGTTTTAATTTTGATTTAACATGTTATAGTGATTGTTTTAAGTTGTTATTTTGCTAACACTAATGCATATTTGGATGCACAAATTTTGTGTTTAATGTGTTTTGCAGAAAGCCGATACTAGAGGTTCAGGAGCATCATCATCTAGACGACCAGCACCAGCACCAGAACCAGAACCAGAAATGCAACACGAACAAGAACCACAACAAGAACCACAACAATAGCCTGATCAGCACATACCTTATTATGATCCGGTACAGTTTGTTGATGAATTCATAGTATTCTCAATGAGGCCGCCAGTAGAATTCTCAACGATTCCTGAGCATACTCTGCATCATAATCTAAGATTTGATAGGAGATGGAGAGATTACGAGACATATCAAAGGAACAAATTCAAATTGGTAACAAAAAATGTAGAGGTGCCAAGGGTAATCGATTGGGCCCCTTTGGAAACGGTCCATCTAGCTGACCGTGTTAGACAGCTTTTGGTACAAAGGTATGGCAGTTCTTCTTTTACAGATTGGGAACGTCTTTTCACCATTCGTAGACCTGTATATAAGGAATGGTGTGTTGAGTTGATGAGTATTGTATCACTTGATACAAATATAGTTAGAATAGATAATAGAAGATTTCTTAGGTTTATCCTTGGCGGTAGGATATACAGAATGTCCATGCTGGACATGGCCAGGGCCTTACAGATATATACTCCTGGTGAGTTGCTATTACCCGATTGTACAAATTTGATTCATTATGGTGAAAGGGTAGATAGTAACTTTGACGCTGACGCCATTTGGAGGCGTATGTCACATTTTGATGTTTTTACACGAGCAGGAGGACACTCCTATACACATATTGACAGAGCCGAGCTTCGTATTATTCATAGATTTTTGGCTAACTCAATTACACAGAGAGGTCACAATAAAGAAAAAAATTACCTTACATGATTTATTCTACCTAAAGTGTATTCGGGATCCTAGAAGCTTTGTCAATATCCCTTACTGTGTTGCTTTTTATTTATCTAAAATGGTAGAGGGAATGCAGGACGGGAGTATAATAGGAGGAGGTATTTTTGTTACTCTCATTGGAGAGTATTTAGGTGTTGATAGGAACCAAGGGGGTCCATTACAGCTTTGTAGAGAACAGGTTGAGCCCTTAGGATTGAAAGTTTATGTGGGTGCTAAGGTATTGAAAAGTAGACGTAACCAGGCAGTACCCTATGAGGGATCTCATCCTCAGGTAGAGAGAGGCTCAGATGAGGAAATAGAGGAGGCGAAAGACATTAGGGATGTCTTTCGAGATGCTATTCTTGACGTCCACGTTCGTATAGATGAGGAAGCAATGACGAACGCGGCCAGACATAGTATGTATGAGCAGTGGAACTCCGAGCGAGTATACGAGGATTATAGGCGATGCCAATACGATAGCTGGGTAGTTCATCAGCACCAAATCATGAGCCAGCTATCATATCAGGTACCAAATAACTATGTACCTACTCGACCTGCTCGTTTTCAGCCACACAGCCCCGATATCCGACCACCCTTTAACCGGTATGACTATAACCAAGCCTATCAGAACACCTATAACCAACAATGGAACCCACCTGATGAGATGAACTGGAACCCCTATCCAGACTGATTTGGTTCCATTTGGTTATTTATATGATTTTTATGTTTTTATCTTTTTACTTATTCATGTTTAAACTTATGTTATTGAATATACTTATGTAATCTTTATCATTTTTATTATTATTGTGTACTAATATTTCACATTTAGGATTTGAAAGTGGGATATTAAGTCCCATTTCAAATTGCCATGCATGTTTATATTTGTATGTATGTATATTGTAAATTATACAAAACAGGGTAAAACAGCGCATTTTCAAAGACTGGCATTAAGTTCAGCAAAAGCTACTAATTTTGACGACAAGATGACAAATAAATGTGATGTAACAACAGACGAAATGAACAAATGATATGCACCATTTATCATTCAGCAACCAAACGCCAATATGTTTGGAAACTTTGGTAAAATTTAATCATTTTTACGCTAATCACCCTCAATAATTTAAATTGTTACTGATTTCTTGCAAATGAGGGCATTGCAAGATCTTAAGTGTGGGAAGGGGTTAAATTCTTTCGGATTTTAAAAATTTTTACTTTATACACTTGGTTACCATTAGAAATTCTAGTTAAGTAGTAGTTGTATTAGAATCTAGTGCTCTCTGATAAAGAACAGCCCTAGTCTTATATACTGACTACCCAATTCTAGTAAAATTTTTCAAAATTTTCAATTAAATGAACTCAAAATCATGTTTATACATATTTATGAACGATAAAACTAGGTGTTAACACCAAAATTATTGTTACCTCAGAAAGGACATAAATTGAGAAACAAACCAAAATGTTAAAATTCATTTAAAATGGAATAGAGGACAATAAAAAGAAAAATAAAAGCCAAGTGTGGGAAAAATTACCAAGTTATCTTAAACATATGTCACATATTTCTGTAACAAATAATTGAAGATACTTTTGCTTTGGACTAAACTAAACTGTTTTACCCGATGAAAGAAAAGAAGAGATGGATCTACATGATGAATCAATTTCATCGTTAAAAGGAAGTAAAGTCTTTCGAAAAAGAAACGCGCTTCTTGATTTAGGTCATGAAGTTGTCGTCCAGACCAGCTGTAGGTTGATGAAAAATCTAGAAAAGTCATCTCTAAAATCAGCAGGAAATCCACGGACCTCAGCATCAAACAGGGTCGCCAAGTGGTCAGACTTATCCTAACCATGAGAGGATCTGTCTCGTACAATGGGGGGGCACCGTGCAAATTAGCTTGATAAGACTAATAAATCAGATCCCCGGAAAGGATAATCTCCTTAAAGATTAAAAATCAGCTTATAAGCCTGATATTACTCAATCCTTGAGATTGACCTTAAAGATTGAGAATTCAAACTCATGGAATTCAATGATATCTAAACTCGAGCTTGAACGAGAAAATATTTTGATCAAAATTACAAACCGATTTGTTTTCTGAAAACCCATTTTCAATGCGTTCACTACCATTGAACGTAAAATCCTAGGAATTCACCTGGAATTCATTAGGTCACCTGAACCAAATCGGGTGTCAACCGTAAGAACGGTGGTTGCATAGCATGGTCAAAGACAGGACCTTGTGCCAGACCGGAAAATTATAAGGGTGAGCTTTACTATTGCTCCTACAAAGGATAGTAATTGCGTCCGACACGTTATAGACCATAATTAAAAGCATGTCAGGGGACATTGCCTTAACAGTTGCTTGTTTAATGCTTTCCTTTACAACCGGACGGTAGTTTATCGAAAGGTAATATACGGAGCAAGTATACTGGACGTGTTGCTTTCCTAATACAAGGTTAGCAAGTGGGTGACACAAAACCATAAGTTTTGAGCCAAAATTTTCAAATCTAAAACCCACCAAACCCACAAAAATATTTTGCAAACACCGGTGAAGGGTTATTTCAGAAAACTTATCTAGGGTAAAAGCTAGATTTAATTTTCAAAAAAATCAAATGTTTTCATAAAGATCCAATTTCCTAAAGGATCTAAATTTTCATAAGTCATGTGGGACTGTAAACCATATCGTTACTACCATTGTTTATACCGCCGTATTGAAATCACTGATGTACAAAGTGTGAAGAATAAAGAAGTGATTCTAGTATTTCAAGACTATATTGCTTGAGGACAAGCAACACTCAAGTGTGGGAATATTTGATAATGCTAAAAACGAACATATATTTCATAGCATTATTCCTCAAGAAAGACAAGCTTTTAGTTGCAATTGTCCTATTTACAAGTGATATTCGATTAAATAATAAAAGGTGAAGACAAAAGGCAGATTCGACGAATTGAAGACGCAAACGACCAAAAAGCTCAAAAGTACAAAAGACAATCAAAGAGGTTCCAATTATTGATAAGAAACGTCTCAAAATTACAAGAGTACAAGATTCAAAACGCAAAGTACAAGATATTAAATTGTACGCAAGGACGTTCGAAAATCCGGAACCGGGACCAGAGTCAACTCTCAACGCTTGACGCAACGGACTAAAAATTACAAGTCAACTATGCACATAAATATAATATAATATTTAAATAATTCTTATAATTATTTATATATTATATATTATATTATTAAAAACCGTCGACAGAAAAAACAAAGGCATGTGAGCCTCTCCAACTGGCCATGCGATCGCATGGCCTTGAAGGGTAAAGCTCATGTGATCGCATGAGCCACTTTTCCAGCCCACATGCCTATAAAATTCGCAGCTTGGTGAACATCAAAAGATCATCTTTTTCTTCTTCACTCAAACGTAGTATATGTATATATAATTTATATTTTAATTTTAATTTTAATTTTAATTTATAATAATAAGGGTATGTTAGCGAATGTTGTAAGGGTGTAAGTCGAAATTCTGTCCGTGTAACGCTACGCTATTTTTAATCATTGTAAGTTATGTTCAACCTTTTTACATTAATGTCTCGTAGCTAAGTTATTATTATACTTATTTAATCCGAAGTAATCATGATGTTGGGCTAAAAATATTAAAATTGGGTAATTGGGCTTTGTACCATAATTGGGGTTTGGACAAAAGAACGACACTTGTGGAAATTAGACTATGGGCTATTAATGGGCTTTATATTTGTTTAACTAAATGATAGTTTGTTAATTTAATATAAAGATTTATAATTGGACGTCCATATAAATAACCATATACACTCAATCGGACACGATGGGCGGGATATTTATATGTACGAATAATCGTTCATTTAACCGGACACGGGAATGGATTAATAGCCACTAGAATTATTAAAACAGGGGTGAAATTATGTACAAGGACACTTGGCATAATTGTTAACAAAGTATTAAAACCTTGGGTTACACTCAGTCGATAACCTAGTGTAATTATTAAACAAAGTATTAAAATCTTGTTACAGTTTAAGTCCCCAATTAGTTGGAATATTTAACTTCGGGTATAAGGATAATTTGACGAGGACACTCGCACTTTATATTTATGACTGATGGACTGTTATGGACAAAAACCAGACGGAAATATTAAATAATTCAGGACAAAGGACAATTAACCCATGGGCATAAAAATAAAATCAACACGTCAAACATCATAATTTCGGAAGTTTAAATAAGCATAATTCTTTTATTTCATATTTAATTTCCTTTATTTTATATTTAATTTCACTTCTAATTATAGCACTTTTATTTATTGTTATTGTATTTAATTGCACTTTTAATTATCGTACTTTTTAATTATCGCAAGTTTATTTTATCGCAATTTTATTTATCGCAATTTCATTATCGTTATTTACTTTACGCTTTAAATTAAGTATTTTATTTATTTAATATTTTACATTTTGTTTTAACTGCGACTAAAGTTTTAAAATCGACAAACCGGTCATTAAACGGTAAAAACCCCCCTTTATAATAATAATATTACTTATATATATATATTTGTATTTTTATAAAATAAAACTAATATAGCGTTAAGCTTTGATTAAAAGATTTTCCCTGTGGAACGAACCGGACTTACTAAAAACTATACTACTGTACGATTAGGTACACTGCCTATAAGTGTTGTAGCAAGGTTTAAGTATATCCATTCAATAAATAAATAAATATCTTGAGTAAAATTGTATCGTATTTAATAGTATTTCCTTGTAAAATTTAATAGTATTATATACCCCTTAGCTTTAACTATCATACACGCAGTCGATAACCTGGTGTAATTATTAAATAAAGTATTAAAACCTTGTTACAGTTTAAGTCCCCAATTAGTTGGAATATTTGACTTCGGGTATAAGGATAATTTGACGAGGATACTCGCACTTTATATTTATGACTGATGGACTGTTATGGACAAAAACCAGACGGACATATTGAATAATCCAGGACAAAGGACAATTAACCCATGGGCATAAAACTAAAATCAACACGTCAAACATCATGATTACGGAAGTTTAAATAAGCATAATTTCTTTATTTTCATATTTAATTGCACTTTTAATTTTCGTACTCTTTAATTATCGTAATTTTATTTTATCGCACTTTTATTTATCGCAATTTCATTATCGTTATTTATTTTACGCTAAGTCTTTTATTCATTTAATATTTTACATTAGGTTTTAACTGCGACTAAAGTTTTTAAAATTGACAAACCGGTCATTAAACGGTAAAAACCCCCCTTTATAATAATAATATTACTTATATATATATTTGTATTTTTATAAATTAAAACTAATATAGCGTTAAGTTTGTTTAAAAGATTCCCTGTGGAACAAACCGGACTTACTAAAAACTACACTACTGTACGATTAGGTACACTGCCTATAAGTGTTGTAGCAAGGTTTAGTTATATCCGTTCTATAAATAAATAAATATCTTGTGTAAAATTGTATCATATTTAATAGTTTTTCCTAGTAAAACATAAGCTATTTCATATACACCTCTACACACATCAGTGCCAAACCGAATTGGGGTGTTCCTGTAAATAGCTACCAAAGAGGAAAGAATAGAGCATGCTCTCTGATATAGTTGTCTCCACAAGTACAGACATCATATGTACCAGTGGACAATAGAACCATTACACGGTTAATAGGACTACTATAAATTGTTGTATCCACTATTGTTACAACTAGTGGTGTGGGTTTATTTTATAGAGTCAAAACGTGTAATAGCTGTTAGTTTACCTCTTAGCTATAATCTAGGTAATCTGTATTGATGTTTGCGAGGTGGGGTACGAAATACTATATATTTTTAATACAAAATACGTTACAAATTACACAAGTTTTAATTATTTATTTACAGAGGGATATACCTAAACCTTGCTACAACACTATAGGCAGTGTACCTAATCGTAGAGTAGTATAGTTTTTAGTAAGTCCGGTTCGTTCCATAGGGAGATGACTTATTTTACACTATATTTTTAAATAATTATATTTGTACAAAATATAAAAGTAATAATATATAAAAGGGGGTTTACCGTTTAATGACCGGTTTGTCGATTTTATATTTTAAGTCACAATTAAAACCTAATGCAAAATATAAATCACGATAATTAAAGTAGCAAAAATTAAAATGCGATAAGAAATAAAATAAAGGAATTATGTTTAATTAAACTTCCGTAATCATGATGTTTGATGTTTTAATTTATTACCCTGGGTTAATTGTCCTTTATCCTGAATTATTCGATATGTCCATCTGGTTTTGTCCATAATAGTCCATCGGTCATAATTATAAAGTGCGAGGGTCTTCGCTAAATTAACCTTATACCCGAAGTCAAATATTCCAACTAATTGGGGATTCGAACTGTAACAAGGTCTTAATACTTTGTTTAATGAATACACCAGGTTATCGACTGTGTGTAATCCAAGGTTTTAATACTTTGTTAACAATTACACCAATTACCCTTGAATGTAATCCACCCCTGTTTTAATGAGTCCAGTGACTATTAATTCATCACCTTGTCCGGTCAAATGAACAATAATTTGTATTTATAAATATCCCGCTCATCGTATCTGATCGAGCGTATGTGGTTATATATAACTACGTCAAATTGTAAATCTCTATATTAATCAAATATAAAGTCCATTAATACCCATAGTCCCATTTCCACAAGTGTCGTTCTTTTGTCCAAACCCCAATTATGGTCCAAAGCCCAATAACCCCGTCTTTAATATTTAGTACAACATCATGATTACTTCGGCTTAAATAAGCATAATAATAACTTAAGTACGAGACATTAATTTAAAAAGGAGAACATAGCTTACATTGATTATTTATCGCGTAGTGTTACACGGACAGAACTTCGACTTCAAAACCCGTAATTAACCGTTACATTAACTTAACTAATCTAATATAAAACTAAACTATATTATATATATTATAAATATATATAATTATATATATAAAAGAGAGAGATCGATTGAATTGGTATGGTGTTCTCTCGGCTGAATTCGATGGCTTTTTAGGCCATTTCTGAAACAGACAGCTCCGCGAGTGCGGAGTCTTTACCCTTTACAGCTCCGCGAGTGCAGAGCTTCAGATTCCAGCTCACCAAATTTTGGATCCTAGCTTTATCGACGTATTTATTATATATATATATATTATATATAAATAATTTATATAATTATTTATATATTATATTTTATTCTTGTGCATAGTTGACTTGTAATTTTAGGTCCGTTGCGTCGCGCATTTATGCCCGGTTTATGTCCCGGTTCTGGATTTTCGAACGTCCTTTCGTACGCGTAGATATCTTGTACTTTGCGTTTCGCAGCTTGTACTCTTGTAATTTTTAGACGTTTTTCATCAATAATTTGAACCACTTAAATTGTATCTTGTACATTTGAGCTTTTTGGACGTTTGCGTCTTCAAATCATCATTTTCACCTTTTGTCTCCGCACTTATTTATTTAAACGAATATTACATAAAAATAGAACAATTGCAACTAAAAGCTTTACATATTGGAAGGATATTGCTACTAAATATATGTTCATTTGGAGCACTATCAAATATCCCCACACTTGAACGTTGCTTGTCCTCAATCAATACAGAACTTGAAATTAAATCACACTTCACTCGAATCGCTTTTTTTATTCTCACACTTTATATATCAGTGATTTTGATACAGCGGTATAAACAATGATAGTAACGATGTGGTTTACAGTCCCACATGACTATGAAAATTTAGATCCTTTAAGGAAATTGGATCTTTATGAAAACATTTGATCTTTTGAAAATTCATTCTAGCTTTTACCCTAGATAAGTTTTCTGATTTGACCCACCATCGGTGTTGCAAAATATATTTGTGGATCAATATTTTGGCTAAAAACTTTTCATTTCGTGTAATCCACTGCTATCCCAGTATCGGAAAGCACACATCCAGTTTACTTGTTCCGTAT
This sequence comes from Rutidosis leptorrhynchoides, assembly GCF_046630445.1. Classification (NCBI taxonomy): domain Eukaryota; kingdom Viridiplantae; phylum Streptophyta; class Magnoliopsida; order Asterales; family Asteraceae; genus Rutidosis; species Rutidosis leptorrhynchoides. The sequence continues at coordinate 193,116,277 of NC_092336.1, forward strand.
ATTACCTTTCGGCAAACTACCGTCCGGTTGTAAAGGAAAGCGATGAACAAGAAACTGTTAAGGCAATGTCTAATGACATGCTTTTGTTCATGGTCTAAAATATGTCGGATGCAGTTACTATCCTTTGTAGGAGCAATAGTAAAGATCACCCTATGATTTTTTGGTCTGGCACAAAGTCCTGTCTTCGACCATGCTATGCAACCACCGTTCTTATGGTTGACACCCGATTTGGTTCAGGTGACCTAATGAATTCCGGTGAATTCTTAGGATTTTACGTTCAATGATAATGAACGCATTGAAAATAGGTTTTCAGAAAACAAATCGGTTTTAATTTGATCAAAATATTTTCTCGTTCAAGCTCGAGTTTAGATATCATCGAATTCCATGAGTTTGTAATTCTCAATCTTTAAGGTCAATCTCAAGGATTGAGTAATATCAGGCTTAAAAGCTGATTTTTAATCTTTTAGGAGATTATCCTTTCTGGGGGTCTGATTCATTAGTCTTATCAAGCTAATTTGCATGGCGCCCTCCCCATTTTACGAGACAGATCCTCTCATGGTTAGGATAAGTCTGACCACTTAGCGACCCTGTTTGATGCTGAGGTCCGTGGATTTCCTGCTGATTTTAGTGATGACTTTTCTAGATTTTTCGTCAACCTACAACTGGTCTGGACGACAACTTCTTGACCTAAATCAAGAAGCGCGTGTCTTTTTAGGAAGACATTACTTCCTTTTAATGATGGAATTGATTCATCGTGTAGATCCATCTCTCTTTCAAATATATTACAGTAAACCAGGTAAAACAGTTAATTTAGTCCAAAACAAAAGCACCTGCAATAAACTTTACAGAAACATGTGATAGATAGTTTTTAATTGAATAACTTCGTACATTCTCCCCACACTTGACTTTTTTCATGCGTCTTTTTATATCTTAATAAATAAATTCAAGCGTTTTAGTTGTTTCTCAATTTATGTCCTTTTCGAGGTAACAATAATTTTGGCATTAACACCTAGTTTTATCGTTCATAAATATGTATAAACATGATTTTGAATTCATTTAGTTGAAAATTTTTCAAATTTTCATAAAATTTAGAAAATAAACTAAGTATAAACCCGAGAGAATTTATAACCCTTCCCCACACTTGAGATCATGCAATGCCCTCATTTGCATGAAATCAGACTATAATTATAAATTCATGAGGGTGATTAGTGTAGAAAAGTGATTAAGAATACCCAGTTTGTAATTTCAAAGCTCGTCGAATGATAGATGATGCACCTCATCGTTCATTCCTTCTTGTTTTATCACACATGTTTTTCTTCAAAAACGGCTGCTTTTCTGAACTGTTTACTAATATTTGAAAATGCGTCTTTTACCCTAATCGTGCATTTTTATTAACGAGTTATGCATTAACCCGAACCCCTAATTTAACGTTAAGAGGGGTTAGACTTCCCCACACTTAGCTGACGACATGTGAAGTCGGTAGAATAAGTTTCAAGAATTAAAATAGTGAGCCAGTTATTTACATCTCGGGTGGTGTATAATATATCAATGGGTTTAAAGTTTAGACCCACCCGATCGTCACTACTTAATTCTTTTCTAAGTGTAGCTTTTAGTAAATGGATATGTCTCTTTTCTGGTTCTTGGTCAAATGGATCGATATACACTGACATACATATTATAGGGTGGACAATTCCTAATATTTTCTTCCGTTCATTCTCGGGATCAAAGGTTTCACCTCTATTACCCAATTGGGTGAAATCCGAGGTGTCATTATCTATTACAGCTCGTAGTTCATCTTCGGTAGATGACTCGTCTATTGAGAATATTGGGTTGGAAGGTTGTGGAATGGTGAATTTCGGGATCGAAGTAGATTCTTCTTCATTAACGGTACTTATCGGTCCCACCATTTTGGTCTCGGGGGTAAAATTTTCAACGTTATCGTTTTCCCAAGAGTACCAATTTGTCACCCTTACTTCTTCTTCATCCATTGATGGATCGATGATTTCGTCGGTAGAGGCTAATGTGTCGATATGTTGTGAAATTGGTAAAACTGAATAAAAAGTATCATCGGGATAATTGGTGATTTCGGAGCTCTCGAATTCAACAAAATTCGATGATATGAGATTTTCTTGCACAATACTCCTCAGATCAACAGGTGTGTAATCTGATAGAGTTTCAGCTTGCCTATTTACAAACTCTCTCATTTGTTCATTTTGAGCATCAAGTTCTTCGAGTTTGATTTTCATATAATCTAAAGAATTTTCTGACACATAATTTTTCTCGTCCTCTGGTTGTTGTGTTTGGATATATTCTTGGGAATAATCCCAACTTGAATTGTATTCTTCATAATCATTCCATTCAGGTTCCATGGGTGCGTAATTTTCCATAGGAACATAATAATAACATTCCCATGTTGAATGATAATCTCCACAGATTTCACAACCAGTTATTGTTTCGTCATTCGTGATCCAAGATTGACCGAACGAATTTTTATCAACACCCGTTTGAGAGTATTGATTTCGTATGTCATAAAGAGTTTCCAAAATATTTTGAGATTTTCCATACTACACTTATTACCAAATTTTAGCTACAATGTGGTGCATTTACTAATTATCCTATTAGTTATAAACTAAAAATTATATAAGTTATCAAATTAATAGACTTTTCTGCTTTTGCCCATGTTTCGAATAGCCAATAGATGCAGCAGGTAGCCTGGACCCTTTAAATCGGAAGCCCACAACTCGCCACTAAAAAATCCAACTATTACTACGAACCGGAAAATTTTGGATGTCTATCAATTTAACCACTTAAAATAATTTTTCATCGAAATTTAAAGAAAATAAAGAAAATTCTAGGTCCTAAAAACTAGAGCATCGAAATGAAAAAGAAAAAGCGCGTCGAAAAACAAGAAGTCGAAAAAAATAAGCGCCGAAAAATAAAAGTCGAAAAATAATAATAAAGTAGCACGTCGAAACTTAAGAGGTACTAAAATTTATAAACAGCGTTGCAAAATTCTAAAGCACCTAAATCTTAATCTAAATAAAAAGTACTTAAGGGATTTTACGGTAAAGCCTAAAAATCTAGAAATATAAAATAACTACGGCAAAATAATAATCTTAAAACTAATTACGAACGATAAATATATAAATGACGAATTAACGATTAAAAAGATACGAAATATAGAAATAAAACTTAAAGTTATAAAAATACAAAAAAAAATTAAAAAAATATTATTTTTATATTATGATTTTATAAAAGTATTAATTTATATAATTAATAATAATGAAAACACTTAATATTACAAATAAAATTAAAACTAAACTAAATATATTAATTAACTAAAACCCTAATTAGGTTAAATATTAATAATAATAAAATTATTAACCCTAATCTGTAATTAATACGTACTAGGTTTGCTGCCAGAGCAGGCTCCGTGAGTGCGGATGTCTGCTGCCCAAAAACTCCGCGAGTGCGGAGGATGCAGATTCAAATTACGCAGGTTCAGTTTTTTATTTTTTTTTATTTTTTTTTACTTTTAATTTTTTTTAAATTTTATATTATTTTTCTAAAAATATATTTTACAAATATATATTAAAAATATAGCGTTTCGCCGAGTCCCCGGCAGCGGCGCCAAAAACTTGATGTGTGCGAGGTGGGGTACGAAATACTATATATTTTTAATACAAAATACGTTACAAATTACACAAGTTTTAATTATTTATTTACAGATGAGATATACCTAAACCTTGCTACAACACTATAGGCAGTGTACCTAATCGTAGAGTAGTATAGTTTTTAGTAAGTCCGATTCGTTTCACAGGGAGACGACTTATTTTACACTATATTTTTAAACAATTATATTTATACAAAATATATTATATATAGTAATAATATATAAAAGGGGGTTTACCGTTTAATGACCGGTTTGTCGATTTTATATTTTAAGTCACAATTAAAACCTAATGCAAAATATAAATGACGATAATTAAAGTAGCAAAAATTAAAATGCGATAAGAAATAAAATAAAGGAATTATGCTTAATTAAACTTCCGTAATCATGATGTTTGACGTTTTAATTTATTACCCTGGGTTAATTGTCCTTTGTCCTAAATTATTCGATAAGTCCATCTGGTTTTGTCCATAATAGTCCATCGGTCATAATTATAAAGTGCGAAGGTCTTCGCTAAATTAACCTTATACCCGAAGTCAAATATTCCAACTAATTGGGGATTTGAACTGTAACAAGGTCTTAATACTTTGTTTAATGAATACACCAGGTTATCGACTGTGTGTAATCCAAGGTTTTAATACTTTGTTAACAATTACACCAATTACCCTTGAATGTAATCCACCCCTGTTTTAATGAGTCCAGTGACTATTAATTCATCACCGTGTCCGGTCAAATGAACAATAATTCATGTTTATAAATATCCCGCTCATCGTATCCGATCGAGCGTATGTGGTTATATATAACTACGTCAAATTGTAAATCTCTATATTAATCAAATATAAAGTCCATTAATAACCCATAGTCCCATTTCCACAAGTGTCGTTCTTTTGTCCAAACCCCAATTATGGTCTTTAATATTTAGTCCAACATCATGATTACTTCGGCTTAAATAAGCATAATAATAACATAAGTACGAGACATTAATTTAAAAAGGAGAACATAGCTTACATTGATTATTTATCGCGTAGTGTTACACGGACAAAACTTCGACTTCAAAACTCGTAATTAATCGTTACATTAACTAAACTAATCTAATATAAAACTAAACTATATTATATATATTATAAATATATATAATTATATATATAAAAGAGAGAGATCGATTGAATTGGTATGGTGTTCTCTCGACTGAATTCGATGGCTTTTATAGGCCATTTCTGAAACAGATAGCTCCGCGAGTGCGGAGTCTTTACCCTTTACAGCTCCGCGAGTGCAGAGCTTCAGATTCCAGCTCACCAAATTTTGGATCCTAGCTTTGTCGACATATTTATTATATATATAATATATAAATAATTTATATAATTATTTATATATTATATTTTATTCTTGTGCATAGTTGACTTGTATTTTTAGGTCCGTTGCGTCGCGCATTTACGCCCGGTTTATGTCCCGGTTCCAGATTTTCGAACATCCTTTCGTACGCGTAGATATCTTGTACTTTGCGTTTCGCGGCTTTTACTCTTGTAAATTTTAGACGTTTTTCATCAATAATTTGAACCACTTGAATTGTATCTTGTAAATTTGAGCTTTTTGGACGTTTGCGTCTTCAAATCATCATTTTTGCCTTTTGTCTTCGCACTTATTTATTTAAACGAATATTACATAAAAATAGAACAATTGCAACTAAAAGCTTTACATATTGAAAGGATATTGCTACTAAATATATGTTCATTTAGAGCACTATCATGTATCAACCAACTATCATTCCGTCAAGGATAGTTGTGATTCTTTGTGATTCAATCAATAAAGAATAACTGTTGAAAATTACCTGTGACTCTATTTATTTGCATGCTTGAATACTAATCGAGTTTAACTGTTTAGTTAATTGAAAAGAAATTGTATTCATCCCCCCTCTACAATACTCCTGTTGTTATCAAGGGACCAACACTTTCATTATAAATATCCTCGATATTTCTGAAGATATCTTCATAACTATTATCATCCGAAATTATTTATCTGTTTGCGCTATCTGTGTTACTTCATAAAAGAAACTATTTTAGTTTCTAATTTCTGAAAATTTCGAAAAATGGATGTTTTTGAAGTAGTGTTGGGAATTGAAGCATGAGTTAGTATAATATAATGACACTTGATCAACGTGATTATATTACAGTAAGTCATGCTGAGTTTCTAATGAAACGTGATAAAGGTTCACATATCATACCCTCATCATGAACCATGTTACATAACTCTTTCATTCTATTTAACCTCTAAACATATCAAGAAAATATTTTTCTTGATGATTCGGTTTTTTCCAGATATTCTGGTAATTTAACAAATTAAGATCGTGCCATTACAATTTCTTTCTTAGAACATTAACTATGTTCATTCCGAAATATATAGCTATGAACTATGGACCATTATTCGCTTGACTTAAGGTCGGGAAGAGAAAATGAAGGCATGAAGCTCTGAAATATAATGTAAAATATAAAGCCCGATAACAACCCCGAAATTTACAAACCGTGTATATCGATGCGTATAGCAATATAAAGACACAGGAGAGTGAAAAACACTATAACCCCAAGGTAATAGTAGAAGAAAATAACCTTCTCTGGTGGCAGATGAAAAAGAAGAATGAAGGATACGATAGCCAAGAAAATATCAAGAATCAGAATTGGATTAAGCATTTTCACAATCTATTAAGAAGGAAGAAGATTATAGGAGTGGTGAAAATAAATGAAACAGAAAAGGTCAATTTATAGCAAAATATCAGACATAGCAATCAAGGCAGATTACGCATTTAATCAAAGAAAATCTGTAAGACCCGAATATTTTCCTTGTACATTTGTGTAATTAAGTTATTCAAGTTGTGGGGTTTTCGTTGCATATAATAAAAATAAGGAAGAATCTGGCCTGGGCTATCTTCGCGCCGCGCCAATACGGGCTGACAGCTCATTTTTTCCTTTTTATTAGATATTTAAAAGGGCAAATTGGTAAAATCATAAGAGATCCGACTTTAAGACCTTGGATTAGTTTTTGGAGTGTAATTTACTCCATTTCCAACCACCAATTCTTATCCAATTCAATTTTAGAGAGAGAGTAAGAATCCTAGTGTGAGAAAGCTCAAAATAAGGAAGAAGAAGCTTGAATCGGGTCTAAGTGCAAGCATTAAAGTTGTTCATCTATCCTCTAGCTACGTTTTGATCATAGTGGTATGCTCTAATCTTGATTTCCTAATTTAATTTTGGAAAAGGGTTAGTGTTAGGGTTAATGGTGAACTTAAAAACCCACTTTGTTAGTAAATTGGGTGTTTTGGGCGAATTTGGGTCATGTAGACCTAAAGGTGACTAACTAGGGTTTTCAAAGTATTAAATTATGTTTATGAGCTTAAATTGGTTAGTTGAATTACTAGCACACTTATATAAATGTAAATGGGTGTCGAGTGGGTTAGTGGATGACCCGAAATGGGTGTATTGACTTTTAAGTGGTCAAATGGGTCATAATGGACCTAAGATGGTTAGTGTATGTGTAAGATGCATAGACCTTGTGTTAAAAAGTGTTTTAAGACCTAATTTGGCAAATGTTAGGGTTTTGGTTATGATTGACCCAAATATTAGGGTTAAGGGTGCAATTGGGTCGAGATTGCACCATGGGTCAAAATGACTATAGAATGGAGTTTGAGTTGGTTGACCAACTTGAGTTTGTGATTGATATTATGTATAATGTAATAGGTACGTTACATTGAAGATTTTCGAGCATGTCTATCTCTCATCAAGACTTTGAGGTGAGTGGAAAATCTATATATGTATGTATATGATTTACTTGCCGTATTAATGGTGTCACATAGCCGTTTTGTGACCATAGTTGTGAGACATAGCCGTTTTGTCCAAGTTTTATATTTATGCACATAGCCGTGTTTGTGCATATAGTGGCGAGTAATAGCCGTGTTTTACTCCCACGTTATTATCCGAGTTATTGTGCACATAGCCGTGTTTGTGTACATGATTGTGAGTAATAGCCGTGTGTGCTCACACGTTGATCAAGTGATGCCATAGCCGTTTTTGGGAACACTTGGGGGTGATGCCATAGCCGTTTTTGGAACACCTCAGGGGTTAGCATACCATAGCCGTTTTTGGGAGCTAACGGTTGTTATGAACATCGATGACTTGTTTCGCGAAGTCATTCCCTTGCGAAGATTTTGGTTAACCATGGTTTATAGTTGTTGACGTTAGCATTTAATTATTATTATGAATATTATGCTATTGATGTTGCTAGTTGTACGAACTGACGATACTAGCTTGTTTATTGAGACGTTATGCGTTTGTATGCGTTATATGATATCGTGGATGCGAGTAGGTAAGTTTTATATGCATGTATATATTTATTCTACTCACTAAGCGTTAGCTTACCCTCTCGTTGTTTACCATTTTATAGGTTCCTGCGTGGATAAGGGTAAGGGCATACTGTTGGATTAGAGATCCCGCTTGTTAGGGGACGCCTTTTGGATGTGTTAGCTTTTGGAGTTTGACCATGACTTGGGTAGTTTAATCCCAAACACCATGCTCATCGTGTCGTTTGGTACTTAAACTTTTTGGTGGTCGAAACTCACGTTATGTATTAAACTCGTAAAACGGCCAAAGTAGGCCCCGCTTTGTAAAACTTATTTTATGTTTGAATTGTGTTAGTTTTACATGTTTGAATATGTTGTTAAAAGTGTTTTGTCTAATTATGTCGGGAAGTGGCCGATCTTTTTCGCGTTTCATGACTTTTGGGACAGACCAGTTTGGCTTCCAGCAATTTTTTTTTTATTTTGTTATTTTTACGCGGGTTGTTCGTGGTTTGGTTTGGGTCGTTACAAGTGGTATCAGAGCATGGTCTAAGGGATTTAGGCGACTTGAGATAGGTGCCAAAACTTAGACTTCATTGTGTGTACGCTTTATGCGGGACTTGTAGGACTTTGGGTCTAATCGGGAATTGTTAGTGCTTTGATTTATGTGAACTAACATTGTGCTAATTGATTTTGTGTTGTGTTTAGCAATCATCAAGCGAGATGGACGTTGTACTAGCGAGTTAATGCGACGTGTTCACGTAACAATGATTAGCTACCATTGTTACGGGTTCAAATCGTGTCAAACAAGCGATGTACGACGATTGTTGAGCAAGATGGGGTAGTGTGGTGTATATGTATATACATATGTGTTAAGTCCTTTCGTTTTGTTGCTTAATTTACTTCGTTTTATAGAATGAAGATGAGAAATGGACAAGACACCAATGACGGAAGTACGAGTGAGGACGTTGAACTCACGGCCAAGGTGGAGGCCATCTTTAAAAGGCTAAAGAAGGATTTTCTTGACGACGTCCGAAAGGTCTTCCAAGAGTAAGTTGATGGACAAGTGACCAAAATGATCAATGATCGAATGAAAGCCACAATAGAGGAGGCTTTAGAGGCTAGAAACATTTATCCTCGAGGCGAAGGGGGTGAAGGTAATGGTGGGGGTGGAAGTCTGGACTTCCACTACAAAAATTTCAAGGATACTCAACCTCTGATGTTTAATGGGGTGAGGGATCCATTGAAAAGCACCTGTTGGATTTACGATATCGAGGGAGCGTTCCGTACCGCGGAGTGTCCTCCCGAGAAGAAGACGAGGTATGGGTCTAGCATGTTGCGCGAAGAGGGCAAGTTGTGGTGGGACGATAAAATCAAATTATATGGTGAAGAGCAATGCATGTGCTTGACATGGGAGGAGTTTAAGAAAGAATTTTTCCAAGAATACCGAACTTCTTCCGATCTTGATAAAATCCGGGACGAGTTGCACAATTTGCAACAAGGTTCAATGGACTTGGTTACTCTCAAGTCTACCTTCTTGGAAAAGACTCGTTTTTGTCCGGAGTATGTTGGCGATGATCACAAGTTGATGCTAGATTTCTACCGTACTTTAAGTGATGAGTTGAAGGGTAAGATTAGCCGGGGTATGGCTAAGTCTTTTGAAGATTTATACGAATTGGCTAGGGGTTTTGAGCCGCCAAAAGAAAGTTTGAAGGTTCTAGTCATTCTAACTTTTCAAACGAGAAAAACAAGAACAAGAAGGGGTCTGAAAGTGTCGGAAGTGTGAAGAAGGGTGGTTCAAATACTTTTGTGCCTACTTGTTATAGTTGTGGGAAGTCGGATAATTACGCCCATGATTGTTTGACCAAGTCGGTCACGTGTTTTAATTGTGGAAAGGAGGGGCACAAGAGGCCGGAATGTCCAGATTTGAATAATGATCATGTCAAGAAGTTATAAAAGGCGGCGGGCACGGCTAGGGGTCGCAACTATTTGATGATGAATGAGGAGGCCAAGCAATCCAACGAAGTTGTTTCAGGTACTTTTATGGTTAACTCTAATCCGGCAAGGATCCTATTTGATAGCGGTGCAAATTTGTCGTTTGTATCTCCAAAATTTGTGCCCAGACTTAATAGACCGTTAGCTAAGTTAAGTCGTCCGGTAGAAGTCGAAATAGCGGACGGCAAGACGGTGCTAGTGGTTGATGTGTGTAAAAATTGTGATGTCGTTTTTGGTGCCGAAAACTTTAAGATTGATCTTATCCCGATGACTTTGGGCGATTTCGATATCGTTGTTGGTATAGATTGGCTCGATCATAATAGAGCCGATATTGCATGCCATGAAAAATTCATTCGTGTAAAGGCCCCAAGTGGGGGAGAGTTAATTATTCACGGTGATAAGCGTAGAAGACTTGTGCCGATATGCACTTTTGCACGGGCACATCGTCTCCTCGGTAGTGGTGGCATGGCTTTTCTTGCCCATGTTGTTGATACTCGTGATGAGCCACCACCCATTTGTGAAATTCCGGTGGTTAGTGAATTCAAAGACGTTTTTCCGGATGAGTTACCGGGTATTCCGGCGAAAAGACAAGTTGAATTTCGCATTGAGTTGGTTCCGGGGGCTACCCCCATTGCTAAAACTCCTTATCGTTTAGCGCCGACAGAAATGCAAGAGTTGTTAAATCAAACCCAAGAGTTACTTGAGAAGGGTTTCATTCGACCGAGTGCTTCGCCATGGGGTGCTCCGGTTTTATTCGTAAAGAAGAAGGATGGTAGTATGCGGATGTGCATCGATTATCGGGAGTTAAATAAAGTAACGATCAAGAACCGTTATCCATTACCTCGGATTGACGATTTGTTTAACCAACTCCAAGGTGAAACGTATTTCTCTAAAATCGACCTACGATCCGGCTATCACCAAATGCGGGTCCGTGAAGGAGACATCGAGAAAACGGCTTTTCGAACGCGTTATGGGCATTTTGAGTTTGTAGTTATGCCTTTCGGTCTTACGAATGCACCGGCGGCATTCATGGACCTTATGAACCAAGTGTGCCTACCTATGTTGGACAAGTCGGTGATTGTGTTCATTGACGACATACTAGTTTACTCGAAAAGTATGAACGAACATGAACGTCATTTGCGTGAGGTGTTGAAGACTTTACGAAAGGAGAAGTTGTATGCTAAGTTCTCCAAATGTGAATTTTGGCTAAGGGAGGTTCAATTCCTTGGCCACATTGTGAACAAAGACGGTATTCAAGTAGATCCGGGGAAGATCGAGACGGTGAAGAGTTGGAGACAACCGACTACACCTACGGAGGTCCGAAGTTTTCTCGGATTGGTCGGTTATTATCGTCAGTTTATCCAAGACTTTTCTAAGATCGCTTCTTCGTTGACGAAATTGACGAGGAAGAACGCGAGATTTACTTGGGAGAACGAGCAAGAAATTGCTTTTCAATTGCTAAAAGAGAAATTGTGTCAAGCTCCGGTGTTAGTGTTGCCGGAAGCAGTGGAAGACATGATGGTTTATTGTGATGCTTCGTTAAATGGGCTCGGGTGTGTTCTAATGCAAAGAGGTAAAGTCATTGCTTATGCCTCTCGACACCTAAAGGAACACGAAACGAGATATCCGACTCATGATCTTGAGTTGGCGGCGGTTGTGCATGCGTTGAAAATTTGGCGCCATTACTTGTACGGTGTCAAGAGTACGATTTATTCAGATCATAAGAGTTTGAAACACCTCTTCAATCAACGGGATTTGAATTATTGCCAACGTAGGTGGATGGATGTGGTGAAAGATTATGATTGCGAAATACTTTATCATTCGGGCAAGGCGAATGTGGTCGCAGATACGTTAAGTCGAAAGAGTCATCACCCGGCGTTACGATTGGGATTGTAACGTATGATTATTACTAACGATTTTCTTGAAAAACTTGGTGTGATTCAAATAGAGGCTTACGTTCACAACAAGCATGCGGAACAAATCATGGGGTAATCGGAGTTCATTACTATAGGCTCGCGTGGTTTGTTGTCTTTTCAAGGAAGAGTGTGGGTGCCTAAGATGGGTGATTATCGACAAGTGCTACTTGATGAAGCACATAAGTCAAAGTATTCCATTCATCCGGGTGCGACGAAAATGTATCTAGATTTAAAAAAAGATTATTGGTGGCCGGGCATGAAACGTGATGTTGTGAAGTATGTTGAACAATGCGTCACGTGTTTGCAAGTTAACGTAGAGCACCAAAAGCCGTATGGTAACTTACAACCGTTAGAAATCCCGAATGGAAATGGGAGCACATTACCATGGATTTCATCACAAAGTTACCTAAAATGGTGAGAACCCAATTTGATTCGATTTGGGTGATAGTTGACCGATTGAAGAAAAGCGCTTTGTTTCTTCCCATTAAGGAAGCGATATCGTCAGAGACTTTGGCTAAGTTGTTTATCAAGGAAGTCGTCTCTCGACACGAAGTTCCTATATCTATTATTTCGGATCGAGATACCCGTTTTACATCTCAGTTTTGGGAAAGTTTCATGAAGATATGGGAACGCAAATGAAATTGAGCACGGTGTATCATCCTCAAATGGACGGTCAAACCGAACGTACGAACCAAACATTGGAGGATATGTTACGGGCGTGTATTATTGATTTCGGTGGTAGTTGGGATGAGCACTTGCCTTTGGTGGAATTCTCGTAAAATAATAGTTATCACACTAGTATTGGGATGCCACCTTACGAGATGCTTTATGGGCGGAGGTGTCGAACTCCGATTTGTTGGGGTGAAGTGGGACAAAAGGAAATCGGGAGTACCGATTTGGTTTTGGAAACAAATAGCAAGATTGTTATGATTCGAGAGCATGTGAAAAAGGCTCAAGATAGACAAAAGTCGTATGCCGACAAGCGTAGACGAACGATCGAATTTCAAGAAGGTGACATGGTGATGCTTAAGGTTTCACCGTGGAAAGGTATTATTCGATTTCGAAAACGGGGAAAGTTAGCTCCTTGGTTTATTGGACCGTTTAAGGTTTTAGCTCGCGTTGGTGAAGTCGCGTATCGTTTGGAATTACCCGAAGAGCTTGCGGGGATTCATAATACATTTCATGTTTCCCATCTCCGTAAGTGTCTTGCGGATGACTCTTCATGGATGCCATTAGACGAAATTGAGCTAAACAATAAGTTAGACTATGTTGAAGAGCCGATTGCTATACTCGATGAGAAGGTGAAAATGTTGAGAAATAATGAGGTAATGACTTTTAAAGTTCAATGGCGTCGGAGTAAAGGTTCCGAGTTCACTTGAGAGCCCAAAGAATTCGTGTTGGTTTATCTTCCCGCTTGTCATGCGGCTTGGATCGCGAGGACGCGTTTCTATTCAAGTGGGGGAGAGTTGTAAGACCCGAATATTTTCCTTGTACATTTGTGTAATTAAGTTATTCAAGTTATGGGGTTTTCGTTGCATATAATAAAAATAAGGAAGAATCTGGCCTGGGCTATCTGCGCGCCGCGCGGGCCAGTGGCGCGCCGCGCCAATACGGGCTGACAGCTCATCTTTTCCTTTTTATTAGATATTTAAAAGGGCAAATTGGTAAAATCATAAGAGATCCGACTTTAAGGCCTTGGATCAGTTTTTGGAGTGTCATTTACTCCATTTCCAACCACCAATTCTTATCCAATTCAATTTTAGAGAGAGAGTAAGAATCCTAGTGTGAGAAAGCTCAAAATAAGGAAGAAGAAGCTTGAATCGGGTCTAAGTGCAAGCATTGAAGTTGTTCATCTATCCTCTAGCTATGTTTTGATCATAGTGGTATGCTCTAATCTTGATTTTCTAATTTAATTTTGGGAAAGGGTTAGTGTTAGGGTTAATGGTGAACTTAAAAACCCACTTTGTTAGTAAATTGGGTGTTTTGGGCGAATTTGGGTCATGTAGACCTAAAAGTGACTAACTAGGGTTTTCAAAGTATTAAATTATGTTTATGAGCTTAAATTGGTTAGTTGAATTACTAGCACACTTATATAAATGTAAATGGGTGTCGAGTGGGTTAGTGGATGACCCGAAATGGGTGTATTGACTTTTAAGTGGTCAAATGGGTCATAATGGACCTAAGATGGTTAGTGTATGTGTAAGATGCATAGACCTTGTGTTAAAAAGTGTTTTAAGACCTAATTTGGCAAATGTTAGGGTTTTGGTTATGATTGACCCAAATATTAGGGTTAAGGGTGCAATTGGGTCGAGATTGCACCATGGGTCAAAATGACTATAGAATGGAGTTTGAGTTGGTTGACCAACTTGAGTTTGTGATTGATATTATGTATAATGTAATAGGTACGTTACATTGAAGATTTCCGAGCATGTCTATCTCTCATCAAGACTTTGAGGTGAGTGGAAAATCTATATATGTATGTATATGATTTACGTGCCGTATTAATGGTGTCACATAGCCGTTTTGTGACCATAGTTGTGAGACATAGCCATTTTGTCCACATTTTATATTTATGCACATAACCGTGTTTGTGCATATAGTGGCGAGTAATAGCCGTGTTTTACTCCCACGTTATTATCCGAGTTATTGTGCACATAGCCGTGTTTGTGTACATGATTGTGAGTAATAGTCGTGTTTTACTCACACGTTGATCAAGTGATGCCATAGCCATTTTTGGGAACACTTGGGGGGTGATGCCATAGCCATTTTTGGAACACCTCGGGGGTTAGCATACCATAGCCGTTTTTGGGAGCTAACGGTTGTTATGAACATCGATGACTTGTTTCGCGAAGTCATTCCCTTGCGAAGATTTTGGTTAACCATGGTTTATAGTTGTTGACGTTAGCATTTAATTATTATTATGAATATTATGCTATTGATGTTGCTAGTTGTACGAACTGACGATACTAGCTTATTTATTGAGACGTTATGCGTTTGTATGCGTTATATGATATCGTGGATGCGAGTAGGTAAGTTTTATATGCATGTATATATTTATTCTACTCACTAAGCGTTAGCTTACCCTCTCGTTATTTACCATTTTATAGGTTCCGGCGTGGATAAGGGTAAGGGCATACGGTTGGATTAGAGATCCCGCTTGTTAGGGGACGCCTTTTGGATGTGTTAGCTTTTGGAGTTTGACCATGACTTGGGTGGTTTAATCCCAAACACCATGCTCATCGTGTCGTTTTGTACTTAAATTTTTTGGTGGTCGAAACTCACGTTATGTATTAAACTCGTAAAACGGCCAAAGTGGGCCCCGCTTTGTAAAACTTATTTTATGTTTGAATTGTGTTAGTTTTACATGTTTGAATATGTTGTTAAAAGCGTTTTGTCTAATTATGTCGGGAAGTGGCCGATCTTTTTCGCATTTCATGACTTTTGGGACAGACCAGTTTGGCGCGCCGCGCCATATGCTGTTCCAGCAATTTTTTTTTTATTTTGTTATTTTTACGCGGGTTGTTCGTGGTTTGGTTTGGGTCGTTTCAAAATACTAATTTCCCAATTACGAAGAATCAAATCTTATTCAGATTATGAAAATTTTCTATTCCTTAAATTCTGGAAATCAATCATGATTACGTCAAAAGATATGACAAATCTATATTTATTCATTTCACTCTTTTGTGATAACTTCATTCGTACTCTTCACAAAATCGAATTGTTTTATCTATATTACTCAATGATGATAAAACTCTAATTTTCAACTCGTATGAGTCATGAAAACATACTTATTGTCATCCATGACCATCCCAACCAAATTTCGGGACGAAATTTCTTTAACGGGTAGGTACTGTGACAACCCGAAAATTTTTGACCAAATTTAAACTTTATCTTTAATTAATTTAATGTTTTCGACACGATAAGCAAAGTCTGGAATGTTGAGTCACGAAAGTTTTGGAACTATATTCATGTAATCAATTATTCTTTGACTGTTCTCGAAGATTCACGAACAATATATATATATATATATATATATATATATATATATATATATATATATATATATATATATATATATATATATATATATATATATATATATATATATATATATATATGATTTCAAGTTATTTAGTAAACGATAGTAACATTCGATTATTGATTCGATTGATATTTAGATAAGTTAACTAAAACGTTTAAGATGAACCAGTAAAACACTAATTTGCTACAGTATTTTTGAATTGTTACAGTACCCGAAAAGCTACAGTGTTTTCGAAAATCACTATTTGCTACAGTGAACACTATTTCAAAATGAAAATGTATATACTACGAGATGATGATTTATAGAAGCAAATAACCAAAACACTTAATTGATTAAAGCTACACTTCTAGTGACATAGTTTATCAATGATTAAGTTTAATTTTTGATAAAGGTACACGTCGCGTAACGAAAAGTACTAGTTTTCTAATCGTACGAAAATGCGTTCGAGAAACCGGAAGCGGAACATAAGTCGAACGTAAACGTACAAGACATCAGAATAAAAATTACAAGTCACCTAGACACGAGAATATAATATAATATATAATTAATTAATTTAAATTATTTATATTATATATATTATATAAAATTATGTCGACAAGCAAAATGTTAAATAAATGTGAGCTGGATCAGAGGGCCATGCGATCGCATGGCCTTGATGCCCAAAAACCATGCGATCGCATGGTGGGCTGGAACATGTCAAGTACTATAAAACGCGAAGCCTGGTGATCGAATTCATTATATATTTCATCAATCTATCTCTCTACTCTCCATATATATATTTATATTAATAATAATAATAATAATAATAATAATAATATTATTATTATTATTATTATTATTATTATTATTATTATTATTATTATTATTATTAAGATTAATATTATTATTAATCTTATGGTTATGAGTATTATTATTATTAGTATTATACATAAAATACTACAACGGAGTGATGTTCGAGTAATTTAAAAACGGGTTTTACGAGCGGGGCAGAGCTAAGGTTATGGGTATTACTTGGAGGTTATGACCATGAGTCAAAGGTCAAACCTAGTGTTTATCATCTCTGTTGCGTCTACGTACTTTCCTGCAATATTGAATCACAATATTGATACGTGAGCATTCATATCTTATCTTTTATATACTAATTGTGTATCCATGTCTAGTGCTCGAGTATATATATTTATGTATGCTTGTATGCTAAATTTCGTCGTTAAACAGTTTATGATGAACCACGAATTAAATATATATATTACTGATAAAAGGTATATGATATGCATGTTTTTGGAAAGCTGGCAAAAAATTAATAACTTTTCATTTAGAAATTGCGTAATTTCGATGAACGAATCAAAAGATATGGTCAACTGAATTATGATTGACGTTAATTAGAATTGCTTTTGAATCTGCAATTAATATTTAAACAACTTGTTTGTAAGATTGATAAATTGGATTTTTGAATATTACCAACCGAGTAAATGAATCTTTATATAAGGTACGTCTCGTTTTGTTGAACTATTGTCAAAATTGACCTTTGAAACGACTTTGGATAACTTTTATATGTCGATCTCGAGCATTAGGATTGTGATACACTATGACCAGACTGTAACATCCCGTTTTTCCAGCACATATTGAAAGGTACATACTTAATCATTTGTACGTTTGTAACTCGCTAGATTATGCGTAATTGTATAGATATATGTGTGTATATATATATATATATATATATATATATATATATATATATATATATACTTGATAATGTGTGCGCATACAAGTCTATACATGGGCTTTGATAGCGTTAAGTCTTGTGAGACTATTGTTGAAGGTTAGGCGAATGTAGGAAGCGGGATTTAGGTGTACGAATCAAATGAAATCAAAATGTGTTTTAGATTGTCAAACTGTTCAGGATTAGGCTAATGCCGCGCCGCGGCGATCTAGGCCGTGACGCGACAAACAAAGGAAATCTGGATCAGAAGTTGAGTTAAGAAGGGTCTTTTTTCCTTTTATACGCCGCGCCGCGAGAATTGGGTCGCACCGCGACATTTCTGCTGGACAGATTCCGGACTTAGCTCATTTTAAGAGATTTTAAGGGGCAAAATGGTAAATTGACATGTGGATTTGATGGGAGCATTAAATCTCCACCACATATCCATTTAACTCATTTTCCTTTTATCTTTTCTTTCTATTTTCTCTCCCAAAACACAAAACCAACTTAGTTTAATCTTGAGATTTGAAGGTGAAGATTTGTGAATCAAACCTAGGAGCAAGAATTAAAGTTGTTCTCCTTGTTGTTAGCTACAAGAGGATAGTCTTGGTAAGTTCTAACTTTATGTTTTAAGTTTTAATTGGTTAATGGCTAGGGTTTTGGTTACTAGAGATTTGTATGACCCATTTGAGGGTAAAATGGGTGAATTTGGGTTGTGTTGTTGTAATGAAACCCTAATAGCCACAATCTAGGGTTTTGACATTTTGATTTGAGGTTGTAAGTGTCAAATGATGTTGTTAGTCACTAATGCACTTTAAGATTAATGAAAGAAGTGTTAATGTGTAAGTTTGACTTGATTGTGAGTCTAAGTAATATAAAATGGGTCAAAATGTACTAGTTGACCTAATTAGATGAAATGGGTATGGATTACCCTAAGTTTTGTGTTAATTGAAGTTAGTAGACTTTAATTCACTAGCCTTAGTGATTAAAGTCGAGTCTTGGCCATTTATGGGCGGTTGTGTGTAGTTGAGTCATTTAATGCAAATTGGGTCATTAAATGCTCAAGTGGGAGTATTGTGTTTAATCCCATTAGTTGTGAAATTGAATGTGCACTTATTGATTTAGGTACATTGCGTTGAAGCTCGGAAGTGCTAAATCATCATCCTTGTGACAAGGTGAGTGGAGTAATTATACGTATGTGTATATAGCGTATTTATTTGTAAATGTTATGGTATGAACCACTGAGCCGGTAGTGCCATAACATGTGTGGGTTAGGATGTGAACCACGAGCCGGTAGCATCGAGTGTGAACCACGAGCCGGTAGCACTATAAACTAAGATGTGAACCACGAGCCGGTAGCATCGAGTGTGAACCACGAGCCGGTAGCACTATAAACGAGTATGACTCAAACGCGTATGGTGTGAACCACGAGCCGGTAGCACCATAGCGATATTGGTTAACCATATTGAGATTGTTGTTTTGTTTAGCATATCATATATATACTGAGTTGAGTATATGCTAATGAAGTGGTGTGATAATGTATGACTTGTTAGTGTTACGGGTATGTTGACATGCTATTTAAGTTACAAGTTCGTATGAGGTATTTGGTGTTGTGATTGCAAATGGATAGGTTATATATGTGTATGTATAATTGTTGCACTCACTAAGCCTTGCTTACCCTCTCGTTGTTTACCATTTTATAGGTTCCGGCTTGGACAAGGGTAAGGGCATACGTTTGGACTAGTGGTCTCCCGCTTATGTTGTTGGGGGGGGGGGGGGGGGCTTTTGGTGTTAGCTTTTTGAAGTTGGCCTAACGTTTTGGGTAGTTTAGCCCCAAACCATGCTCGAGTGTCGTTTGGATTATAAACTATCATTTTTAGTGGGTCAAACTTGTATTAAACTTAATTAATGGCCTTCGTACCTTTTGTAAACATTTAAATTGTTGTACGTTTAAATGGAACTTGTGGAATGGCTTACATATTTAATTGGCGTGTAAATGTGTATTATTTAAAAAAAAATTATCGGTTGGAATACGAGTTGGGTTGTTTCAAGTGGTATCAGAGCATGGTCTAAGGGATTTAGGCAACTCGAGATAGGTGCCTAGACTTATACTTTATTGTGTGAGCGCTTTATGCGGGACTTGTAGGACTTTGGGTCTAATCGGAATTTGTTAGTGCTTTGGTTTATGTGAACTAACCTTGTGCTAATTGTTTTGTGTTGTGTTTATCAATCATCAAGCAAGACGGACGTTGTACTAGCGAGTTAATGCGACGTGCTCGCGTAACAACGATTAGCTACCGTTGTTACGGGTGCAAATCGTGTCAAACAAGTAATGTACGACGATTGTTGAGCAAGATGGGGTAGTGTGGTACACATGTATATATTTACGAGTTATGCCTTTCGTCCATGGTTTAACCCTTTCCGTTTTATAGAATGAAGACGAGAAACGGACACGATAATGATATCGGTGGTACAAGCGAGGACCCCGATTTCACGGCCAAATTTGAGGCCATCTTGAAGAACTACAAGGAGGATTTTCTTGTTAGCGTGAGAAAGGTTTTCAAGGAATCGATTGACGAGCAAATAACCGATTATATTAATGAACGAATGAAGGCCACTGTCGATGAGGCTCTTGAAGCTAGAAACATTTATCCTCGTGGTGAAGGAGGTGAAGGAAGACGGGACTTCCACTACAAAAATTTCAAGGATACTCAACCTCCGATGTTTAATGGGGTGAGGGATCCATTGAAAAGCACTTGTTGGATTTCTGATATCGAGGGGGCGTTCCGTACCGCGGAGAGTCCTCCCGAGAAGAAGACGAGGTATGGGTCTAGCATGTTACGTGAAGAAGGCAAGTTGTGGTGGGATGATAAAATCAATTTATATGGTGAAGAGCAATGCATGAGCTTGACATGGGAGGAGTTTAAGAAGGAATTCTTCCAAGAATACCGAACTTCTTCCGACTTTGATAGAATTCAGGACGAGTTGCATCATTTGCAACAAGGTTCAATGGACTTGGTTACTCTCAAGTCTACCTTTTTGGCAAAGACTCGTTTTTGCCCGGAATATGTTGGTGACGATCACAAGCTAATGAAAGATTTCTACCGTACCTTGAACGATGAGTTAAAGGGTAAGATTAGTCGGGGTATGGCTAAGACTTTTGAGGAGTTATTTGAATTGGCTCGGGGTTTTGAGCCGGAGGTTCCAAGGAAGAGTGATTTCACTTTTTCAAAGAGAAAGTTTGAAGGTTCGAGTCATTCGAATTTTTCAAATAAAAAGAACAAGAAAGGCTCCGAGAGCGTTAATAGTGTGAAGAAGGGTACTTCCGGGGGTTTCGGACCCATGTGTTATAATTGTAACCAAAGAGGGCACATGGCCCGTGATTGCACCAAGACGTCGACCAAAGTCACTTGCTTTAATTGTGGTAAAGAGGGGCACAAGAGGCCGGAATGCCCCGATTTGAATAATGATCATGCTAAGAAGTTAGAGAAGGCGGCGGGCATGGCTAGGGGTCGCAACTATTTGATGACCAATGACGAAGCCAAACAATCAAACGAAGTAGTCTCAGGTACTTTCATGGTTAATTCTAATCCGGCAAGAATACTTTTTGATAGTGGTGCTAACTTGTCGTTCGTGTCACCAAAATTTGTGCCTAAACTTAATAAACCATTATCTAAGTTGAGTCGTCTGGTAGAAGTAGAAATAGCGGATGGCAAGACGGTGTTAGTGGTTGATGTGTGTAATAATTGTGATGTTGTTTTTGGTGCCGAAAACTTTAAGATTGATCTTATCCCGATGACTTTGGGAGATTTTGATATCGTTGTTGGTATGGATTGGCTCGATCATAATAGAGCCGATATTGCATGCCATGAAAAATCTATTCGTGTGAAAACCCCAAGTGGGGGAGAGCTAATTATTCATGGCGATAAGCGAAGAAGACTTGTGCCGATATGTTCTTTTGCGCGGGCACGTCGTTTTCTTGTTAGTGGTGGCATGGCTTTTCTTGCCCATGTTGTTGATGCTCATGACGAGACACCACCTATTCGTGAAATTCCGGTGGTTAGTGAATTCGAAGGCATTTTTTCGGATGAGTTACCGGGTGTTCCGGCGGAAAGACAAGTTGAATTTCACATTGAGTTGGTTCCGGGAGCTACTCCCATTGCTAAAACTCCTTATCGTTTAGCTCCGACGGAAATGCAAGAGTTGTTAAATCAAACCCAAGAGTTGCTTGAGAAGGGTTTTATTCCACCGAGTGCTTCGCCATAGGGCGCTCCGGTTTTATTCGTGAAAAAGAAGGATGGTAGTATACGGATGTGCATCGATTACCGGGAGTTGAATAAAGTGACGATCAAGAATCGTTATCCATTGCCTCGGATTGAAGATTTGTTTGACCAACTTCAAGGTGCGACGTATTTCTCTAAGATCGACCTACGGTCCGGCTATCACCAAATGCGGGTCCGTGAGGAAGATATCGAGAAAACGGCTTTTCGAACGCGTTATGGGCATTTTGAGTTTGTAGTGATGCCTTTTGGTCTTACGAATTCACCGGCGGCATTCAATGATCTTATGAACCGGGTGTGCCAACCCATGTTGGACAAGTCGGTGATTGTGTTCATTGACGACATACTAGTCTACTCGAAAAGTATGAACGAGCATGAACGTCATTTGCGTGAAGTATTGAAGACGTTACGAAAGGAGAAGTTGTATGCTAAGTTCTCTAAATGTGAATTTTGGCTAAGGGAGGTTCAATTCCTTGGTCACATTGTGAACAAAGACGGCATTCAAGTAGATCCGGAGAAGATAGAGACGGTGAAGAGTTGGAGACAACCGACTACGCCTACAGAAATCCGAAGTTTTCTCGGATTGGCCGGTTATTATCGTCGATTTATCCAAGACTTTTCTAAGATCGCTTCTTCATTGACGAAATTGACGAGGAAGAACGCGAGGTTTGTTTGGGAGAACGAGCAAGAAATTGCTTTTCAATTGTTAAAGGAGAAGTTATGTCAAGCTCCGGTGTTAGTGTTGCCGGAAGGAGGGGAAGACATGACGGTCTATTGTGATGCTTCGTTAAATGGGCTCGGGTGTGTTCTAATGCAAAGAGGTAAAGTCATCGCTTATGCCTCTCGACAATTAAAGGAACACGAAACGAGATATCCGACTCATGATCTTGAGTTGGCGGCGGTGGTACATGCATTGAAAATTTGGCGCCACTACTTGTATGGTGTCAAGAGTACGATTTATTCGGATCATAAGAGTTTGAAACATCTCTTTAATTAACGAGATTTGAATTATCGTCAACGTAGGTGGATGGATGTGGTGAAAGATTATGATTGTGAAATACTTTATCATCCGGGCAAGGCGAATGTGGTCGCGGATGAGTTAAGTCGAAAGAGTCATCACCCGGCGTTACGATTGGGATTGTTACGTATGATTATTACTAACGATTTTCTTGAAAAACTCGGTGTGATTCAAATAGAGGCTTACGTTCACAACAAGCATGCAGTGCGAATTGTGGGCAATCGGAGTTCATTACTATGGGCTCGCGTGGTTTGTTGTCCTTTCAAGGAAGAGTGTGGGTGCCTAAGATGGGTGATTACCGATAAGTGCTACTCGATGAAGCACATAAGTCAAAGTATTCCATTCATCCGGGCGCGATGAAAATGTATCTTGATTTAAGGAAAGATTATTGGTGGCCGGGCATGAAACGTGATGTTGTGAAGTATGTTGAGCAATGCGTCACGTGTTTGCAAGTTAAGGCCGAGCACCAAAAGCCGTATGGTAAGTTACAACCGTTGGAAATCCCAAAATGGAAATGGGAGCACATTACCATGGATTTCATCACAAAGTTACCTAAAACGGCGAGAACCCAGTTTGATTCGATTTGGGTTATAGTTGATTGACTGATGAAGAGTGCTTTGTTTCTTCCCATTAAGGAAGCGATATCGTCGGAGACCTTGGCTAAGTTGTTTATCAAGGAAGTCATCTCTCGACACGGTGTTCCTATATCTATTATTACGGATCGAGATACTCGTTTTATATCTACGTTTTGGGAAAAGTTTCATGAAGATATGGGTACGCAGTTGAAGTTGAGCACGGCGTATCATCCTCAAATGGACAGTCAAACCGAACGTATGAATCAAACTTTGGAAGATATGTTACGAGCGTGCATTATTGATTTCGGTGGTAGTTGGGATGAGCATTTGCCTTTGGTGGAATTCTCGTACAATAATAGTTATCATACTAGTATCGGGATGCCGCCATATGAGATGCTTTATGGGCGTAGATGTCGAACCCCGATTTGTTGGGGTAAAGTGGGACAAAAGGAAATCGGGAGTACCGATTTGGTTTTAGAGACGAATAGCAAGATTGATATGATTCGAGAGCATTTGAAAAAGGCTCAAGATAGGCAAAATTCGTATGCCGACAAACGAAGACGAACGATCGAATTCCAAGAAGGTGACATGGTGATGCTTAAGGTTTCGCCATGGAAAGGTATTATTCGATTTCGAAAACGGGGAAAGTTAGCTCCTCGGTTTATTGGACCATTTAAGGTTTTAGCTCGTGTTGGTGAAGTCGCGTATCGATTGGAATTACCCGAAGAGCTTGCGGGGATCCATAATACATTTCATGTTTCCCATCTCCGTAAGTGTCTTGCGGATGATTCATGTTGGGTGCCATTAGACGAGATTGAACTAAATAATAAGTTAGAGTATATCGAGGAACCGATTGCCATACTTAATGAGAAGGTCAAAAGGTTGAGACATAAAGAGGTTAGGACTTTTAAAGTTCAATGGCATCGTAGTAAGGGTTCCGAGTTTACTTGGGAGCCCGAAGAGTTTGTGCTAGTTTATCTTCCCTCTTGTCATGCGGCTTGGATCGCGAGGACGCGCTCCGATTCAAGTGGGGGAGAGTTGTAACATCCCGTTTTTCCCGCACATATTGAAAGGTACATACTTAATCATTTGTACGTTTGTAACTCGCTAGATTATGCGTAATTGTATAGATATATGTGTATATATATATATATACATATATATATATACATATATATATATATATATATACATATATATATATATATATATATATATATATACTTGATAATGTGTGCGCATACAAGTCTATACATGGGCTTTGATAGCGTTAAGTCTTGTGAGACTATTGTTGAAGGTTAGGCAAATGTAGGAAGCGGGATTTAGGTGTACGAATCAAATGAAATCAAAATGTGTTTTAGATTGTCAAACTGTTCAGGATTAGGCTAATGCTGCGCCACGGCGATCTGGGCCGCGACGCGACAAACAAAGGAAATCTGGATCAGAAGTTGAGTTAAGAAGGGTCTTTTTTCCTTTTATACGCCGCGCCGTGAGAATTGGGTCGCGCCGCGACATTTCTGCTGGACAGATTCCGGACTTAGCTCATTTTAAGAAATTTTAAGGGGCAAAATGGTAAATTGACATGTGGATCTGATGGGAGCATTAAATCTCCACCACATATCCATTTAATTCATTTTCCTTTTATCTTTTCTTTCCATTTTCTCTCCCAAAACACAAAACCAACTTAGTTTAATCTTGATATTTGAAGGTAAAGATTTGTGAATCAAACCTAGGAGCATGAATTAAAGTTGTTCTCCTTGTTGTTAGCTACAAGAGGATAGTCTTGGTAAGTTCTAACTTTATGTTTTAAGTTTTAATTGGTTAATGGCTAGGGTTTTGGTTACTAGAGATTTGTATGACCCTTTTGAGGGTAAAATGGGTGAATTTGGGTTGTGTTGTTGTAATGAAACCCTAATAGCCACAATCTAGGGTTTTAGCATTTTGATTTGAGGTTGTAAGTGTCAAATGATGTTGTTAGTCACTAATGCACTTTAAGATTAATGAAAGAAGTGTTAATGTGTAAGTTTGACTTGATTGTGAGTCTAAGTAATATAAAATGGGTCAAAATGTACTAGTTGACCTAATTAGATGAAATGGGTATGGATTACCCTAAGTTTTGTGTTAATTGAAGTTAGTAGACTTTAATTCACTAGCCTTAGTGATTAAAGTCGAGTCTTGGCCATTTATGGGCGGTTGTGTGTAGTTGAGTCATTTAATGCAAATTGGGTCATTAAATGCTCAAGTGGGAGTATTGTGGTTAATCCCACTAGTTGTGAAATTGAATGTGCACTTAATGATTTAGGTACATTGCGTTGAAGCTCGGAAGTGCTAAATCATCGTCCTTGTGACAAGGTGAGTGGAGTAATTATACCTATGTGTATATAGCGTATTTATTTGTGAATGTTATGGTATGAACCACCGAGCCAGTAGTGCCATAACATGTGTGGGTTAGGATGTGAACCACGAGCCGGTAGCATCGAGTGTGAATCACGAGCCGGTAGCACTATAAACTAAGATGTGAACCACGAGCCGGTAGCATCGAGTGTGAACCACGAGCCGGTAGCACTATAAACGAGTATGACTCAAACGCGTATGGTGTGAACCACGAGCCGGTAGCACCATAGCGATATTGGTTAACCATATTGAGATTGTTGTTTTGTTTAGCATATCATATATATACTGAGTTGAGTATATGCTAATGAAGTGGTGTGATAATGTACGACTTGTTAGTGTTACGGGTATGTTGACATGCTATTTAAGTTACAAGTTCGTATGAGGTATTTGTTGTTGCGATTGCAAATGGATATGTTATATATGTGTATGTATAATTGTTGCACTCACTAAGCCTTACTTACCCTCTCGTTGTTTACCATTTTATAGGTTCCGGCTTGAACAAGGGTAATGGCATACGTTTGGACTAGTGGTCTCCCGCTTATGTTGTCGGGGGGGGGGGGGGGGGTGGGTGCTTTTGGTGTTAGCTTTTTGAAGTTGGCCTAACGTTTTGGGTAGTTTAGCCCCAAACCATGCTCGAGTGTCGTTTGGATTATAAACTATCATTTGTAGTGGGTCAAACTTGTATTAAACTTAATTAATGGCCTTCGTGCCTTTTGTAAACATTTAAATTGTTGTACGTTTAAATGGAACTTGTGGAATGGCTTACATATTTAATTGGCGCGTAAATGTGTATTATTTAAATAAAAAAAATTATCGTATAGAATACGGGTTGGGTTGTTTCACAGACCTAGCTTGTTAAACATTTATTGACCAACATATGTTCTCTAGGTTGAGATCTACGGTTATTTGGGTATTCCGAGTTTCGGTCACATTTCGGTGAACAACTTTATGTGCTGCTAAGGTGAGTTTCATTTGCTCCCTTTTTAAATGCTTTTGCAATATATATTTTTGGGCTGAGAATACATGCACTTTATTTTAAACACAATGGATACAAGTACATGCTAAATTGTACACTGAGTTTGAACCGAAAATCCCTTAGCTTTGGTAACTAGTAACTGTCAGTTATAAGAACTGGTGGGCGCGAGTAGTAGTATATGGTTCCCTAGGGCTTGATATCCCCGTCCGAGCTTGAGCGCTAGCCTTTTAACGGACGTATGCTATTTGAGAAGCGTACACGTTGGTTTGCGTGTATTATTAAGATGATTATACAAAGGGTACAAATTATATATACGTTAAGTTTAGTTACCAGGGTGCTCAATCTTGTAGAATATTTTGATAAACGTTTCTGGATGAAACAACTGAAATCTTGTGATCCACCTTTATGTACAGATTATGCAAAACATTAAAACTATGAACTCACCAACCTTTGTGTTGACACTTGTTAGCATGTTTATTCTCAGGTTCCCTAGAAGTCTTCCGCTGTTTGCTTATATGTTTTTTTTTACGAGGAACCCCAACTACGAACGGGCACATTGGCCCCCCCGCAGCGGGTAAACCCCGGGTAAACGGCAAGCCAACCCTCCACCGCTACCAGGTAAAGCATCCTCAGGCTATTGGTCTCTTAAGTTCGCCCCAAGCGTTTGAAGTGCCTTGAAGGGAATCGAACCTGTGACCTCACCTTCATTGAAAGTGTTGGTGGCCATCCAAGCTATGCCTGGATGGTTCTGTTTGCTTATATGTTAGACAAGCTATGTGCATGGAATCTTACATGACATATTTTTCAAGGAAACGTTGCATTCACCAAATCATCACCATGTATCTTATTTTGACTGCATTGTCAACGGAAGTACTATTGTAAACTATTATATTACGGTGATTGTCATATGTAGAAATCATCAGATGTTAAAAACCTTTGATTTAAATATTCATTTATGGTGTGCCTTTTCAAAAGAATGCAATGTTTACAAAACGTATCATATAGAGGTCAAACACCTCGCAATGAAATCGACGAATGACGTGTTCGTTCATATGGATTTGGAGCGATCGTCACAGTATTGTTGTTCTTCTTTCTCATCGATTGATGAAAAGACTTAGTTATATGTTATCGTTATTTTTGCAAAAAAAAAAAAAAAAAAATATTAGATATTTATTTTAAGAGATTTAATCAAGAGGGAAGCACTTTTTTGGGGGTAGTAATTTTTTTTCATTTTTTTCGGATTTTTTTAGGCATCATATTCACATGAAAATATTAACATTTAAAAAGACACTTTGTGATGAATGTTATTATTTTGACGGTAAAACGCTCGAAGAAAAAAATGAAAACAATAAATGCATTAAATGTTTTGATTCTGAGTTTTTTTTTTAAGGGGTTAGAAATTAGGGTTTAAAATTAGGGGATTAAAAATTGGGGTTTAGCTATTAGGGTTTAGAAATTAGGGTTTAGATTGAATATTTTAACACGAATGGTTTAGGGTTTTGGGTTTAGGGACTAAACCCAAAACACTAAACCCTAAACCCTAAACTCTAAATCTAAATCGGGCTAAATTTCGAAAAAAACACTTCTCACAAGATGAAAACAAAACGATGCAAATAAACTCAGAATCAAAACATTCAATGCATTGAATGTTTTCATTTTTTTCTTCGAGCATTTTACCACCAAAATAATAACATTCATCACAAAGTGTATTTTTTAAATGTTCATATTTTCACCAAAACTTGATGCCTGAAAAAAATAAAAAATAAAACGAAAAAAATTTACTTCCACCCAAAAAAGTACTTTCCTCTTGATTATGACCCTTTATTTTAATATTAATTTTACATTATAATTGTAAACGTAATAAAACCCTCCCCACAAAATAATTTAGGCTAAAAGTTACGATGTAGCGCAAACTCAAGATAACTATCTTCCTGTAATTGAATTTTAACAAGTAACAGCTTGATATAAAACCATTTATGCCTACAGGTACGCACGATAATATCATAAAACCGTAAAAAAAAACAACAACTAAAAACTCACCCCGCAGTGAAACGCGGGTACGTATTCCTCGTTAAAATAAAAATTTTACTGGATTCCTTTTTCTGGAGTTAAAACTATGGAGTGCAAAAAATGAAGTTCTTATAAGTAAATTCTCCATATCCAAGTAGGCTTCTAAAATAGATCTAGCTTAATTAGTAAGGATGCCGGTGAGGTGTTTAGAGCTCATATATTAATATAAAAGCGTCCCACCTGCATGTTGGGTTTATTATGGGGTGTTTGTTTTTAGCGAGTTCGATGGTGAGTGTGATTGAGATTCAGTTGGGAATGTTGAGTTGTGGGAGTAGGTTGACTACAAATGTGGTTGCTTCTATGACTCTTTTTGTTTACATTTCTACCCCTGTTGATGATTTTTGCTAATTCTAAGTTTTATAGTACATTTAGATTTTTTTTTTGAAAGGCAAGTAAGTTTTTATTATAAAAAGAACCAGTACACGAGAAAAAGATTAGCAAGGAGCTAGACACAACACGAAACAACACATAACTGCACAATTAGAAAGCGCACACACACATAAGCTAAGCACACAAACACGAGGACATTAGAGATAACACGACACGACAATAAAGCGAACTATGTTTCCTCCTCCGAGTCCGATGAGTCCGATGACGCGCAAGAAGAGCAACATGAGCAGCAACCAATATCCTCCCCGAGCTATTCACCACATTCTCAATAAAATACCTTTTGTGCCATCGAAAATTATCATAACGTCGGTTGCGCTTCATATTACTCCTACCCCACACATGTTTAATAAACCGACTTTTGATCAAAGGAGGAGCTTTTTTCTTTTTAACACGAAAACTACCAACCACAGAATATACTGGATCGGGAGGTACGTCCTGTAAATCAGCACAGTCTTTTTCTTTTGGGCAAGGTCTGAGCCTAGTTCTAACTCGATTGGGGCCTGGTTGTCCATGATATCCTCACAGGTGGAATCTGGCCCAATAGAAGATATCGGCCCATTATGATTTTGAAAATAACTCGAATTAGAAAAGGAATAGCACGCGTGCCCTTTCTTTCCTCGAGACATGTACTATCCGCATTGGAAACTTCAACTGACAACATCGGCGATTGGAAATTATCAGACATTGGGACTCCGATTAAATTGAAGTCTGGTGAGGAAATCAACGCAATGCCGGCCGGAGACTGATCAGAATCCGAATCCGGCTTGAATTCTCCATCTTCAACCTCATCATCGTATACCTCCGCGACATTTAAGGTAGGTTTATCAGGATAAAACTCCTTCTTCTCTTCTTCACAATTCGCATCTATATTTGCTGTTAGATTAAACTCACTTGACGAGTCTGGACCAAAATCTGACAATTCATTATCACCCCTATTGGAACCCTTGGTCGGCTCCGATTGAATCCAATCATCATCATCTTCGCAGCGAGACTTGTTTATTTCGACCAGAGACCACGAAAGTCGGTCCTTATTAAAACTAAACAAAAGGTTATGATTACTCACCGATTCTGGAAGATCAATTTCGATCCATTTACCCCCGACTTTTAACTCAATACGATTTGGTTTGTTAATCTGAGACACATTGGGTTGTTGGTTAGACCCAACAAAAGAATCATCGAATGTTTTACCATCCCAACAACTTGGGTTTGATGGGTTTGAAGAGTCATGACTCTAAGGAGGGTGTGGAAATTCTTCATAATCGTTAACATTCACGTTGGAAACTCGACCATAATAATCAGCATTCCGGTTGGCAACACGATTTTTTTTTCATTACACGATTGGAAACATCTCTCTATAAGGCCTTACAGGCACGAATCCACCTCCCGTTGACATGAATGTTGTTTAGAGTTTTCATGAAGGAATCAATGTCCGAGACGCCATCAAAACGGACGTACCCGAAGTGTTGGCCACTCTACAATCTCTTCTGAGCAAAGTACACGTCTTTGAGAGTCCCATAGTTCTCGAAAACTCTCCGACAATCATCTCGAGACCACGAATCCGGAAATTTGAAAATCAAAAACGATGTAACACGACTAACACTCGACTTTATAGACGAAAAGCCATTTGGCTTCGACATTATGATTACATCATCTTCGTCGGCTAGAGGTTGACCGGAGGAGATGGAGGAAAGGGTGGTTGAAAAGGTGGTTGATCAGAAAGGGTGATGGTTTAGTACATTTAGATTATGTAATTAAGTTTGCATCTTAAATGTATGTGTTGTAATAATAATAATAATAATAATAGAGGAATATTCATTTGAATCCATAAATTAAGTTGAGATCAAAAGGACCAATGAGAGCGTGACATGTGGCGCGAAATCACATGTGATTGAAAAAAATTTAATTTTTTTTTTAGAAACATTTTTTTTTATTTTTTTTTCAATTTTTTTTCTCAAATTTTTTTTCTCAAATTTTTTTCTACAATCACATGTAATTTACCTGCACAATCACATGTGATTGGATTTGATATGCATAATCACATGTGATTGATATGCATAATCACATGTGATTGGATTTAACATGCATAATCACATGTGATTGACATGCAGAATCACATGCGATTATAAAAAAAATTTCGCAACAAAATTTAAAAAAAAAAAATTGCAAAAATTTTGTTTTTCGCATTTTTTTTATATTTTTTTTCCCAATCACATGTGATTTTCGCGTCACATGTCACGCTCTCATTGGTCCCTTGAATTTCAAGAAATTTAATAGATTCAAGTGATTACAACTCAATAATAATAATCTCTTTATATTATAATAACAAAACTAAAAATAGATCATTTAAAATTCAAACCACTAATCCTAGCCTTCCATTCTCATTAATAACTATAATCTAGACCATAATCAACTTGATTTGAAATAATAAGACTATAATACCCTCGAGACTAAAAAAAGGACGGGAGAAAATAACATTAGGGGTCTAGAACATATCATTTATTCACGACTTGCTTTCAGAGTAAAAAAAACCCTAACTTTCTCCCCCCAAAATAGTCGACCAAAAACAAAATCAAATCTGAATTTCATCCACGATTTCGATGACAGAAAGATTAATGGGTTTGAGTTAGATTCTGCTGTATACGGGTAAGTGTTGAAAATTATTATGATGATTAACGCGATGTAAACGATAATCAGATTTGTAATCAGACTAGCCGCTGTAAACGATAATCAGGTTAGTCTTCAAAATTATTATGATTATGATTAAAGGGTAGATAATGGCCATCACAAATCTATGATTTATATGTGTTTTAAGCTTCTGTATCCTAGATTTGAAGACAAAATTTCATATGCTATGATTATGAATATGAATGCTTCTTTATCATAGATTTGTATCTCTTATGTTTATGAGTAAAGATGATTCTTTACTCGATACATTTTTTATATCATGTGGTTATGACTTATGAGTATGGATGCTTCTGATTTTGTGACTTTATAACCTTTGCAAAATCATCTTACAAGTTCAAGAATTTAGTGCATTAAAATCTATTCTTCACTAATTCTTGATACAATTTACAGGTAGATTAATAAATCTATTTTAGTGGTTGATGTTTATTTAAGGTCTATTTATTTGATTAAAGATTAGATCTTTATGGTGTAATAACTTTCTTGATAGGTTTTTTGTGTTGTGGTATACATCTGATCTTAAACTAATTTCAGGGTGTTTTCGTCATTGGTACACATCGTTGAATCTTTTCACTTTGACGAAGGTATTTTTCCGTTTGTTGAGGTTTGTATTTCTATTTCACCATCTTAAGGATTTATCATGTAGTCGTGTATGGGTTGCACAATGGATGGGTTGGGTCGGGTTAACTTTAATTTTTCTTGGCCAAAGAAATAATTTTTATTCTGCTCTATGGATATTAAGTGTGTCACAGTCAAATATGATTACAAAATCTAAATCAATGAAATGGTTCAGATATTTTTGCTCGATAAAACACCAATTTGGTACATTAGATATCAAGGGTAATTTTACTGAGCTACATTAGTAATATGAATTCAATTTTTTGAGCTACATTTGTAGACCAAGAGCAGTTGTTTTTGTTCGATTAACGTGTGTGGTGAGGTTTTCGATCTTCCTTTATTGTCCGTTTACTTATTTTATTAGCAGTTTCTTTGAGTTTTCTTTCAACTAAAAGTTAGTTTATCGACTAATACACTATACTCTTACCTCTTTTAAGTACATATCAATTAAGGCTGGGAGATCTCACTTTGGTTTCCATCTTTCAAAAAGAGATCCTTTTAGTGTTTTACTGGTAAGAAATAATTTGTAATGAGTTGTTTCTTCGGGTTTCGTCTTTGCAACCCCTAGTGTAATGGTCACACCCCAGCCCTACATATAACAGGTATCTCATATCAATACATTATTATTAATATATATATTAATGAGATTTTGATTACAATAGCGAGAGCATTGCGTCACAATAAGATTGTAAAGCAGTAGCTATCATGTCAGTTTCACCAATACATTCAAAATAATAGTCTTCCCCACCATCAGTCATTCGCTTTATAACCTGAAGACAAAATCAACATGGCAACTTTGTTACATAATCAGTTTACCATTAGCAGTTACTCCTATATAGTTTTATTGAGCATAAATAGTTGAAATGATTGAAAATGGAAGCTAGGTTTTGTAATCATATTTGACGTGACACACTTAACATCTGTTAAGGTACCAAACTGGTGTCCATATCCAATATTACCAAAACCTAAATCAATGAAATGATTCAACGGATATTAAGTGTGTTCAATCTGAATATGAAATGGTTTAGATATCAAGGGTAATTTTCTGAGCTACATTAGTAATATGAATTTAATTTATGAACTGTTAACAATCTGAATTATTTACCTTTGCTCATATTTTGTTAACAATCTCAATTTGTTATTGTTCAAGGAAATCTTGGGTGGACCATTATGGTCATTCTTGGACTAAACAATCTTGGATGTAGATTGGCACTTATACTGCAAGTATCACTTCACTTCCTAAAAATTATATTTCCATTCTATCTTTGTTGGTTTCATTGTAAGTCAATTTTTAAAACAAAAGCTGATTGAATTATAACTAAAGGGATAATTATATATCTTTGTTGGATGAGAAAATATTTCCATGCCCTCTATGTAGAATCGAAAAGATTAAAATAGAATCGAATTCAATCTTAATTCATTGATGATTTTATATGGCAATATGAATCTCATCCAACAAACATTAATTAACTTGTAAGTAAACTTCCTAGACTTTTTGTGTAATTTATAGTACTTTAATTAACTTGAAGGATTATAGTTAACCATGAATTTTCTTTCAATATTTGTTATTGTTGGAAGGACATCAGTTATATTTGAAATGAAGAGATATGCTTCTGATCTTGGCTGCTGGTATAGACGAAAGTTTACACAACCATCTTTTACATCACAGAATCTTGTCACCAACCTTTTGTTTTCCATATTCAACATCAGGTTATTTCTTCGTTTTGATGTTATCTTAATCTTTAGTGGTATCAAAGTATTAAGAGATAACAAATGGGTTCACTCTAGAGCAGCCAGCATTTTTAGAATGGTTGAATGGGTCAGTTTTTGTTGCCGAAATACATTAATTGTGTGATATTTGAACTTTAAAATCTGTGGGTATTGGAAAATTGTTTCTTTTTTGTTGGTTGATATATTTCTTTGCTTAAGGAACTTTTCTGTGATGTTGAAAATAAATTTTTTGTGCAAAGGTAATTTTTAATGTTAACCTTTTTGATCTTTCTTTCTTTTGTTTTCATCCACCACCATATTAATTACAAAGATACAATCAAAGAATAGTTTTATATGATTGTTCAAACGGGTCGAACATGTCAAAGGTGACCCAAAGTGAATGGTCGTGATAAATCTAACACAAAAATTGATAGATCCACCATTTTCATACATTGTTGAGTTGTCCAAAGTGAATTAAAGTGACGTTGGTCAAGTTGGTAACACAGATAATGTACTTTGTTCATTAGCATATAGTATGCAACAATTATCCTAATTTAACTTGTGTTTTCAATCTGATGTTTACTTTTTTTTTAATATAGACAACAGTTTGCTACCTCACAGACATTGCTTGTCCCCAATACAAAGGTAATTCAGGAAGTTTACTTTTTTTGTTCATTCTTTCTTTTTCTTTTATTATTCATTTGTCACAAGTGTATAATGTATCGTATGAGGAAGTAACAATTCATGTTTACAAGGTGTGTAATATGCTTATGTTTGACTGCTGGTTAGGAAGCTCCAGCTATTTGAGGTACCAAACTGGTGTCCATATTCAACATTACCAATTCTTTGCTGCTCATTGCCCATGGAATGGAGAAGTCAAATCGGCATTATGTTTTCACATCGACGCCTTTATATCATTTTATGTTTCATGTATATTATGTGTGTGTTTCCTTAAGCACCCTAGAAGTGGTAATATGAGTTGGATGTTGGGTCGAAATAGGATTGTCATACTTTAAGTTGATTCGACTTGGAAACATCGTGTTTTTTTTTTCTTAAAAACTTTGATGTGTTAATTGTGGATAACCTATGATAGTTTTGGGTGGTTGTATATATATGAAAATTGGTTGTAATTCCCGATATTATTGTATGTCTGACAACTATGTATATATAGATTTTTGCTGGTATTAGACTTTGACTTGTCTAAAACTGCTGATTCAAAATAGGAATCAAATAATATAAAATTGGAATAATAGCATACAATCGATTATGGTTATTCACACTTGGAATAAGGTACCTATATTATGGTGTCGTATTGTAAGTCACTAATCTTTAGTGTCATATTTGGAATAAGGTACCTGTATTTGGTAGTTATTTGCAGAATGCTATCTAGATCTGTTTATAAAGTTCTTATTTGTAATCTGGTTGCAACCACCTACTAATCGATTGGCACTCATTATTAATGCTTTCTTATGTTTTTTTTTTTTTTTTTAAGGCGAAAAAAGGATTGTATTAAATGAACGATCTTCATCAAAACAATGAAGATAAAGAGAATACAATGACGGAGTGAAACTCGGCCAAATTGAAAGATACACTTTGTAATTATTAATGAACTGCGTAGAATTGTCACCAAATGAAACACAGAAAATGGAATTATTGAAATTATCAACTATTCAAAAAAGATGCCAAAATTACAAATGATATGGATAATATGTGGGAAACTCGATTAAAAAATTTACTACAAACCTAACCTTTTTTTCAGTATTATGGTTAACTTTGTGTTATTTGTTCTTTTCAGATTATAATTTACTTCCTTTATTATCATTAATTTAACACTACTGCTGAAACTTTTGATTCTTTATAAGCCAACAAATACTATATAAAATGTAACTCTTTTAACAATTTAATATTTGATTCGTCCCTAAAAAAATTTCGCGAATTCGCGGGTCTTAAGCTAGTAATAATGATAATAATAAGTTTTTTTTATAAGAAAATGTAATTTGCTTTGGTTAGTCTTGTTCATTTGTAATTGTGTTTCACTTTACAATCACAATACATAAATCTTACGGCAGGCATTTACTTAAAAATAAGAAAACTATCTTCAAATAAAACTTTTGGGAGATGTATTTATATTGCAACTAATCAAGACTGTAAAAACAATTTTCATAAGGACATTGAACCAATATAACGAGTTGTGTAGTTAAATACTTAAATATATCTTCGAAAAATAAAAAAGAATGTTAGTGGAGTAATTTGCAAAGATATACTCCGTAACTGAAAATAAGAACCTTCTTCCGTGTTTTTTTTTTTTTACAATAATAATAATAAAATGATAACAAATAAATCACGAAATATAATAATAGATAAATCACAAACCTGAAATAAAAATAATATAAAAAATTAGTTGGTTTATGTAACTATGCTTGTCCCACACTGTCCAGAAGAATGAGTTGCAGATGCTTTATAGTTCGCAGTCTAGGGTTTAGTATCGTCCCTTCGGGGACATCCGATAAAATTGGAACGATACAGAGAAGATTAGCATGGCCCCTGCGCAAGGATGACACGCACAAATCGAGAAATGGTCCAAATTTTTTTCTCACCCAAATTCCTGATCGTTTAAACCCTAATTTTGGAATTTTCACTCTTTTTGATCTATTGTTCTCACGTTTTGTTGATTTAGGTCTCGAATCTTTTGGATTTTTACGGATTTAATTCGATGAAGCGGCCATAATCGTATTTATACAAACCCTAATTTTGGATTCCTAACTGTTTTGATCTATTTTTATAATCTATTCTTAAATTAGTGCTCGATTTTTTGTTGAATAATGGCTGGAATTCGATGTAATGCAAAAAATCGTGTTCATACAAACCCTAATATTAAATTAGTCACTCATTTTTTTTCATGTTTGTTTATTAATATTCTCTTTATAATTAAATTAGGGCTCCAAATCGATGATATGCAGTGGACCTCTGAGGTATTCATCAAGAGATTGATCTTAGCTAACTGTATGTTAAGTTATGATTTAAATTTCAGTTTTATGAAAATTTTTAAGCTGTTTTATATGATTTGTTAAGTTAGCTTAATGATTCTGGTCAATATATATGCCGCATTAACTTTTGATAGTGATGGGGGAAAATGATTTGTTGGTCATACCATGTGTGTTCAATGGTTTGGATGATAAGTAGGATGCACAATTAGGAGGATAAATCTTTAATACTTAATGATGTATTGTGACCAAATAAAACGTATATACTTGAGAGTATATAATGTAAAATACCAATGGCAATTAGACACTTATAATGATGTAGTTGAATGTTGCTTTCTTGTTAAACCTTATCGTAGGTTCACACGAAACGTGTTTTAAGGTTCTCTATTAGTTGAAGAGAGATTACTATTTGTTCAAAATACAATATGTTTTTAAGTTACCTTAAAGTTTTCTAATGATGCGTTGCATACTTGAGAATAAAGTTTATTGAATAAAGTTGGCAAAACATCAATGAAGAATGGACAATGAAAGATTATAGTATGACTGTTGTTTTTCATTGCTCTTCAATTTCTCATTTGGAAGACAATGTAATAATGACCTTAATTCTTCAAATTTCATACGAAGTTTTTTTTATGGTTGATGATGATGTCGAAATGGTTGGACTTTAGATGCAAGCAAATGTAAAGGAACCTAATTAAAATCTTGCGTCTTTTCATTTTAGATAGTGTTATTCACAAAAGTTAATGTTATCAAGGCATTCACCCTCACGTTCATAGATTTGTTGCATCATTGGTCTTCGACCTTTGTTTTTATAACTGGCTTTGAACTGCCTCATTGTTATTCACAAATGCGTACTTTTAAGTTGTGAATCTTTGTGGTTCAGGTTGAATTTTGTCAATGAACCAGTTCACACTATCCATTAACCAAAATGTTGTCCATCTCTGTTGATTTGTGATTCAGGTTTTTTTTCCGGTTGATCGTTATCATTTATATTTTCAATGGTTATTGTTTCGGTCGATCCATTAATATGTCGCAGCCAGCCTTAGTCGATGAAACTTAGGATTATTTGGGACAGAAGAAATAGTAAAGATTTATAATTATAAGCAATGGCTATGAATCCTGTTACTTTTATATTGTACTTCTGTTTGCTACTGTTGGTGTTATATGGCATGAAATCCGTATTATTTGCTATAACTGAATATATGTTTTGCAAATTTTACTGATGATATTCTATGTTTTAGCTTAATTACTTATGGATTTCTTATGCGGTTTGTGGGGTTCTTGTTTATGGAGTCATCTTATTAGATGGTTATCTGGTATATAATCTTACATATTGAAAAATAGTCATTGGAGCTGGCTTGGTTTGTATAAGGATAGTACAATGAGCAGGTCAAGTGGGTTGGTTAATGGGTCAACCCGTTTAATCCGTTTCTTTTCCAGCTGTGTCTCTTAGCTTAGCGGGTTAATCCATAAGCATTTTCATCCATGGGTTTTTATATATATATATATAGAGCTAAGAACTTTCTGGTTTCTTTCAACGCATATCTATTTCACTTCTGCTAGTTGTTAGACTGATTTGACACTTGGTAGTCAATATCGCCTTAAATATACATTTTTAACAGGCGATCTCCCTCTATTTTAAGTAGCTATTGACACAATTTGATACTTAATTGCTTTATATTTGTTATCCAGGCCAAAGTTCAGACTGGAAAATAATATGGAGTAATACGGAGGGATAATAAGGGGAGTTGAAGAAATAGCCAGGTTTTGCTAATTTTCTTTTCTGTTTCTTAACTTTTTACATTTGAATATGGAAAATTTGACCCGTTTACTAATGAACGGGTTGATTTGGATTATGTTCAATTTCTAGCTGGTCAAATGGGTATAAAAAAGAAATTAACAAATAAGGAAGGGGGTTAAATGGATCGGGTCAAAGTCTATCCAAGTGTAACTTACATTTTCCTTCTTGGAATTTCAGGTGTAACTGATGTGTTGGTAAACAGCGGAAGGCATATCGGCGCTGTTAATCTAGCATTTTCATTCGAGCTTACGGAGCAGTTATCTCCTGTTACGTTATTGAAATCCTACTTAGCAGATGCAATTAAAGTCCCTTCCATTGTCGCACCAGGAAGCTCTTCTCCAAGTTCTAAGGGTTTTTTATTTTATTTTTAAATAACTGTCCATTTTGAAATTCATCTAATATTCAGAATGACATCGGTGAAAGAGAGTTATCTGCCCTCTGAAGGCCGTAACCAAGTGCGTAGAAGAACACTAGCTTGAAATGGTTATCAGTACCAAGATCCTTATCTTCACCAAGTTTATATGCACGGTGAATAAAAAACTTTGATCATGATTCTCTTTAACATCTACGTGTTTATCGTTTTGAGTTATTCGTATGATGAACTCAAATCGGAAAAATCTTGGAAACATGAAAAAAATATGTATTTGTTTAAGTTGAGAACTAAAATTCTTTTATACATTTATTCACGATGATGTTAATTTAAGTTGCACGTTCGTCAACATATATATAAAGTACAGTCTGGATTTACTTCTCTAAGGTTATGTTTGTTACCTTGTGGCCAATCTGACATAAGAACCAGAGTTTTTTAGGGTCTGAAGTAAGACCCTAGAACACGGTAAGTATGTCCAACATGGCTATTTGTTCTGTAAAGTTACGTATTGTTAATTTAATCGGTTAGTTTAGGGTTTAGGGTTCAGGGTCTCTATTCAATTCTAGAACTCATCTCTTTGAAGGTTAGTAGGATTAAAGATGTCGAATAACCTAGTTACGTTTGTACCAACAGACGTTCCAGACTGGAACTTCCAGTATTATTAGAATGTCGAGTGATCTACTCTTATGTAGATGATACTTCATTTTGAAATATTTTTGAATCTCACATAGGTACGATATTCATGTCTATTAGGAATGCATCTAATAATTAATTAGTCATCATGCGGAAATGCATACCATTACATGTACAATACCAACATGAGTCGCCAAAATGCAAAGCTATTAAAATGGGAGTACAAGGGTTGCATCCTTCACAATTACCATCACATAATGCACGACGTGAGTCCCCGATGTCAGACTTGGTAGACGAGACATCTTGACTTGACTTGGACTTGGAGCTGGCGCTAAAAAAATATCGAAAAGAACTTGATGAAAACCTCGTTCGGTGTTTTTTTACTTTGTATAAAAGACTGAAAAGAATAAAATCAGGTACATACAGCACTTTTATACCTGTAGAGGAGAAATTATCAACATGGATGCTGATAATGAGAAGACCAATGAAAAAGAAAGCGGAACTGTGAACTCGAGAAGTAGGAGGACAAAAGGATGCTTGTGTTTTCATTGTGCTCGAAGGATTCGAACCTGAACAAAGTAGAAATGGCTAGTGATGTTTTACTATTACCTTTAATATAAGATGACATAATAAATATGGAGTGAATGAGTGATGGCAAAACATCATAAAAGCAACAGTTTCACCATCTATTTTGATACATTTACTAATTACAACGAAATACAATTTTTCACCTATCAAAAACTTTTTCTTTTCAGAATAAAACTTTTTGATTGTTTGAAATACAAAATAAACATTTGAAAGCTAAAAGTTCTATTATAATCCTAAAATGATGATGCAATAATTACCTTGTTTTTTTATAAAAAAAATCAAAAAATAAAAATAAAAATTGTGAAGGCATGTAGGTGATTTCATAAATAGAATTATTTTTATAATTTAATTAAATCTACTTAATGATATCATAAATAAGGATTATCTAAGTTTTAAAAAAAAATCAAAAATAAATAAAAAAATTCTAAATCTTCATGATGATGTCATTAAAATAATTAATTCTATTTAGTAAAAATATTAACATGTTAATTTTATAATATATAGAGCATTATGTGCAATCTTATGATAAAACACCCTCATAACCAAATGTACAATATTTGAAACATTATGTACAACCTTATGGTAAAACACTCTCAGGACCATATGTATAATATTTGAAGCATTATGTACAACGTTATGATAAAACACTCACATGACCATATGTATAAGCTTTAAAACAAATTGTACAATTATTTACAAATCACCTCATAAACACGTATACAAACTTTGAAGCATATTGTATAAACTTCATATAGTAATTGTATTTTAGTATTTAAAAATTCATCAAAAGACATTTGTTATTACTAATAATTATTATTAATTAAAAATATAAATATTCAAATTTTTAACAAACTTTATTATTATTTATTATAATTATAATTATAGTTATTATATTATTATTAATATTCAAATATGGCTGTTTTTACGAGATTAATTACGTTACATATGTATGCGAAACACATGTCTCAATAAAAGGTTGTAACGTAGGCTTTTATGACAAAGTTAAGTATATCAAGGTAGTTCATTTATTATGACCAAGTTAAGTACATCAATATATTTGTAAAAATAACGAAAAGTTTCTTAGTCGGAATTCGGTGTTCCACGGGTCATTAAACTAAACGACTTTAGCATTTACATTCTCTTAATACATAAAACTTATTATTAAACTGTTTCGTTTAACAAACCCGCAATTTCATGGGTCATTTCACTAGTGGACATTCTAAAATAGTAATTTTAGTAATTTGAACACTTGTGTTGGGACGAAAGAGTAATACTTAATTTATTAACATTTAATAAATGTAAAACTTATTAGCATTTGGGTTCACTAATTTGTGAAACATTAATATTGTTGGAAAATTACGGTCTCACTAATTCCCACCACCCAGCCCAACAATAACAGTAAAGAAATAAGAACAATACACAACACAAGATTTAACGTGGAAACTCCAAAACAGGAGAAAAACCACCGGCCCCCAAAGAGAGAAATACACTATATCACAAATTGTTACAATGATATAGACGACTCTCTTAAGCCAACTACACTCTCCAAAACATTTAACTAATACAACTCTCAAACAAGGGTAAGAAAGAAAGAAATAATCAAATACTTAAAGTGTATTGATTGGTGAAAGTTGGAATGATGCCCATGACTTCCTTTTATAACCAAGTCACTCACCTCCAACTTCTTCCTCTCACCGATGTAGGATAATATCCTTCACAAAGTAACCATATCAATTTTTCTATCAAAAACAAAACCAACAAATCTCCACCTTTTTGATAGAAAAAGATAACCATACTTAAGGATAACCGACGCAGACGCTTCCTCGACGACAACTTCAAGATCCTCATCTTCATGCCGTTGACATTATCTCCCAAGAGACAAAACTTGCATCCTCGTCGAACATTGTCTAAACCGACAATCATTGTCATAACAGACAATCATAACTCTAAACAGATTTATCATACTCCACCGTAAGAGTATAACCACTTAGAAGATCCCATTCTAAGAAATATCCTCGGCACAAGTTGAATAACCAGCTGAACATTTACGGTGCAACTTCCTGTTTGGTTTTCCCGAAAGTTTCATCAGCTACAACATCAGTTTCCACCACACAACCTGCATCAACGCCAAACCAATGCCCATGTGTAATTGTGGAACCGCTAACGAACATCCCTTTTCACGGTGGCGCGGACACACCATGAGGATGACGTGACTTCAGAGGAATTTGTCACTCTCCGTAACAACGGAGACATCATTAGCGCATTTGGAGCCATTTGCCGAATTAGCTCCACCTGGACAATTAACCCTTACATGCCCAGTTTTCCCGCACTTCCAGCATACCAGATTCTTTCCGGAGTTTCTCTTCCGCCTATCCGAACACAACAGTACCGTACTTTCTGATGACGAGACCCCGTTACCTTCCAGTCTTTTCTCCTCAGATAGGAGCTTGCTAGTAACGTCTTCAAACTTCAGAGTTTCTTTCCCATACATCAAAATAGGTTTCATGTGTTCATAAGACGATGACAAAGATAATATCAACCTCAAAGCTTTATCTTCATCATCCACTTTAACTCCAATAGCTTCAAGTTTTGAAACAATACCATTCAAAATGCTCAGATGATCTGAAATCTTTGAACCCCCGTCCATACGCAAAGTATGAAATTGTTCTTTAAGACACAACCGATTTGAGATGACCTTACCCTGGTACAACTGCTCTAGTTTAACCCAAAGCTCCTTTGCCATTGATAACCCGTGCACATTTGCAAGCACGTTCTTTGCAAGACAAAACGAATCGCACTTGCTGCCCTCAAATCCATATCATCCCATTCTTCTTCATCGAACTTACTGCTAGAATCACTGCCGGAAACAAAGGTGGGTTTACCTTTCAATGCCTTGTGTAACCCGGACTGAATCAACACATCCTTGACTTGAACCTGCCATAAGCCAAAATTGATCCTCCCATCAAATTTCTCAACATCAAACCTCATTGGACTGAACTTCGACATCGTATCCGTATCCTATAAACAACACTTTCTCTGATTTTGCTCACGTTTCGAATAGCCAAAAGATGTAGCAGGTAGCCAGGACCCTTTAAATCGGAAATCCACAACTCGCCACTAACAAATTCAACTATTACTACGAATTAGAAAAAATATTGTCTAACCAGATACCCTATACGATCAATAGAACTCGTTTCTGATGTGGACGATCCACTCCCGTGGCAACCACAGAGCATACTCCGACTCCGACTCCGACTCCTATAACCGAGACCCCCGTCAAACCTGACGCTCTGATACCAGTTGTTGGAAAATTACGGTCTCACTAATTCCCACCACCCAGCCCAACAATAACAGTAAAGAAATAAGAACAATACACAACACAAGATTTAACGTGAAAACTCCAAAACAGGAGAAAAACCACCGGCCCCCAAAGAGAGAAATACACTATATCACAAATTGTTACAATGATATAAACGACTCTCTTAAGCCAACTACACTCTCCAAAATATTTAACTAATACAACTCTCAAACAAGGGTAAGAAAGAAAGAAATAATCGAATACTTAAAGTGTATTGATTGGTGCAAGTTGGAATGGTGCCCATGACCTCCTTTTATAACCAAGTCACCCACCTCCAACTTCTTCCTCCCACCGATGTAGGATAATATCCTTCACAAAGTAACCATATCAATTTTTCTATCAAAAACCAAACCAACAAATATGTATCTAGTTAAGTCCTAATTTTGTTAAATATCAGTA
Organism: Rutidosis leptorrhynchoides; assembly: GCF_046630445.1. Taxonomy (NCBI): domain Eukaryota; kingdom Viridiplantae; phylum Streptophyta; class Magnoliopsida; order Asterales; family Asteraceae; genus Rutidosis; species Rutidosis leptorrhynchoides. The sequence goes on from NC_092336.1 coordinate 193,160,769, forward strand.
ACATTCAGATTTATTTTTTAAAATCAGAATTTCATAATCATATACTACCACTGTTACTAGTTCTCTTCATACATTTGCATTTCTCAAGTGTGAAAACTGAGATTTAATTCTAAGTCATGTAAGTTGCTTAATTTAAGAAGACTATACGTATGTTTTATTATGAAACCTGTCAAACGGTATATTCAAATTACATATGTACTTTGATAAAACTTCAAGAGAATTAATTCATTTTGAATTATACAACTAAATCAATTAGTTGAACATACACTATTTCCTTATATCCTAATGACATTTCTATGCAAAAGATGCCTCAAATTAGCCAGCAAATTATGCTGCAGGACGAAAGAAATGACATTATGAATCTCTAATTTTGCACAAATTGACAAAATCACTGATATCATTAGGGCGAAAGCCGAAGAGATCCCACTAATAAGAAACAAGCCTCGAAACCTTCCAAAATTTAAGGTTTTCGGGTTTGTTGGAAGATCTTGGGACGACGAGGACTCTTTCTCGAACCATTCCTTCTCAATACGTTCGAGAGTTCGATTTTCCCTTATTTTAGCAATTTGCCTTGACACATCCCTTACCAAAGGAGACCCTTTTTGAAAAATCTGGACGAAATAGATATGTTACACACAAGAATATATGAAATCTGAAGGAAAATTAAATGGTACTTACGAAGGCAAAACCAGAAGTGATAGGTTCAGATGACAGCATGGCGTAATCAGACGAATGCCGTCCAAGAAACATCTTAATGTAGGGGACTTCATCGACTATTGCATCAGCACCACCATGTTTTCCACCTTTTGATAAAGCGTCTGCATATGCTTCGTATGAATAGTAAGGTCTATGCCTATAATCCTCAAAGTTATAGTTTTCTACAATCACTCCTGATACAAAAGAGCCTCCATGAAATCCTACAGTTCCGCCCTTTGATGCAAACTCGAACTGTTCAACGGTTAGTAGTGAAGCCAATGTTGCAGTGTAACTCGATATCAGAATAAGTACGACTGATAACCAAACAAACGCCACAAACTTTGCAAGATTACTAGCCAGTTTCTCTCCTACATCACAACTTTGAGTAATCAGTCAATATGTACCTCTAAAACAACAACATTACCCAATCCTCCGAGGACGGGGTAAGAGGGAGGTAGAATGCAGACAATCATACCCTTACTCGAGGGTCAGGAGACTGCTTTCATAAAGACCTTCGGCTAAATGATACGTACGTTTGTAGGTATGATTTATACTTGGTTATTGAGACCCACAACTTGAAAATGGGTACATTGGGTTAGTTATTTAACATAATGGGTTCATAAACAGTTAAAGAATAGGTCCAACTTAGACCCATACGAAGCATGTAATAAACTCCGTATATAAGGTCCAATGGGTTATTACGAGAATTTAAAAATATTATTTTCTAGATGTTACGAGTTTAAGAAATATGAGAAACGGGTCTCACCCAATCCTAACCAACCCAACCCATTTAGACTCGATCCGTTTGACCCATCAAAAAATATGACTCATTTGATTTATGACCCGTGTCGACCCAAAGTCATTCGGATCTCGACTCAACCCGACCGTTTTTTAGGTATTTATGATGTTGTTGGAACATGCCTTTATAATACTCAAATGTAAAATACTCCAGAGTAAACTAGGGATGGCAATGGGCGGGAAAAAATCCGTGACCTGCGGGAATCCGTGCTCGTGACGGGCGGATATTTATGAAAATATGTAACAGCGGGCACGGGTCGGGTAAAATTTTGTACCCGTTGGCGGGGCGGGTATTCCATACCCGTCGCGGATAAAACCCGACCCGTGATGCCAGTTTGAGCGACCCGCGGGTATATCTGTTTACCGGCATACATATACTTAATTATATATTATATGATTTAAAATTTTTAATATATTTTTATGGTTATTCGCGGGTAAACCCCGTGGGTAATGAATATCCGTGAATAAAGATTAGTTAAAGTGCACATTTTGTAAACCCGTGGGTTTACTCGCGGGTCGCGGGTATCCACGGGTCGCGGGTACGAGCAGAAAAATTTACCCGTAAACGGATACATGCGGGTTACAAGTACTAAGGACCCGTGCCCGTCGCCTGTGGGTGCCATCCCTAAAGTAAACCAACACCAAAAGCTACATGGACAACATTTTTACTCACATAAAACAAAGGTTTTATATATAGCCTATATATACATGCACCCACGTTCAATGTAAATAAAACAAACTGCCAACTAAGTACTCCTAAGTATGTGGTACTACCAGACTGCACGTACAATTCCTATGTACTCCACTAATTAATTTGACCAAGTCTGCTCTTCTCAAGTTTGGGTCAGCATACTACCAATTCAAAACACCAACATTATCTAACAATTTATTAGATACTAACACTAAAGATTAATAATAATACTAATAAATTATTATTGATCTAAACCTATAACCAACGACGGAGCTTGAACGTCAAAAATGAGGGGGCCATAATAATTAAAAAAAAAATCGCATACAGTATGCTAGCGAGGTTGGTGGGGCCAATACTTAAATTTACCATGTCTAGTCCCTAAAACTATAGAATTTGCTATTAAGGACATAATGTTTTGGGGGGACCATGGCACCCCCTGCCCTACAGAAGCTCCGTCGCTGCCTATAACCAAACTTATAACTAATCAAAATTACCCAATACATAACATATAAAAGTAAGAAAGAGATATTACTTTGAGTGAAAAATAAGGTCATTAATATGAACCAAAAGGTTGCTCCAATCTGCTGAGTTGGCGATCTTAAGGACCCTTGATGCATCGACTCAATAGCGACAATGGCGATACCGGTAAGCATGGCAAAACAAATGGTGCTTAGCCAAAGATCCACATCAAGTGGCCTCAAGAAGATCCACATGTCATTTTGGTTGATTCTTGCAAGTGTTCCTTTTTTTTTTTGAAAAGCAAGTAAATTATATTAATATAAACCGGATAAGTACAAGTCCCTATAAACTATACAACGAATATTACAACTCGATTACATTTGATGACTATGATCATGCGAGTATGCGAGATTCGAATAGTTTCAGCCGATTCCTGTTCTTTGTGTATCCGAGAAGATGTAGGAGGATGGGTTTATGAGCCATTGGTGCCACTCGATTGGTGATTTTTTTGCTCTTTTTGAGATCCAAGAATAGCTTTGTGTTTGTATTTCGTTGAGTATGATGTCGTGGTTCCAATCTTTCTTGCTAAAGACTTTTAAGTTGCGGTGTTTCCATAGGATGTAGATGGTGGACCATTTGGTGGCTTGCCAAATTGAGGTACCGGTTTGATTGGAGGAGAGGTTTTGGTTGATTGATGTAATGTCGGAGAAGTTAGTTAGTAAGTTGTTGGGGAGCTTCCACCATTGTAGAATGGAACTCCATATTTGAGTGGTTTTTGGACATAGAAAGAGGATATGATCTATGGATTCGATTTGCGCTTCGCAAATTGGGCACAATATTGAGTCAAGGTCGATATTTCTTTTGTCGAGTTCGGATCTAGTTGGTATTCTACCGTTTATGACACGCCATATGAAAATGCAGATTTTTTGTGGTAAGAATTTATTTCTAGGTGTTGGTGTCGAACTGTGTGAAGTTGCGAGTTTTAAGTTATCAAGGATATGAGATAGCATTTTTGTAGAGAAGGAACCGGAAGGGTCGAGGTTCCATTTCCATGAATCCGGCGCCTCGGTAAGGGAGATGGATGATATGAGATTGTTTAGTTCAGTTAGCTCGCGAAGTCCACGTCCGGTAGGTGTACGAGTCCAAGCCCATGAACCGTGTGTGATTGTGTTGGAGAGTGTGAGACGGTCCGCGACTGAAGCGTTTTTGTTTGAGTCGAGCATGTATAGCCTTCGGAACAGGTTGTTGAGTGGTTCCGTACCACACCAAATGTCGGTCCAGAATTTGGTGTTCGAGCCATTTCCAATGCATTTGTTGATCGAGGATGAGAAGCTAATTCCGATGTTGTCCGCGATTTTCCCTGCTTTAATGATCTCGTTCCAAATTGTTCTACCTGAAACTTTTCTAGAAAAATCGTTAGTGCAAATCCCGCCCCCCGCCCCGTAAATACTCGAGATTATTTTTACCCATAAAGCGGTTTTTTCGTTGTGGAACCTCCACCACCATTTACAAAGTAAAGAAATGTTTTTACAAAATAAGGATCCAATGTTAAGCCCTCCTTTGTCATATGGTGATAAGATTAATTCCCACTTTATCCAATTAATTTTGTTGTTTGATTCGGACCCGCCCCAAAAGAATTTTCTTCTAATTGCTTCTAGAGAGTTAATGACTTTGGTAGGTGCGTGAAATAGGGAGAAATAATAGAGTGGTAGGCTTGAAAGTACGGATTTTATTAAAGTGAGCCGACCGCCATAGGATATGGTTTTGGCTTTCCAATCGGAGAGGCGTTTTTCGAATTTTTCAATGATGGGGTGCCATGATGATGCTTTAGTAGATGGGACACCAATAGGTAACCCGAGGTACGTGAATGGGGTAGAGCCCGCCGAACAGTCGATGGCCTTGGCCATATCTTCCACTTCCGGTTTGGGAACCCCGATCCCGTAGAGGCTACTTTTTTTTAGGTTAACTTTTAAGCCAGAGATGTTTTCGAAGCATTTTAACAGTTTAGCGATGTTTTTAGAGTTTCGTTTGCTCCATTCGCCGAAGAAGATTGTGTCATCTGCATATTGAAGATGGGAAATAACAATCTCGTCATGTCCGACGCGGATACCTCGGAATTGGTTTTTTGTGATGGCACGTTTGACGAGGATGTTAAGCCCTTCGGCTGCAATGATGAACAAGAATGGGGAGATTGGATCACCTTGGCGGATGCCCCTACCGGGGGTGAATTCACGTGTGGGGGAACCGTTGATTAGAATAGAGATTGTGGAGGAGGAGAGACATGCTTTAATGAAACTTATCCATTTGATTCCGAAGCCTAAGCTCTTCATAGTGTTGAAGAGGAAGTCCCATTCTATACAATCAAATGCTTTTTCAAAGTCTACTTTAAAAATAAGACCTTTTTGTTTCTTACGTTTTAGTTCGTCTATAATTTCGTTGGCAATGAGTACACTATCTAGGATGTTGCGACCTTTTAGGAATGCCGTTTGTTCGGAACCTATTATTTTATGGATTATTTTTGCGAGACGGTTAGAGAGAAGCTTTGTGAGGATTTTGTAATAGCAACCGATGAGGCATATCGGTCGGTATTCGTTAAATCCTATAGGATTAGATTTTTTAGGAATGAGTGTGAAGAAAGATGCGTTGCAACCCTTGGATATCTCAGAATGCAACCAAAACCAGTCAAGAGCCGCAGTTAGGTCCTCTTTTACTAGCCACCAGTATTTTTTAAGGAATTTCATGTTGAATCCGTCGGGGCCGGGAGCTTTAGAGCTGTCGCATCCTTGTAGGGCATCCCATATTTCCTGTTCTGAAAAGCGGGCCTCGAGTATGAGATTATCCTCGAGTATGAAAAGCATCCCATATTTCCTACTCCTAAATCGGTGTAAGTTGCCGTAAAATCAACATATTGCGATCTGTTCTCAAGAATCGTTGAATCACCCAATATAGCATCAATCTCCTGATCATAAACCTTCTTTATAAGGTCATCATAAGTTCCATCAGCATACGGAATTAACTCGTATGGTACTTCATACGGTAACCCATTAATGCAAGCATTGAACACGTCGACAGAGAAACCAGTGGCCGTTGTTACATTTGTCTGGTTATTAAAATGAGTATCTATGAAGTAATTAAACACTCTTCTTGATAAAACACCAACTTTTAAAGTTTTATTAGTAACAGTTTGCAAAATCCGACGCTTCGGAGTGATTTTAGAGTCTCCTGTCTCTACATTCGCTTTCACGTTTACAATCTTGAATCCATTAGAAGCTAACTTTCCATTAATTAAACGAAACTCGCCACTTAAACCTTTAAACTTTGTTCTTGAAAGCTCATTTAGAATAATCGAATCAATTTGAGTGGTATTAAATGAGAATTTAGTCCCGAGTCTCTCAATAGACTCTGCTAGTGCCCAAATTGTGTCGTATGCCCATACGGAAAGCACATTTACCTCTCTTAATGAAAATTCATTGTGCAATCGTGCCGTTAAGTTTAAAAGCTTGCTCGATGATGGAATGTAAGACCTTAAACCTATTATTCCTTCCATTGACTCTATAATTTCATTATTCTCGGTTTGCAGGATATCAATGGATTTGTACGTTACAATCCAAGCGTTTTTCTCACTCACCATTCCTAAACTTTTCGCAATTAAGAGAACTCTATAAGCTAATGAAGACGACATATGTACTATAACTACACTTGTTTGACTAATCTTTATAATTTGCAACTCTTGAATGATTTGATCATCAGTAGCCGATGCAGGAACTGCGCTTGTGTGACCAACGTGGATGTTTTTGTATTGCAAAGATTCTAAAAGATAGGACAACATTTCCCGCCAATAATGGACATCTTCATATAAGTATATTATATCTTTCCATTTGTATGATACCACAAGAGCGGTAATGGTTTTAGACAAATCTGATTCGTCTTCTTTGATTTGAAACAAGTAAGGATAATCCATGGAGGAAGACCCCGCGAAGGTAAATATAGGAACTTTAGAATTATCTGAAACCGGCGCCAATAAGTTTGCTTCAAGATATGTTTCGGGGCCTATGATTGCTTTTACCTTAATGTTATTCAAAAGATCAAGCACTGTACAAGAATGTATCAATAAACTAAGTTCATTAACTTGAAGACGAAGTCCAAAAACATCGAAGTCCTTAAACATAGACGGCAATTACGACAATATTCGTAATTAGCAATTAAACTATTTTTCTTTCAGAATGGATAAGAATAGTAAGAGGCATCTTCGGCACATGAGCATAGGGTGCAACCAAACAAGGTCCAAAATTTTGAAGGGGCTCAGAATTCTAAAAATAATAAAGCTTTTATTTATATTCAGCAGCATAATATCATTAAACACAAAGATTTGAAGTTGTAATTAGCTAATTTACAGACTTTGAGTTTAAAAGATTATTTAATTATTGTTTGACCCTCAATTACCAGATAACTCAAGCCTAAATCTGCAAGTCTCATTTATCTTTAAACATTAGTTCAAATAATAAGAGCTCATTTTTATATCTCGAACCTTTAATTTAAAGGTAATGATATGGCCGTGAGAATAGTGTGCACTTAACCAGAGTTGATATCTTTTTTTTTTTTTTTTAAAAAAAGAAAAGAAAAGAAAAGAAAAAAAAAAGAGTTGATATGTTTGGAAGTAGTGGCTGTGTTCAAAACTTTATAAATCAAAGACTAATTAATACTCAATTCTAACATATAGAATTCATTTTGCTCTATAATTAGTATGACCAACAAGTAATATTTAAGTTAAATTATCTCTAGTTAATTTCTCTAAATTTTTGAGAAGTAACTATAAGAAGATATTTAGCCAATTCCCACCATACCATTGAGAGAATGATGACATAACGTGTGAAAGAAATATTCAAAAAAGAGACTTAATACTTTAATAGTATGTACCAGCTGATAGAGCTTGTAGCGGTTTACCACCAGAGTCCCTTGTGTGGATAACGATCCTCGTTCTGTAATTGCTATTGAGTTCATAAAAATCAGATATTGCCATTGTTATGAAGCTGTGAATGGACTTTGAGATCCATGACTCCATATCAAGAACGATTCCAACACGAACTAAAACTTGGTCATTCAAGATGTTTTCGGATGAAAACGCGTGTGCGCATATTTCCCGGTTTAAGAAACTAATGAATAGCAGTAACAGAAAGGTGGTTTTGAAATGAGTCTGAAACATCATCTTTGGAAGAAATATCATGCAAAATGCAACCTCTGTTTTTATGGGAGTATTTCAACTTAGAAAATAAAAGTCAACTAGCATGTACACAAAGTCAGAAATGAGGTGATTAGCATAATGATTAGAGATAGGTTGTTTTAGTATTTTTTTTTAATGGGTTGTTTTAATAAAAAATCTCCTTCAGAAACTTTCTACGAAACCCTATTTACTTAAGAATGATGTCAAAACTGTCTCTAGAAGTGAAAATATGTTTATTATAAACATTGTGGCCTATTCCTATTTTCAAGTATGCAAGTCATCTGGACTATCTTAAAACTAAGACCAAGTAGTATAAGATTATTTGTCTTTCTTCATCAACTTGATGTTTTTTATTTAATTATTAATTCACCATTTGATTAATCAAATTGTATTTTCAATTATATTTGTATGTAATCTAATAATATGTTTTATGTACATCTAATTCTATAATCATGGATTCATATTCCAAAGTCAAACCTTTGTTAAATAAGAGGTCCTGTGTGTCTACAAATTCTGAGTAGTTACTTAGAAGTAACATGAATATTTGACTTTAATGTGTTGACTCCAATTAGTTGGAGGTAAGTTTCAGATAGCTATTTAATATACATACTACCAAGTAGGTAATAGCCGAATGGTAGTCCTGATTATTATCAGGGTTAGAATCTGAACGTCAAGGGTTCGATTTCCGTGGAGGGCATTTTATATTCTGCATATGTGCAGTCTCGTTAGGGACTCCTAACATGTTGTTAAAAAAACTTTTCTATATATATACTAATTAAATTTCTTGTTTCAAAAAATAGATAATTATTTTTTGTTATTTAAAACATTTTTTTCTACAAAATTTCTTTAGTATTTCACAAGCAGTAAAATGGAAATAATGATGCGTTCTGTGTAACTCCGAACACTTCAGTTGATTTTTGACGTGCTTGACCTTTTCAACCTGTTTTTGTTCTTCTTTTTATCAACATGTTCTCATTACAGCTGTTTTTGTCAGTTTATCCAAATGAATCTTTAGAGGGGAATTATAACCCATACCGGTAGATCTATCTATAGATGAGTCTAAGTTGCCACCTATCCACCTCTATTTACGAAGTTATGGGTTGTTTGTTTGTGCTTTCTGAAGATGATAATAATGTTAAAATAAGAATGTGATCTTTGTATTGAATTGAACAAGTTTGATACAGATTGTATTGAGTTCTAGATACATTTTTGAGTGTATTTATACACCAAACTTACAACAGCTATATCTATTTTAAGGGATGGCTCCATAATGCTTTTGTAACCCCATTTTTACAAATAAGGAAATGTAGTCTGATTTGCCAGGTTGAATCCGTTGAGTTGTCTGCTTGTTGTGATCATGTGACCCTTGTGGCTAAACGGGAAAGGATGAAAGCACCTTTCTGATCTCAAAGGTCAAATTACCTTAAATGGTAATTTGACTTTGTGCCATTTTGATGTTGCAGTTTATCACTCCCCCTCAAGTTGAACAGTAGGGTCTCCAATGTTCAACTTGTCAAGAACATCACTGAAGATTCTCCCGTTGACAGATTTGGTAAGGATGTCGGCTAGCTGATCTTCTGATCGTATTGAAGGGAGAGAAATAATTTCACCATCTAGCTTTTCCCTGATAAAATGTCGATCAATTTCAACATGTTTAGTTCGGTCATGTTGAACAGGATTTTCTGAAATGGCGATGGCTGCTTCGTTGTCACATAAGATTTGAATAGCTTCATTCGGAGAAAATCCAATTTCGGTCAAGAGTTTCCGAATCCATAATGCTTCGACTACCCCTTTTGCTATCCTTCTAAATTCTGATTCGGCACTCGATAGAGAGACAACTTTTTGTTTGTTGCTTCTCCATGCAACTAAGTTTCCTCCGACGATTGTAAAGAAACCTGATGTAGATCTTCGATCTCCCTTTTCTCCAGCCCAACTAGCATATGTATAAATCTGTGTTTTAAGGTGTCCATTCTTCTTGAATACAACCCCATGACTTGGTGTCCCTTTTAGATATCTGATGATCCTCATTGCGGCTTCCATATGATGAACTTGTGGTTTGTGCATAAATTGACTAACAACTCCTACAACATGTGCTATATCTGGTCGAGTATGCGCAAGATAGATGAGCTTTCCTACTATTTGTTGGTGTTGCTCTTTATTGGTGAAGTCCGCATCCTCTTCCATGTACAACTTTTGGTTTGGAATCATTGGAGTTTCGGCTGGTTTACAGTCAATCATTCCTGTTTCTGCAAGAAGATCAAGAATATATTTCTTTTGATAAATAAATATTCCCTGTTGGGATCTTAGTACTTCAATCCCCAGAAAGTATTTAAGTTTACCTAAGTCTTTAATTTCGAATTCTTTAAACATGTTTGTTTTAAGGTTTGAGATTTCTTCTTTATCATTTTCCGTTATTATCATATCATCAACATAAATGATTAAACATGTGATTAAGTAGTTTTTCTGTTTCAAAAAAAGAGTGTGATCCGAATTGCTTTGTTTAAAGTTATGTTTTTTCATAAAAAGTGTGAATTTCCCAAATCAAGCCCGTGAAGATTGTTTTAACCCATATAAAGATTTCTTAAGTCGACAAACTTCCCTATCATTGAAGTTTCCCGCAAACCCTGGTGGCACGTCCATATAAACTTCTTCTTTCAGATCACCATGGAGGAAGGCATTCTTCACATCAAATTGATGAAGTGGCCATTCTTCATTTGCAGCGATGGAGAAAAGAACTTTAATAGTATCAATCTTTGCGACCGGTGAGAATGTCTCGAAATAATCAATTCCATAAGTTTGGGTGTATCCCTTTGCAAAAAGACGGGCTTTGTACCTTTCAGTAGTGCCATCCGGTTTGCGTTTTATTGTAAACACCCATCGACATCTCACGAGTCTTTTTCCCGGAGGAATAACACATTTTTTCCATGTGTCATTCTTCATGAGAGCTCCTATTTCTTCATCCGTAGCCTTTTTCCAAATCTCAGATTTTATTGCTTGGTCAATAGTAGTAGGAACTTTTTCAGAGTACAATGTGGCATTGAATTTTTGTGCTTCAATTGACAGATTTCCTTGTGCAATATTGACAATGGGGTATTTTGATCTTTGGGCTTCTTTCTCTGAGAAGTACCTTTTTGGTGGTACACATCTGTTGGTTCGTTGCAGAAGAACATATTTTTCTCTGGTTTCAATAGAGTTAGAATTGTTATCATTTGAGGAATTGGTAGTGTTTTGGGGTGTAGAGTCATTATTTGAGGGAGTTTAGATGGGTTCAGAATCTTGAGTAGGTTCAGGTTCAGAATCTTGAGTGGGTTCAGGATCTTGTGTTGTTTCGGGATTAGGTGGTGATGTAAGTGGTGATGTTTAGATATTGTCGGGGTTTGTCATTTGAGTTTGGGTATTATCGGTATTAGGAGCCCATTGTATCCAACTAAGAGTGTCACTATCCTCTTTCTCCCCCTCACTCGTGAGTTGGGTATTGTAAAAATATTCAGTTTCAATAAAATCACAATTCATTGTAGTAAAAACGTGATGCCTTTTAGGACTATAACACCGGTATCCCTTTTGGTTTATCCCATAACCAACCATAAAACATTTTTTTGCACATGGGTCAAGTTTATTATGTTCATTTTTTGGGATGTGGACAAAGACCGAGCATCCAAATATTCGGGGTTCGATGCTAAGTGTATTAGGAAGGGTATAAAAGTTGGAAAGAGTGTCCTTAGGAGTTTTTGTAACCAAAACTTTAGTAGTTAGACGATTAATAAGATAGGTTGCGGAAGCAAGAGCTTCGGGCCAAAAACTCTTTGGAACTTTAGATTCAATTAATAAGGCTCTTGTCATTTCTAAGAGTAGCCAATTTTTTCGTTCGGCAACTCCGTTTTGTTCGGGTGTATGAGCACAAGAGGATTGATGAATAATCCCATTGTTTTTGCAAAAAGTTTCATTGAAGCATTAACAAATTCCCCCCATTATCGGATCTTAGGATGTGTATGTTTTTATTAAATTGAGTTTTTATCATTTTATGAAATTGGGAGAATTTATCAAAAACTTCGGATTTGTGGGTTAAAAAGTAAATCCATGTCATTCGGGTATGATCATCAATAAATAAGACAAAATATCGATAATTTTTTCCCCCAACCACCGGAGCTGGACCCCAAACATCAGAATGAATCAAGGAAAACGGTAGATCTTTTCTGGAGTTACTAGGTTTAAAAGTACTACGATGGCTCTTGGCCAAAATACATGTCTCACAATTTAAATTAACATTAAACGGAAATAAACTAGGAAATAAAGCACGTAGGTATCCGGCTGATGGGTGACCCAACCTCCTATGCCATAACCAGGCTTTCCTCGTAGGTGTTCTGTGAGCTAATGACACGGTACCTTGTTGAGAAACCTCGTCAATATAATACAACCCCCCTTTTTCAGTGCCACGCCCAATTAACAGTCCTGTCTGAATGTCCTGCAAGATGCAGAAAGTTGGATAAATCAGGACTTTACAGTTTAATTCTTTTGTAACATGGCTTACCGATAACAGCTTATGAGATAAAGATGGAATATATAGACAATTAGGTAGTTTAATTGTGGGAGAAATTTCAATAGTTCTCTCACTTTTGACTTGGACAATCCCACCATTAGCCGTTTGTACTTTATCCTTCCTATGTTTAGTTTTAAAAAGAATGTCATTTTTATCAAAAGTCATCGTGTCCGTTGCTCCACAATCAAGAATCCAAGACTTAGATTTTGAATCATTTGAAACAACGCTTACTTTTGGAGTATTTTGGATTTCGGATAAGACGGAGTACGTGTTGTGACATGGAATAGTGGAGACGGGTTTCATAACCGTTTTAATTTTTGGTCCAACACTTTCAGTCCAACCAGATTTACTAAACCCAACAGGTTTAGTGGGCTTACTAGGTCCAGTTTTCCTTTTGAATATGCACATCCCATATTTAAACACATCAAACTTGCTATAACAGGCCATGTTCTTATCTTTAGAGCCCTCCATCCTTAAATTCGGCCTAATATTGGCCCAATTCCTTTTAGTGGGTATTTTATTAATAATAGGTACCCTATCTGTATTGGGTATAATGGGTATCCCACGTGTATTGGTAACCCTACCCGTATTTGATACCCCATGCGTATCGGTTATCCCATCTGTACACCTACCTTTATTGATTTTTTCATTACTTATCTTGTGTACAGATATGTTATCTTCCCCAAATTTCTTATCCCCAAATTTCTTATCCCTAAAATTACAGATCTCTTTATTATCTGGGTTTTTATTCGTATGAACCCTAGATCTATTTTTTTCAATTTCTGTAAAGAGAGAAATAAAGGGTTTGAGTTTTGTACCATCAGTTTCTGGTGTGGTGACAACTCCGGCGAAGCTACGATCATTGATGGTGGTGGTTGGCTCGTTTGCCGCCGCTACCATTGCTGCTTTGCCAGGTTTTGTCTACCAATCTGGATATCCTTTTAATCTGAAGCGTTGCTCCTTTGTATACCTGGATTTACCACATTCCAAGCATTTGAGCTTTGATTTATCAACTTTTAGGAATGATGATTTATTCGGTTGTGATCCATGGCGACTGTAATTGCTTACCCTAACACTTTTAGTGGTAACTAACCCTGCTCCGATGTCTTGTTGATTCGGTGCCGGAGTTCCACCATGAAGGATTTGTTGGTGAGCTCTTTCTTTTCGTATGGCAGCGTATGCCTCTTCAACTGTCGGTAATAGATCACACCGTAGGAGTTCCCTTTTAACTTGATCATGTTGCTTATCAATTGCATTTAAAAACTGGAAAAGTTTTTGTTCAGCACGAATCATGTTGTAGGCTTGAATGTGAGAAAGGCATTTCATGGGGTCTGGATCCCTTCTTTAAATTTCACCCCAAACACCTTGCATTATTATCCAGAGATCTTCAAGTGATAGATTGGCCTGTTTTAGCTCATTAGCTTTAACGTGCAAATCAAACACTCGAAGTTTGTCTTTGCCACCACTGTAGGTGACCACCAAAGCCTCCCAAAGTGATTTTGCTGTGGGAAACTCGGTCAGGTTACTTGCCAGGTTGGTTTCAATGTTTTGTATCAATCATGAGAATACGAATAGGTCATTTTGTTCCCATTGGTCATACAATTCATCTCCTATTTCTGGTGGCTCTTGATTTAAATGTTTCAGGAGAGATTTCGACTTTCCTCCAATGGCAACTATGATCATCCTTGCCCATAGTGCATAATTGTGACTATTGAGAGCAAGGTTGATCTTTAAGCTATCAGAAAGTTTGGAATGGTTGGTTTGCAAGTTGTTTTTCAACAAGTTGCTTAATTGAGTGGCTAAATCTTGGTTATTGGTTTCTGAGTTAATGGTATGAGTATAGATGATGTCTTCAGACATTGTAACTGATATCGGCTAAAAAGTCACGTTTTCACCCCGGTATTAAGGCCCAAAAACAAGAAAGATTCGAACTTTGTCGGTAAAATACCCACTTCGTCAGTTAGAATTGAAGAACAAGTAATTACGAAGACGGTGTAAAAAGAATCAAGAGAATTGGAGCTAAAACGAAGATTCTAGGGCGAAAACGGTGAAAGACAAGAAATCAAGTTACGATCCAGGGAATCAGCAAGCCTAACGGGCTGCCAAACGGCCTGCCAGTATGGCAAACGGCCTGCCAAATGCCCAGATCAAACGGCCTCGTTAAACGGCTTGCCTTAGCAAATGGGCCCTGCAAACGGCTTTCCAAACGGCTTGCCAAATGGCCTGCCAGCCGTTTGCAGGCAAATTTTGTGCTTATTTAAAGGGTCTTTGTCATTCATTCCAACACACACTTCAATTCACTTCTCTCTCTCTTGTACAATATTAGTCATACTCTCAAGGCCTTCGACTCCGTGCGGGAAACCTAGTACCCGGAGAAGAACGCCGAAGATTGTATTAGGAGCGGTCTGGAGTCTTGAAGTTGTCACTTTTGTATTCGGAACTCGTTTAATCTACTGGTACTTCTATCCCTCATCTCTATATAATGTCTTCTATCATTATGTTCTGTGATATTGTTGCCATAATTAGCGAGTAGTTATCTTTAGTGTATGCTATGATGTAAGCAGTTATAATGCCGAAATAATTGATGTGCGCAGAGGTGTATACGAAATAGTTATATTTTTATATGAAATACTATTAAATACGATACAATTTTACACAAGTTATTTATTTATTTATAGAGTGGATATACCTAAACCTTGCTACAACACTTATAGGCAGTGTACCTAATCGTACAGTAGTGTAGTTTTTAGTAAGTCCGGTTCGTTCCACAGGGAGCTAGCCAAGTTTAACGCTATATTTTTAAAACTATATTTGTATATATATGTGTATATATATATATATATATATATATATATATATATATATATATATATATATATATATATATATATATAAGTAGTATTATTATTATAAAAGGGGGTTTTTACCGTTTAATGACCGGTTTGTCGATTTTATGTCTTAAGTCGTAGTTAAAACCTAATGTAAAATATTAAAAATAAATATAACTTAATTTAAAGCGTAAAGTAAATTACGATAATTAAAATGCAATAATTTAAAGTGCGATAAATAAAATGACGATAAATAAAATGACGATAAATAAAATTGCGATAATTAAAAAGTACGATAATTAAAAAGTGCGATAAATAAAAATGCAATGAATAAAATGACAGTAAATAAAAGTGCGATGAAATATGAATTAAAGGAATTATGCTTATTTAAACTTCCGTAATCATGATGTTTGACGTGTTGATTTTAGTTTATTACCATGGGTTAATTGTCCTTTGTCCTGGATTATTCGATATGTCCATCTGGTTTTTGTCCATAACAGTCCATCAGTCATAAATATAAAGTGCGAGTGTCCTCGTCAAATTATCCTTATATCCGAAGTCAAATATTCCAACTAATTGGGGACTTAAACTGTAACAAGGTCTTAATACTTTGTTTAATAATTACACCAGGATATCGACTGCATGTAATCCAAGGTTTTAATACTTTGTTAACAATTACACCAAGTGTCCTTGTACATAATTCACCCCTGTTTTAATGAGTCCATTGACTATTAATCCATTCCCGTGTCCGGTCAAATGAACGATTATTAGTACTTATAAATATCCCGCCCATCGTGTCCGATCGAGTGTATATGGTTATTTATAGGTACGTCCAATTGTAAATCTTTATATTAAATTAATGAACTATCATTCAATTAAACAAATATAAAGCCCATTAATAGCCCATAGTCTAATTTCCACAAGTGTCGGTCTTTTGTCCAAACCCCAATTATGGTACAAAGCCCAATAACCCCGTCTTTAATATTTTAGCCCAACATCACGATTACTTCAATTTAAATAAGCATAATAATAACTTAGCTACGAGACATTAATTTAAAAAGGTTGAACATAACTTACAATGATTAATAATAGCGTAGCCTTACACGGACAGAATTTCGACTTACACACTTACAACATTCGCTAACATACCCTTATTATTATTAATCTTAAATTAAAATTAAAATTATAAATTATATATGTATATATATATATATATATATATATATATATATATATATATATATATATATATATATATATCGTGAGAGAGTGTGGATAGAAAAAGATGTGTTTTTGTTCGCTGAATTCGTCGCCTTTTATAGATATGGCCAGCATTTCAGGGCCATGCGATCGCATGAGCTTCCTTTGCATATGCCATGCGATCGCATGGAGTCTAGGGACAGCTCACATAACTTTGTTTTTGAAATGTCCCGTTCTTATTGATTAAAAACGTTCCATATTAATTGATTTCGTTGCGAGGTTTTGACCTCTATATGAGACGTTTTTCAAAGACTGCATTCATTTTAAAACAAACCATAACCTTTATTTCATCAATAAAGGTTTAAAAAGCTTTACGTAGATTATCAAATAATGATAATCTAAAATATCCTGTTTACACACGACCATTACATAATAATTTACAATACAAATATGTTGCAACAAAATAAGTTTCTTGAATGCAGTTTTTACACAATATCATACAAGCATGGACTCCAAATCTCGTCCTTATTTAAGTATGCGACAGCGGAAGCTCTTAATAATCACCTGAGAATAAACATGCTTAAAACGTCAACAAAAATGTTGGTGAGTTATAGGTTTAACCTATATATATCAAATCATAATAATAGACCACAAGATTTCATATTTCAATACACATCCCATACATAGAGATAAAAATCATTCATATGGTGAACACCTGGTAACCGACATTAACAAGATGCATATATAAGAATATCCCCATCATTCCGGGACACCCTTCGGATATGATATTAATTTCGAAGTACTAAAGCATCCGGTACTTTAGATGGGGTTTGTTAGGCCCAATAGATCTATCTTTAGGATTCACGTCAATTAGGGTGTCTGTTCCCTAATTCTTAGATTACCAGACTTAATAAAAAGGGGCATATTCGATTTCGATAATTCAACCATAGAATGTAGTTTCACGTACTTGTGTCTATTTTGTAAATCATTTATAAAACCTGCATGTATTCTCATCCCAAAAATATTAGATTTTAAAAGTGGGACTATAACTCACTTTCACAGATTTTTACTTCATCGGGAAGTAAGACTTGGCCACTGGTTGATTCACGAACCTATAACAATATATACATATATATCAAAGTATGTTCAAAATATATTTACAACACTTTTAATATATTTTGATGTTTTAAGTTTATTAAGTCAGCTGTCCTCGTTAGTAACCTACAACTAGTTGTCCACAGTTAGATGTACAGAAATAAATCGATAAATATTATCTTGAATCAATCCACGACCCAGTGTATACGTATCTCAGTATTGATCACAACTCAAACTATATATATTTTGGAATCAACCTCAACCCTGTATAACTAACTCCAACATTCACATATAGAGTGTCTATGGTTGTTTCGAAATATATATAGATGTGTCGACATGATAGGTCGAAACATTGTATACGTGTCTATGGTATCTCAAGATTACATAATATACACAATACAAGTTGATTAAGTTATGGTTGGAATAGATTTGTTACCAATTTTCACGTAGCTAAAATGAGAAAAATTATCCAATCTTGTTTTACCCATAACTTCTTCATTTTAAATCCGTTTTGAGTGAATCAAATTGCTATGGTTTCATATTAAACTCTATTTTATGAATCTAAACAGAAAAAGTATAGGTTTATAGTCGGAAAAATAAGTTACAAGTCGTTTTTTTAAAGGGAGTCATTTCAGTCGAAAGAACGACGTCTAGATGACTATTTTAGAAAACATACTTCCACTTTGAGTTTAACCATAATTTTTGGATATAGTTTCATGTTCATAATAAAAATCATTTTCTCAGAATAACAACTTTTAAATCAAAGTTTATCATAGTTTTTAATTAACTAACCCAAAACAGCCCGCGGTGTTACTACGACGGCGTAAATCCGGTTTTACAGTGTTTTTCGTGTTTTCAGGTTTTAAATCATTAAGTTAGCATATCATATAGATATAGAACATGTATTTAGTTGATTTTAAAAGTCAAGTTAGAAGGATTAACTTTCGTTTGCGAACAAGTTTAGAATTAACTAAACTATGTTCTAGTGATTACAAGTTTAAACCTTCGAATAAGATAGCTTTATATGTATGAATCGAATGATGTTATGAATATAATTACTACCTTAAGTTCCTTGGATAAACCTACTGGAAAAGAGAAAAATGGATCTAGCTTCAACGGATCCTTGGATGGCTCGAAGTTCTTGAAGCAGAATCATGACACGAAAACAAGTTCAAGTAAGATCATCACTTGAAATAAGATTGTTATAGTTATAGAAATTGAACCAAAGTTTGAATATAATTATTACCTTGTATTAGAATGATAACCTACTGTAAGAAACAAATATTTCTTGAGGTTGGATGATCACCTTACAAGATTGGAAGTGAGCTAGCAAACTTGAAAGTATTCTTGATTTTATGTAACTAGAACTTGTAGAATTTATGAAGAACACTTAGAACTTGAAGATAGAACTTGAGAGAGATCAATTAGATGAAGAAAATTGAAGAATGAAAGTGTTTGTAGGTGTTTTTGGTCGTTGGTGTATGGATTAGATATAAAGGATATGTAATTTTGTTTTCATGTAAATAAGTCATGAATGATTACTCATATTTTTGTAATTTTATGAGATATTTCATGCTAGTTGCCAAATGATGGTTCCCACATATGTTAGGTGACTCACATGGGCTGCTAAGAGCTGATCATTGGAGTGTATATACCAATAGTACATACATCTAAAAGCTGTGTATTGTACAAGTACGAATACGGGTGCATACGAGTTGAATTGTTGATGAAACTGAACGAGGATGTAATTGTAAGCATTTTCGTTAAGTAGAAGTATTTTGATAAGTGTATTGAAGTCTTTCAAAAGTGTATAAATACATATTAAAACACTACATGTATATACATTTTAACTGAGTCGTTAAGTCATCGTTAGTCGTTACATGTAAGTGTTGTTTTGAAACCTTTAGGTTAACGATCTTGTTAAATGTTGTTAACCCAATGTTTATAATATCAAATGAGATTTTAAATTATTATATTATCATGATATTATCATGTATGAATATCTCTTAATATGATATATATATATATATACATTAAATGTCTTTACAACGATAATCGTTACATATATGTCTCGTTTAAAAATCATTAAGTTAGTAGTCTTGTTTTTACATATGTCGTTCATTGTTAATATACTTAATGATATGTTTACTTATCATAGTATCATGTTAACTATATATATATATATATCCATATATATTTCATCATATAGTTTTTACAAGTTTTAACGTTCGTGAATCACCGGTCAACTTGGGTGGTCAATTGTCTATATGAAACATATTTCAATTAATCAAGTCTTAACAAGTTTGATTGCTTAACATGTTGGAAACATTTAATCATGTAAATATCAATCTCAATTAATATATATAAACATGGAAAAGTTCGGGTCACTACAGTACCTACCCGTTAAATAAATTTCGTCCCGAAATTTTAAGCTGTTGAAGGTGTTGACGAATCTTCTGGAAATAGATGCGGGTATTTCTTCTTCATCTGATCTTCACACTCCCAGGTGAACTCGGGTCCTCTACGAGCATTCCATTGAACCTTAACAATTGGTATCTTGTTTTGCTTAAGTCTTTTAACCTCACGATCCATTATTTCGACGGGTTCTTCGATGAATTGGAGTTTTTCGTTGATTTGGATTTCATCTAACGGAATAGTGAGATCTTCTTTAGCAAAACATTTCTTCAAATTCGAGACGTGGAAAGTGTTATGTACAGCCGCGAGTTGTTGAGGTAACTCAAGTCGGTAAGCTACTGGTCCGACACGATCAATAATCTTGAATGGTCCAATATACCTTGGATTTAATTTCCCTCGTTTACCAAATCGAACAACGCCTTTCCAAGGTGCAACTTTAAGCATGACCATCTCTCCAATTTCAAATTCTATATCTTTTCTTTTAATGTCAGCGTAGCTCTTTTGTCGACTTTAGGCGGTTTTCAACCGTTGTTGAATTTGGATGATCTTCTCGGTAGTTTCTTGTATAATCTCCGGACCCGTAATCTATCTATCCCCCACTTCACTCCAACAAATTGGAGACCTGTACTTTCTACCATAAAGTGCTTCAAACGGCGCCATCTCAATGCTTGAATGGTAGCTGTTGTTGTAGGAAAATTCTGCTAACGGTAGATGTCGATCCCAACTGTTTCCGAAATCAATAACACATGCTCGTAGCATGTCTTCAAGCGTTTGTATCATCCTTTCGCTCTGCCCATCAGTTTGTGGATGATAGGCAGTACTCATGTCTAGACGAGTTCCTAATGCTTGCTGTAATGTCTGCCAGAATCTTGAAATAAATCTGCCATCCCTATCAGAGATAATAGAGATTGGTATTCCATGTCTGGAGACGACTTCCTTCAAATACAGTCGTGCTAACTTCTCCATCTTGTCATCTTCTCTTATTGGCAGGAAGTGTGCTGATTTGGTGAGACGATCAACTATTACCCAAATAGTATCAAAACCACTTGCAGTCCTTGGAAATTTAGTGATGAAATCCATGGTAATGTTTTCCCATTTCCATTCCAGGATTTCGGGTTGTTAAAGTAGGCCTGATGGTTTCTGATGCTCAGCTTTGACCTTAGAACACGTCAAACATTCTCCTACGTATTTAGCAACATCGGCTTTCATACCCGGCCACCAAAAATGTTTCTTGAGATCCTTGTACATCTTCCCCGTTCCAGGATGTATTGAGTATCTAGTTTTATGAGCTTCTCTAAGTACCATTTCTCTCATATCTCCAAATTTTGGTACCCAAATCCTTTCAGCCCTATACCGGGTTCCGTCTTCCCGAATATTAAGATGCTTCTCCGATCCTTTGGGTATTTCATCCTTTAAATTTTCCTCTTTTAAAACTCCTTGTTGCGCCTCCTTTATTTGAGTAGTAAGGTTATTATGAATCATTATATTCATAGATTTTACTCGAATGGGTTCTCTGTCCTTCCTGCTTAAGGCATCGGCTACCACATTTGCCTTCCCCGGGTGGTAACGAATCTCAAAGTCGTAATCATTCAACAATTCAATCCACCTATGCTGCCTCGTATTCAGTTATTTCTGATTAAATATGTGTTGAAGACTTTTGTGGTCGGTATATATAATACTTTTGACCCCATATAAGTAGTGCCTCCAAGTCTTTAATGAAAAACAACCGCGCCTAATTCCAAATCATGCGTCGTATAATTTTGTTCGTGAATCTTCAATTGTCTAGACGCATAAGCAATCACCTTCGTTCGTTGCATTAATACACAACCGAGACCTTGCTTTGATGCATCACAATAAATCACAAAATCATCATTCCCTTCAGGCAATGACAATATAGGTGTCGTAGTTAGCTTTTTCTTCAATAACTGAAACGCTTTCTCTTGTTCATCATTCCATTCAAATTTCTTCCCTTTATGCGTTAATGCAGTCAAGGGTTTTGCTATTCTGGAAAAGTCTTGGATGAACCTTCTGTAGTAACCAGCTAGTCCTAAAAACTGGCGTATGTGTTTTGGAGTTTTTGGGGTTTCCCACTTTTCAACAGTTTCTATCTTTGCCGGATCCACCTTAATACCTTCTTTGTTCACTATGTGACCTAGGAATTGAACTTCTTCCAACCAAAATGCACACTTTGAAAACTTAGCGTACAATTCTTCCTTCCTCAATACTTCTAACACCTTTCTCAAATGTTCACCGTGTTCTTGGTCATTCTTTGAGTAAATAAGTATGTCATCAATGAAAACAATGACAAACTTGTCAAGGTATGGTCCACACACTCGGTTCATAAGGTCCATGAACACAGCTGGTGCATTAGTTAAACCAAACAGCATGACCATAAACTCGTAATGACCGTAACGTGTTCTGAAAGCAGTCTTTGGAATATCATCTTCTTTCACCCGTATTTGATGATACCCGGAACGTAAGTCAATATTTGAATAAACAGACGAGCCTTGTAGTTGATCAAATAAGTCGTCGATTCTCGGTAGTGGGTAGCGGTTCTTGATGGTAAGTTTGTTCAACTCCCGGTAGTCGATACACAACCTGAATGTACCATCTTTCTTCTTGACAAACAAAACAGGAGCTCCCCACGGTGATGTGCTTGGTCGAATGAAACCACGCTCTAAAAGTTCTTGTAATTGGCTTTGCAGTTCTTTCATCTCGCTGGGTGCGAGTCTGTAAGGAGCACGAGCTATTGGTGCAGCTCCTGGTACAAGATCTATTTGAAATTCAACGGATCGATGTGGGGGTAATCCCGGTAATTCTTTCGGAAATACATCGGGAAATTCTTTTGCAATGGGAACATCATTGATGCTCTTTTCTTAAGTTTGTACTTTCTCGACGTGTGATAGAACAACATAGCAACCTTTTCTTATTAGTTTTTGTGCCTTCAAATTACTAATAAGATGTAGCTTCGTGTTGCCCTTTTCTCCGTACACCATTAAGGGTTTTCCTTTTTCTCGTATAATGCGAATTGCATTTTTGTAACAAACGATCTCTGCTTTCACTTCTTTCAACCAGTCCATACCGATTATCACATCAAAACTCCCTAACTCTACTGGTATCAAATCAATCTTAAATGTTTCGCTAACCAGTTTAATTTCTCGATTCCGACATATATTATCTGCTGAAATTAATTTACCATTTGCTAATTCGAGTAAAAATTTACTATCCAAATGTAGTGACCCGAACTTTTCCATGTTTATATATATTAATTGAGATTGATATTTACATGATTAAATGTTTCCAACATGTTAAGCAATCAAACTTGTTAAGACTTGATTAATTGAAATATGTTTCATATAGACAATTGACCACCCAAGTTGACCGGTGATTCACGAACGTTAAAACTTGTAAAAACTATATGATGACATATATATGGATATATATATAGTTAACATGATACTATGATAAGTAAACATATCATTAAGTATATTAACAATGAACTACATATGTAAAAACAAGACTACTAACTTAATGATTTTTAAACGAGACATATATGTAACGATTATCGTTGTAAAGACATTTAATGTATATATATCATATTAAGAGATATTCATACATGATAATATCATGATAATATAATAATTTAAAATCTCATTTGATATTATAAACATTGGGTTAACAACATTTAACAAGATCGTTAACCTAAAGGTTTCAAAACAACAGTTACATGTAACGACTAACGATGACTTAACGACTCAGTTAAAATGTATATACATGTAGTGTTTTAATATGTATTTATACACTTTTGAAAGACTTCAATACACTTATCAAAATACTTCTACTTAACAAAAATGCTTACAATTACATCCTCCTTCAGTTTCATCAACAATTCTACTCGTATGCACCCGTATTCGTACTCGTACAATACACAACTTTTAGATGTATGTACTATTGGTATATACACTCCAATGATCAGATATTAGCAGCCCATGTGAGTCACCTAACACATGTGGGAACCATCATTTGGCAATTAGCATGAAATATCTCATAAAATTACAAAAATATGAGTAATCATTCATGACTTATTTACATGAAAACAAAATTACATATCCTTTATATCTAATCCATACACCAACGACCAAAAACACCTACAAACACTTTCATTCTTCAATTTTCTTCATCTAATTGATCTCTCTCAAGTTCTATCTTCAAGTTCTAAGTGTTCTTCATAAATTCCAAAAGTTCTAGTTTCATAAAATCAAGAATACTTTCAAGTTTGCTAGCTCACTTCCAATCTTGTAAGGTGATCATCCAACCTCAAGAAATTTTTGTTTCTTACAGTAGGTTATCATTATAATACAAGGTAATAATCATATTCAAACTTTGGTTCAATTTCTATAACTATAACAATCTTATTTCAAGTGATGATCTTACTTGAACTTGTTTTCGTGTCATGATTCTGCTTCAAGAACTTCGAGCCATCCAAGGATCCATTGAAGCTAGATCCATTTTTCTCTTTTCCAGTAGGTTTATCCAAGAAACTTAAGGTAGTAATGATGTTCATAACATCATTCGATTCATACATATAAAGCTATCTTATTCGAAGGTTTAAACTTGTAATCACTAAAACATAGTTTAGTTAATTCTAAACTTGTTCGCAAACAAAAGTTAATCCTTCTAACTTGACATTTAAAATCAACTAAACACATGTTATATATCTATATGATATGCTAACTTAATGATTTAAAACCTGGAAACACGAAAAACACTGTAAAACCGGATTTACGCCGTCGTAGTAACACCGCGGGCTGTTTTGGGTTAGTTAATTAAAAACTATGATAAACTTTGATTTAAAAGTTGTTATTCTGAGAAAATGATTTTTATTATGAACATGAAACTATATCCAAAAATTATGGTTAAACTCAAAGTGGAAGTATGTTTTCTAAAATGGTCATCTAGACGTCGTTCTTTCGACTGAAATGACTACCTTTACAAAAACGACTTGTAACTTATTTTTCCGACTATAAACCTATACTTTTTCTGTTTAGATTCATAAAATAGAGTTCAATATGAAACCATAGCAATTTGATTCACTCAAAACGGATTTAAAATGAAGAAGTTATGGGTAAAACAAGATTGGATAATTTTTCTCATTTTAGCTACGTGAAAATTGGTAACAAATCTATTCCAACCATAACTTAATCAACTTGTATTGTATATTATGTAATCTTGAGATACCATAGACACGTATACAATGTTTCGACCTATCATGTCGACACATCTATATATATTTCGGAACAACCATAGACACTCTATATGTGAATGTTGGAGTTAGCTATACAGGGTTGAGGTTGATTCCAAAATATATATAGTTTGAGTTGTGATCAATACTGAGATACGTATACACTGGGTCGTGGATTGATTCAAGATAATATTTATCGATTTATTTCTGTACATCTAACTGTGGACAACTAGTTGTAGGTTACTAACGAGGACAGCTGACTTAATAAACTTAAAACATCAAAATATATTAAAAGGGTTGTAAATATATTTTGAACATACTTTGATATATATGTATATATTGTTATAGGTTCGTGAATCAACCAGTGGCTAAGTCTTACTTCCCGACGAAGTAAAAATCTGTGAAAGTGAGTTATAGTCCCACTTTTAAAATCTAATATTTTTGGGATGAGAATACATGCAGGTTTTATAAATGATTTACAAAATAGACACAAGTACGTGAAACTACATTCTATGGTTGAATTATCGAAATCGAATATGCCCCTTTTTATTAAGTCTGGTAATCTAAGAATTAGGGAACAGACACCCTAATTGACGCGAATCCTAAAGATAGATCTATTGGGCCTAACAAACCCCATCCAAAGTACCGGATGCTTTAGTACTTCGAAATTTATATCATATCCGAAGGGTGTCCCGGAATGATGGGGATATTCTTATATATGCATCTTGTTAATGTCGGTTACCAGGTGTTCACCATATGAATGATTTTTATCTCTATGTATGGGATGTGTATTGAAATATGAAATCTTGTGGTCTATTGTTACGATTTGATATATATAGGTTAAACCTATAACTCACCAACATTTTTGTTGACGTTTAAAGCATGTTTATTCTCAGATGAATATTAAGAGCTTCCGCTGTTGCATACTAAAATAAGGACAAGATTTGGAGTCCATGTTTGTATGATATTGTGTAAAAACTGCATTCAAGAAACTGATTTCGATGTAACATATTTGTATTGTAAACCATTATGTAATGGTCGTGTGTAAACAGGATATTTTAGATTATCATTATTTGATAATCTACGTAAAGCTTTTTAAACCTTTATTTATGAAATAAAGGTTATGGTTTGTTTTAAAAATGAATGCAGTCTTTGAAAAACGTCTCATATAGAGGTCAAAACCTCGCAATGAAATCAATTAATATGGAACGTTTTTAATCAATAAGAACGGGACATTTCAGTTGGTATCAGAGCGTTGGTCTTAGAGAACCAGAAAATTTGCATTAGTGTGTCTTATCGAGTTTGTTAGGATGCATTAGTGAATCTGGACTTCGACCGTGTTTTCTTTAAAAATGATTGCTTAACATTTTTGTTGGAAACTATATATTTTTAACATATGAATATTATGTGATATATTAATCTCTTAACGTGTTTGATATTATGTGATAGATGTCTACCTCTAGAACAAGTCCCATAGACTCACCTAATAATAATGAAGAGTCAAATGTAAATTGCAATGATTCGTGGACTGATTCACAAGTTCCCGAAGAGGAACCGGAAGAAGAGTCGGAACCGGAAGAAGAATCGGAACCGGAAGAAGAAATAGAACCGGTGGGGGAAATAATAAAACGGTTAAGTAAAAGAGAATCCTCAACCAACCGACCAAGGTTAATTATGGTCAATGGTGTTTCCGCCAAGGAAGCAAAATATTGGGAGGATTACCAATTCTCCGATGAATCGGATTCCGACGAGAATTCCGATGATGTTATAGAAATTACCCCAACTGAATTTAAAAAGGCAAAAGAAAATAATAAGGGAAAGGGCATAAAAATAGAGAAATCTAATTCCAACCCCGATGAACTTTATATGTATCGTCAACCCCCGAAGTCCTTAAGTTGTAACAATGACCCGGGAACCTCTAAACCACCAGGTTTTTCTAAACCAATGTGGACAACGACGGCTCGTATTAGGGGAACATCATATATCCCTAGAAACTTGGCAAAACGAACCAAAACCAAACAAGAAGAAACGAGCGAGTCGGAATAAGATAGTTATATTCGTGTGGTGTAATATATGTAATATAGTGTGCTTATGCTTTATGATATATGTAAAAATTGCTTGTATTAATAAGTATTTTTTTTATGAATCTAACTCTTGTCTATTTTATAGTATAAAAACACAAAATGGATAGACAACCCAATATTTTAAGAGACTTACCCGGAGACATGATTGATGAAATCTTGTCTAGAGTCGGTCAGAATTCCTCGGCACAACTATTTAAGGCGAGATCAGTTTGTAAGACATTCGAAGAACGTTCCAAGAATGCCTTGGTTTATAAAAGGCTTTCGTTCGGAAGATGGGGGATATCACATTGGGAAATCCATAAGTTACGATGTGTTTACTTTGACGCATATATTGCGGGGAACCCAAATGCTATTTTACGCAACGGGTTAAGAAATTATTTTGACTCAGTATATCCGAATATAGGACTTCGTGATTTAGAAAAAGCGGCTAACATGCAACATAAAGAAGCATGTTATGCTTACGGGTTAGTAATGTTCGCTTCTCACCAAAGTGAGAACAAGAACATCGGGCTACAACTATTAAACAAAACGTTCCCACAAGTAACGGAGTCGGTAATTGGGGTAAGAAATGAGGTTTTTAAGTTATTACGAGACTGTTGGTCATTACGTAACCCTCGTCCCTTTGACGACGTTACAACACGCTGTCTTATCAATGGCCATAATAGTTATGTTCCACAAGACCAAGGATGGGAAGTAGTCCTAGTAAAACCAGAATGCATGACTTGTTTCTGGACGTATGAATTACGTGTCTTTATTGCCTTTGCTGAACGACTTGTGTACTAGCTAGAATTATCTTCACAACTATCTTGTATCAAAGTTATTGTGTGCTATATTTCATGCTTTATGTAAAATAAGCGGTATTGTAAGTTTGTAAAATATTGTATAAAAGTTTGAACGTGAAATATTATTACAATCAGTTTTTCATATAGAATTGTAGTAGTTGAATTGTATATTAGCTACTAAGTATGAACTTAACGGGTAGGTACTACCCGAATTTAAACTTATAAAATGCTAATATGAAGAAAAAGCTTTTATAAATGAGTTCATATTATGCTACGAAATACTATTAACTACTCTTAATATTCTGTATGATTAACTTGTTCCATTTAACTATTTTGAAGGAAATGACACCGACTACTCGACACACCGTGAATATGAATGAAGAGGAATTCCGTACCTTTCTAGCTTCAAACATAGCCGCGGTACAGGCTGCGCTACATACCAACAATAACCTTGGATCTGGCAGTACAGGAAATCGTGTAGGATGCACCTACAAAGAATTCACTGCCTGCAAACCTTTGGAATTTGATGGAACCGAAGGACCGATCGGATTGAAACGGTGGACCGAGAAGGTCGAATCGGTGTTTGCCATAAGTAAGTGTACTGAAGAGGACAAAGTAAAGTACGCTACGCATATCTTCACAGGTTCTGCGTTAACATGGTGGAATACCTATCTAGAGCAAGTGGGACAAGACGATGCGTACGCACTACCGTGGTCAGCATTCAAGCACTTGATGAACGAGAAATACCGTCCCAGAACCGAGGTCAATAAACTCAAGACAGAACTTAGAGGGTTACGAACCCAAGGATTTGATATTAGCACGTACGAAAGACGATTCACAGAATTGTGCCTATTGTGTCCGGGAGCATTTGAAGATGAGGAAGAGAAGATCGACGCGTTTGTGAAAGGATTACCGGAAAGAATCCAAGAAGATATAAGTTCACACGAGCCCGCCTCCATACAACAGGCATGTAGAATGGATCACAAATCGTGAACCAGATTGAAGAAAGAATTAAAGAACAGACTGCTGAAGAGGCCAATGTGAAGCAAGTCAAAAGAAAGTGGGAGGAAAACGGTGATAAGAATCACCAATACAACAACAACAGCAATTACAACAATAATCGCAACAATTATCCCAACAATCGCAACATCAATCGCAACTACAACAAACGGCCCAACAACAACAACAACAACAACAACAACAACAACAGCAACTACAACAATCATCCCAACAACAATAATAACCGCAACAACAACAACAATCAGAAGCAGCTATGCCAAAGGTGTGAAAAGAATCACTCGGGGTTCTGCACCAAATTTTGCAACAAGTGTAAAAGAAATGGTCATAGCGCGGCGAAGTGTGAGGTCTACGTACCAGGGGTTAATAGAACGAAAGGAACAAATGGTGTCGGAACGAGTAATGGCGGA
The DNA here is from genome assembly GCF_046630445.1 of Rutidosis leptorrhynchoides. Taxonomy (NCBI): domain Eukaryota; kingdom Viridiplantae; phylum Streptophyta; class Magnoliopsida; order Asterales; family Asteraceae; genus Rutidosis; species Rutidosis leptorrhynchoides. Next base: position 193,190,244 of record NC_092336.1, read on the forward strand.
GCAAGCAGTATCGGAGCAAGTTATGCCAATGTAGTTTGTTATAAATGTGGAAAACCGGGCCACATTATTAGAAATTGCCCGAACCAGGAGAACACGAATGGACAAGGCCGTGGAAGAGTTTTCAATATTAATGCGGCAGAGGCACAGGAAGACCCGGAGCTTGTTACGGGTACGTTTCTTATTGACAATAAATCTGCTTACGTTTTATTTGATTCGGGTGCGGATAGAAGCTATATGAGTATAGATTTTTGTGCTAAATTAAGTTGTCCATTGACGCCTTTGGATAGTAAATTTTTACTCGAATTAGCAAATGGTAAATTAATTTCAGCAGATAATATATGTCGGAATCGAGAAATTAAACTGGTTAGCGAAACATTTAAGATTGATTTGATACCAGTAGAGTTAGGGAGTTTTGATGTGATAATCGGTATGGACTGGTTGAAAGAAGTGAAAGCGGAGATCGTTTGTTACAAAAATGCAATTCGCATTATACGAGAAAAAGGAAAACCCTTAATGGTGTACGGAGAAAAGGGCAACACGAAGCTACATCTTATTAGTAATTTGAAGTCACAAAAACTAATAAGAAAAGGTTGCTATGCTGTTCTAGCACACGTCGAGAAAGTACAAACTGAAGAAAAGAGCATCAATGATGTTCCCGTCGCAAAAGAATTTCCTGATGTATTTCCGAAAGAATTACCGGGATTACCCCCACATCGATCCGTTGAATTTCAAATAGATCTTGTACCAGGAGCTGCACCAATAGCTCGTGCTCCTTACAGACTCGCACCCAGCGAGATGAAAGAACTACAAAGCCAATTACAAGAACTTTTAGAGCGTGGTTTCATTCGACCAAGCACATCACCGTGGGGAGCTCCTGTTTTGTTTGTCAAGAAGAAAGATGGTACATTCAGGTTGTGTATCGACTACCGAGAGTTGAACAAACTTACCATCAAGAACCGCTACCCACTACCGAGAATCGATGACTTATTTGATCAGCTACAAGGCTCGTCTGTTTATTCAAAGATTGAGTTACGTTCCGGGTATCATCAAATGCGGGTGAAAGAAGATGATATTCCAAAGACTGCTTTCAGAACACGTTACGGTCATTACGAGTTTATGGTCATGCCGTTTAGTTTAACTAATGCACCAGCTGTGTTCATGGACCTTATGAACCGAGTGTGTGGACCATACCTTGACAAGTTTGTCATTGTTTTCATTGATGACATACTTATTTACTCAAAGAATGACCAAGAACACGGTGAACATTTGAGAAAGGTGTTAGAAGTATTGAGGAAGGAAGAATTGTACGCTAAGTTTTCAAAGTGTGCATTTTGGTTGGAAGAAGTTCAATTCCTCGGTCACATAGTGAACAAAGAAGGTATTAAGGTGGATCCGGCAAAGATAGAAACTGTTGAAAAGTGGGAAACCCCGAAAACTCCGAAACACATACGCCAGTTTTTAGGACTAGCTGGTTACTACAAAAGGTTCATCCAAGACTTTTCCAGAATAGCAAAACCCTTGGGAGAATGTTTGACGTGTTCTATGAGAGAAATGGTACTTAGAGAAGCTCATAAAACCAGATACTCAATACATCCTGGAACGGGGAAGATGTACAAGGATCTCAAGAAACATTTTTGGTGGCCGGGTATGAAAGCCGATGTTGCTAAATACGTGGGAGAATGTTTGACGTGTTCTAAGGTCAAAGCTGAGCATCAGAAACCATCAGGTCTACTTCAACAACCCGAAATCCCGGAATGGAAATGGGAAAACATTACCATGGATTTCATCATTAAATTGCCAAGGAATGCAAGTGGTTTTGATACTATTTGGGTAATAGTTGATCGTCTCACCAAATCAGCACACTTCCTGCCAATAAGAGAAGATGACAAGATGGAGAAGTTAGCACGACTGTATTTGAAGGAAGTCGTCTCCAGACATGGAATACCAATCTCTATTATCTCTGATAGGGATGGCAGATTTATTTCAAGATTCTGGCAGACATTACAGCAAGCATTAGGAACTCGTCTAGACATGAGTACTGCCTATCATCCACAAACTGATGGGCAGAGTGAAAGGACGATACAAATGCTTGAAGACATGCTTCGAGCATGTGTTATTAATTTCGGAAACAGTTGGGATCGACATCTACCGTTAGCAGAATTTTCCTACAACAACAGCTACCATTCAAGCATTGAGATGGCGCCGTTTGAAGCACTTTATGGTAGAAAGTGCAGGTCTCCGATTTGTTGGAGTGAAGTGGGAGATAGACAGATTACGGGTCCGGAGATTATACAAGAAACTACCGAGAAGATCATCCAAATTCAACAACGGTTGAAAACCGCCCAAAGTCGACAAAAGAGCTACGCTGACATTAAAAGAAAAGATATAGAATTTGAAATTGGAGAGATGGTCATGCTTAAAGTTGCACCTTGGAAAGGCGTTGTTCTATTTGGTAAACGAGGGAAATTAAATCCAAGGTATATTGGACCATTCAAGATTATTGATCGTGTCAGACCAGTAGCTTACCGACTTGAGTTACCTCAACAACTCGCGGCTGTACATAACACTTTCCATGTCTCGAATTTGAAGAAATGTTTTGCTAAAGAAGATCTCACTATTCCGTTAGATGAAATCCAAATCAACGAAAAACTTCAATTCATCGAAGAACCCGTCGAAATAATGGATCGTGAGGTTAAAAGACTTAAGCAAAACAAGATACCAATTGTTAAGGTTCGATGGAATGCTCGTAGAGGACCCGAGTTCACCTGGGAGTGTGAAGATCAGATGAAGAAGAAATACCCGCATCTATTTCCAGAAGATTCGTCAACACCTTCAACAGCTTAAAATTTCGGGACGAAATTTATTTAACGGGTAGGTACTGTAGTGACCCGAACTTTTCCATGTTTATATATATTAATTGAGATTGATATTTACATGATTAAATGTTTCCAACATGTTAAGCAATCAAACTTGTTAAGACTTGATTAATTGAAATATGTTTCATATAGACAATTGACCACCCAAGTTGACCGGTGATTCACGAACGTTAAAACTTGTAAAAACTATATGATGACATATATATGGATATATATATAGTTAACATGATACTATGATAAGTAAACATATCATTAAGTATATTAACAATGAACTACATATGTAAAAACAAGACTACTAACTTAATGATTTTTAAACGAGACATATATGTAACGATTATCGTTTTAAAGACATTTAATGTATATATATCATATTAAGAGATATTCATACATGATAATATCATGATAATATAATAATTTAAAATCTCATTTGATATTATAAACATTGGGTTAACAACATTTAACAAGATCGTTAACCTAAAGGTTTCAAAACAACAGTTACATGTAACGACTAACGATGACTTAACGACTCAGTTAAAATGTATATACATGTAGTGTTTTAATATGTATTTATACACTTTTGAAAGACTTCAATACACTTATCAAAATACTTCTACTTAACAAAAATGCTTACAATTACATCCTCGTTCAGTTTCATCAACAATTCTACTCGTATGCACCCGTATTCGTACTCGTACAATACACAGCTTTTAGATGTATGTACTATTGGTATATACACTCCAATGATCAGCTCTTAGCAGCCCATGTGAGTCACCTAACATATGTGGGAACCATCATTTGGCAACTAGCATGAAATATCTCATAAAATTACAAAAATATGAGTAATCATTCATGACTTATTTACATGAAAACAAAATTACATATCCTTTATATCTAATCCATACACCAACGACCAAAAACACCTACAAACACTTTCATTCTTCAATTTTCTTCATCTAATTGATCTCTCTCAAGTTCTATCTTCAAGTTCTAAGTGTTCTTCATAAATTCCAAAAGTTCTAGTTTCATAAAATCAAGAATACTTTCAAGTTTGCTAGCTCACTTCCAATCTTGTAAGGTGATCATCCAACCTCAAGAAATCTTTGTTTATTACAGTAGGTTATCATTCTAATACAAGGTAATAATCATATTCAAACTTTGGTTCAATTTCTCATATCCGAAGGGTGTCCCGGAATGATGGGGATATTCTTATATATGCATCTTGTTAATGTCGGTTACCAGGTGTTCACCATATGAATGATTTTTATCTCTATGTATGGGATGTGTATTGAAATATGAAATCTTGTGGTCTATTGTTACGATTTGATATATATAGGTTAAACCTATAACTCACCAACATTTTTGTTGACGTTTAAAGCATGTTTATTCTCAGGTGAATATTAAGAGCTTCCGCTGTTGCATACTAAAATAAGGACAAGATTTGGAGTCCATGTTTGTATGATATTGTGTAAAAACTGCATTCAAGAAACTGATTTCGATGTAACATATTTGTATTGTAAACCATTATGTAATGGTCGTGTGTAAACAGGATATTTTAGATTATCATTATTTGATAATCTACGTAAAGCTTTTTAAACCTTTATTTATGAAATAAAGGTTATGGTTTGTTTTAAAAATGAATGCAGTCTTTGAAAAACGTCTCATATAGAGGTCAAAACCTCGCAACGAAATCAATTAATATGGAACGTTTTTAATCAATAAGAACGGGACATTTCACCAAAGGCGTCAATGGACAACTTAATTTAGCACAAAAATCTCTACTCATATAGCTTCTATCCGCACCCGAATCAAATAAAACGTAAGCAGATTTATTGTCAATAAGAAACGTACCCGTAACAAGCTCCGGGTCTTCCTGTACCTCTGCCGCATTAATATTGAAAACTCTTCCGCGGCCTTGTCCATTCGTGTTCTCCTGGTTCGGGCAATTTCTAATAATGTGGCCCGGTTTTCCACATTTATAACAAACTACATTGGCATAACTTGCTCCGACACTACTTGCTCCACCATTACTCGTTCCGACACCATTTGTTCCTTTCGTTCTATTAACCCCTGGTCCGTAGACCTCACACTTCGCCGCGCTATGACCATTTCTTTTACACTTGTTGCAAAATTTGGTGCAGAACCCCGAGTGATACTTTTCACACCTTTGGCATAGCTGCTTCTGATTGTTGTTGTTGTTGTTGCGGTTATTATTGTTGTTGGGATGATTGTTGTAGTTGCTGTTGTTGTTGTTGTTGTTGTTGTTGGGCCGTTTGTTGTAGTTGCAATTGATGTTGCGATTGTTGGGATAACTGTTGCGATAATTGTTGTAATTGCTGTTGTTGTTTTATTGGTGATATTCTTATCACCGTTTTCCTCCCACTTTCTTTTGACTTGCTTCACATTGGCCTCTTCAGCAGTCTGTTCTTTAATTCTTTCTTTAATCTGGTTCACTAGTTTGTGAGCCATTCTACATGCCTGTTGTATGAAGGCGGGCTCGTGTGAACTTATATCTTCTTGGATTCTTTCCGGTAATCCTTTCACAAACGCGTCGATCTTCTCTTCCTCATCTTCGAATGCTCTCGGACACAATGGGCACAATTCTGTGAATTGTCTTTCGTACGTGGTAATATCAAATCCTTGGGTTCGTAACCCTCTAAGTTCTGTCTTGAGCTTGTTGACCTCGGTTCTGGGACGGTACTTCTCGTTCATCAAGTGCTTGAATGCTGACCACGGTAGCGCGTACGCATCGTCTTGTCCCACTTGCTCTAGATAGGTATTCCACCATGTTAACGCAGAACCTGTGAAGGTATGCGTAGCGTACTTCACTTTGTCCTCTTCAGTACACTTACTTATGGTAAACACCTATTCGACCTTCTCGGTCCACCGTTTCAATCCGATCGGTCCTTCGGTTCCATCAAATTCCAAAGGTTTGCAGGCAGTGAATTCTTTGTAGGTGCATCCTACACGATTTCCTATACTGCTAGATCCAAGGTTATTGTTGGTATGTAGCGCAGCCTGTACTGCGGCTATGTTTGAAGCTAGAAAAGTACGGAATTTCTCTTCATTCATATTCACGGTGTATCGAGTAGTCGGTGCCATTTCCTTCAAAATAGTCAAATGGAACAAGTTAATCATACAGAATATTAAGAGTAGTTAATAGTATTTCGTAGCATAATATGAACTCATTTATAAAAGGTTTTTCTTCATATTAGCGTTTTATAAGTTTAAATTCGGGTAGTACCTACCCGTTAAGTTCATACTTAGTAGCTAATATACAATTCAACTAGTCCAATTCTATATGAAAAACTGATTATAATAATATTTTGCGTTCAAACTTTTACACAATATTTTACAAACTTACAATACAGCTTATTTTACATATAGCATGAAATATAGCACACAATAAATTTGATACAAGATGGTTGTGAAGATAATTCTAGCTAGTACACAAGTCGTTCAGCAAAGGCAATAAAGACACGTAATTCATACGTCCAGAAACAAGTCATGCATTCTGGTTTTACTAGGATTACTTCCCATCCTTGGTCTTGTGGAACATAACCGTTATGGACGTTAATAAGATAGTGTGTTGTAATGTCGTCAAAGGGACGAGGGTTACGTAATGTCCAACAGTCCCGTAACAATCTAAAAACCTCATTTCTTACCCCAATTACCGACTCCGTCACTTGTGGGAACGTTTTGTTTAATAGTTGTAGCCCGATGTTCTTGTTCTCACTTTGGTGAGAAGCGAACATTACTAATCCGTAAGCATAAAATTCTTCTTTATGTTGCATGTTAGCCGCTTTTTCTAAATCACGAAGTCCAATATTCGGATATATTGAGTCAAAATAATTTCTTAACCCATTGCGTAAAATAGCATTTGGGTTCCCCGCAATATATGCGTCAAAGTAAACACATCGTAACTTATGGATTTCCCAATGTGATATCCCCATCTTTCAAACGAAAGTCTTTTATAAACCAAGGCATTCTTGGAACGTTCTTCGAATGTCTTACAAACTGATCTCGCCTTAAATAGTTGTGCCGAAGAATTCTGACCGACTCTAGACAAGATTTCATCAATCATGTCTCCGGGTAGGTCTCTTAAAATATTGGGTTGTCTATCCATTTTGTGTTTTTATACTGTAAAATAGACAAGAGTTAGATTCATAAAAAAAAATACTTATTAATACAAGCAATTTTTACATATATCATAAAGCATAAGCACACTATATTACATATATTACACCACACGAATACAACTATCTTATTCCGACTCGCTTGTTTCTTCTTCTTCGGTTTTGGTTCGTTTTGCCAAGTTTCTAGGGATATATGATGTTCCCCTAATACGAGCCGTCATTTTCCACATTGGTTTAGAAAAACCTGGTGGTTTAGAGGTTCTCGGGTCATTGTTACAACTTAAGGACTTCGGGGGTTGACGATACATATAAAGTTCATCGGGGTTGGAATTAGATTTCTCTATTTTTATGCCCTTTCCCTTATTATTTTCTTTTGCCTTTTTAAATTCAGTTGGGGTAATTTCTATAACATCATCGGAATTCTCGTCGGAATCCGATTCATCGGAGAATTGGTAATCCTCCCAATATTTTGCTTCCTTGGCGGAAACACCATTGACCATAATTAACCTTGGTCGGTTGGTTGAGGATTTTCTTTTACTTAACCGTTTTATTATTTCCCCCACCGGTTCTATTTCTTCATCCAGTTCCGATTCTTCTTCCGGTTCCGATTCTTCTTCCGGTTCCGACTCTTCTTCCGGTTCCTCTTCGGGAACTTGTGAATCAGTCCACGAATCATTCCAATATACATTTGACTCTTCATTATTATTAGGTGAGTCAATGGGACTTGTTCTAGAGGTAGACATCTATCACATAATATCAAACGCGTTAAGAGATTAATATATCACATAATATTCACATGTTAAAAATATATAGTTTCCAACAAAATTTGTTAAGCAATCATTTTTCAAGTAAACACGGTCGAAGTCCAGACTCACTAATGCATCCTAACAAACTCGATAAGCCACACTAATGCAAAATTCAGGTTCTCTAAGACCAACGCTCGGATACCAACTGAAATGTCTCGTTCTTATTGATTAAAAACGTTTCATATTAATTGATTTCGTTGCGAGGTTTTGACCTCTATATGAGACGTTTTTCAAAGACTGCATTTATTTTAAAACAAACCATAACCTTTATTTCATCAATAAAGGTTTAAAAAGCTTTACGTAGATTATCAAATAATGATAATCTTAAATATCCTGTTTACACACGACCATTACATAATGATTTACAATACAAATATGTTACAACAAAATAAGTTTCTTGAATGCAGTTTTTACACAATATCATACAAGCATGGACTCCAAATCTCGTCCTTATTTAAGTATGCGACAGCGGAAGCTCTTAATAATCACCTGAGAATAAACATGCTTCTATCAAATCATAATAATAGACGACTAGATTTCATATTTCAATACACATCCCATACATAGAGATAAAAATCATTCATATGGTGAACACCCGGTAACCGACATTAACAAGATGCATATATAAGAATATCCCCATCATTCCGGGACACCCTTCGGATATGATATAAATTTCGAAGTACTAAAGCATCCGGTACTTTGGATGGGGTTTGTTAGGCCCAATAGATCTATCTTTAGGATTCGCGTCAATTAGGGTGTCTGTTCCCTAATTCTTAGATTACCAGACTTAATAAAAAGGGGCATATTCGATTTCGATAATTCAACCATAGAATGTAGTTTCACGTACTTGTGTCTATTTTGTAAATCATTTATAAAACCTGCATGTATTCTCATCCCAAAAATATTAGATTTTAAAAGTGGGACTATAACTCACTTTCACAGATTTTTACTTCGTCGGGAAGTAAGACTTGGCCACTGGTTGATTCACGAACCTATAACAATATATACATATATATATCAAAGTATGTTCAAAATATATTTACAACACTTTTAATATATTTTGATGTTTTAAGTTTATTAAGTCAGCTGTCCTCGTTAGTAACCTACAACTAGTTGTCCACAGTTAGATGTACAGAAATAAATCGATAAATATTATCTTGAATCAATCCACGACCCAGTGTATACGTATCTCAGTATTGATCACAACTCAAACTATATATATTTTGGAATCAACCTCAACCCTGTATAGCTAACTCCAACATTCACATATAGAGTGTCTATGGTTGTTCCGAAATATATATAGATGTGTCGACATGATAGGTCGAAACATTGTATACGTGTCTATGGTATCTCAAGATTACATAATATACAATACAAGTTGATTAAGTTATGGTTGGAATAGATTTGTTACCAATTTTCACGTAGCTAAAATGAGAAAAATTATCCAATCTTGTTTTACCCATAACTTCTTCATTTTAAATCCGTTTTGAGTGAATCAAATTGCTATAGTTTCATATTGAACTCTATTTTATGAATCTAAACAGAAAAAGTATAGGTTTATAGTCAGAAAAATAAGTTACAAGTCGTTTTTGTAAAGGTAGTCATTTCAGTCGAAAGAACGACGTCTAGATGACCATTTCAGAAAACATACTTCCACTTTGAGTTTAACCATAATTTTTGGATATAGTTTCATGTTCATAATAAAAATCATTTTCTCAGAATAACAACTTTTAAATCAAAGTTTATCATAGTTTTTAATTAACTAACCCAAAACAGCCCGCGGTGTTACTACGACGGCGTAAATCCGGTTTTACGGTGTTTTTCGTGTTTCCAGGTTTTAAATCATTAAGTTAGCATATCATATAGATATAGAACATGTGTTTAGTTGATTTTAAAAGTCAAGTTAGAAGGATTAACTTTTGTTTGCGAACAAGTTTAGAATTAACTATACTATGTTCTAGTGATTACAAGTTTATACCTTCGAATAAGATAGCTTTATATGTATGAATCGAATGATGTTATGAACATCATTACTACCTTAAGTTCCTTGGATAAACCTACTGGAAAAGAGAAAAATGGATCTAGCTTCAACAGATCCTTGAATGGCTCGAAGTTCTTGAAGCAGAATCATGACACGAAAACAAGTTCAAGTAAGATCATCACTTGAAATAAGATTGTTATAGTTATAGAAATTGAACCAAAGTTTGAATATAATTATTACCTTGTATTAGAATGATAACCTACTGTAAGAAACAAATATTTCTTGAGGTTGGATGATCACCTTACAAAATTGGAAGTGAGCTAGCAAACTTGAAAGTATTCTTGATTTTATGTAACTAGAACTTGTAGAATTTATGAAGAACACTTAGAACTTAAAGATAGAAATTGAGAGAGATCAATTAGATGAAGAAAATTGAAGAATGAAAGTGTTTGTAGGTGTTTTTGGTCGTTGGTGTATGGATTAGATATAAAGGATATGTAATTTTGTTTTCATGTAAATAAGTCATGAATGATTACTCATATTTTTGTAATTTTATGAGATATTTCATGCTAGTTGCCAAATGATGGTTCCCACATATGTTAGGTGACTCACATGGGCTGCTAAGAGCTTATCATTGGAGTGTATATACCAATAGTACATACATCTAAAAGCTGTGTATTGTACGAGTACGAATACGGGCGCATACGAGTAGAATTGTTGATGAAACTGAATGAGGATGTAATTGTAAGAATTTTTGTTAAGTAGAAGTATTTTGATAAGTGTATTGAAGTCCTTCAAAAGTGTATAAATACATATTAAAACACTACATGTATATACATTTTAACTGAATCGTTAAGTCATCGTTAGTCGTTACATGTAAGTGTTGTTTTGAAACCTTTAGGTTAACGATCTTGTTAAATGTTGTTAACCCAATGTTTATAATATTAAATGAGATTTTAAATTATTATATTATCATGATATTATCATGTATGAATATCTCTTAATATGATATATATACATTAAATGTCTTTACAACGATAATCGTTACATATATGTCTCGTTTAAAAATCATTAAGTTAGTAGTCTTGTTTTTACATATGTAGTTCATTGTTAATATACTTAATGATATGTTTACTTATCATAGTATCATGTTAACTATATATATATATCCATATATATGTCATCATATAGTTTTTACAAGTTTTAACGTTCGTGAATCACCGGTCAACTTGGGTGGTCAATTGTCTATATGAAACATATTTGAATTAATCAAGTCTTAACAAGTTTGATTGATTAACATGTTGGAAACATTTAATCATGTAAATATCAATCTCAATTAATATATATAAACATGGAAAAGTTCGGGTCACTACAGTTTTCTTGTTTGCCGACGGTTTTAATTATATAATATAATATATATATATATATATATATATATATATATATATATATATATATATATATATATATATATATATATATATATATATATATATATAATTTTTAGAATTAATTATATATTATATTCATGTGCATAGTTGACTTGTAATTTTTAGTCCGTTGCATCGCGCGTTGAGAGTTGACTCTGGTCCCGGTTCCGGATTTTCGAACGTCCTTGCGTACAATTTAATATCTTGTACTTTGCATTTTGCGGCTCATACTCTTGTAATTTTTAGACGTTTCTCATCAATAATTTGAACCACTTTGATTGTACTTTGTACTTTTTAGATTTTTGGTCATTTGCGTCTTCAAATCGTCGAATCTGTCTTTTGTCTTCACCTTTTATTATTTAAACGAATATCACTTGTAAATAGAACAATTGCAACCAAAAGCTTGTCTTTCTTGAAGGATAATGCTATGAAATATATGTTCGTTTTTAGCATTATTAAATATTCCCACACTTGAGCGTTGCTTATCCTCAAGCAATATAGTCTTGAAATAAAAATACTAGAATCACTTCTTTATTCTTCACACTTTGTACATCAGTGATTTCTATACGGCGGTATGAACAATGGTAGCAACGATGTGGTTTACAGTCCCACATGACTATGAAAATTTAGATCCTTTAGGAAATTGGATCTTTATGAAAACATTTGATCTTTTTGAAAATTCAATCTAGCTTTTACCCTAGATAAGTTTTCCGGAATAACCCTTCACCGGTGTTTGCAAAATGTTTTTATGGGTTTTGTGGGTTTCAGATTTAAAAATTTTAGCTCAAAACTTGCGGTTTTGTGTCACCCACTTGCTAACCTTGTATTGGGAAAGCAACACGTCCAGTTTACTTGCTCCGTACATTACCTTTCGGTAAACTACCGTCCGGTTGTAAAGGAAAGCGTTGAACAAGCAACTGTTAAGGCAATGTCCCGTGACATGCTTTTGATTATGGTCTATAACGTGTCGGATGTAATTACTATCCTTTGTAGGAGTAATAGTAAAGATCATCCTATAGTTTTTCGGTCTGGCACAAGGTCCTGTCTTTGACCATGCTATGCAACCACCGTTCTTACGGTTGACACCCGATTTGGTTCAGGTGACCTAATGAATTCCAGGTGAATTCCTAGGATTTTACGTTCAATGTTAATGAACGCATTGAAAATAGGGTTTTTAGAAAACAAATCGGTTTGTAATTTAATCAAAATATTTTCTCGTTCAAGCTCGAGTTTAGATATCATCGAATTCCATGAGTTTGTAATTCTCAATCTTTAAGGTCAATCTCAAGGATTGAGTAATATCAGGCTTAATAGCTGATTTTTGATTTTTAAGGAGATTATCCTTTCTGGGGATCTGATTCATTAGTCTTATAAGCTAATTTCCATGGTGCCCCCCATTGTACGAGACAGATCCTCTCATGGTTAGGATAAGTCCGACCACTTGGCGACCCTGTTTGATGCTGAGGTCCGTGGATTTCCAGCTGATTTTCGAGAAAACTTTTTAAGGTTTTTCGTAGACTCTACAACTGGTCTGGACGACAACTTCCTGACCTAAATCAAGAAGCGCATGTCTTTTTCTCGGAAGACTTTACTTCCTTTTTAAATTCTATTACAATAAACTGGGTAAAACTTGATTAAAATCATCCAAAACAAAAGTATCTTCAATTATTTGTACAAAAATATGTGACATATGTTCTAAATAACTTGGTAAATTTTTCCCACACTTGACATTTATTTTCCTTTCTTTGCCTTTTTATTTTCCTCTATTCCATTTTAAATGAATTCTAACATTTTGGGTTGTTTCTCAATTTATGTCCTTTCCGAGGTAACAATAATTTCGGTGCTAACACCTAGTTTTATCGTTCATAAATTTGTATAAACATGATTTTGAGTTCATTTAATTGAAAATTTTGAAATTTTTTACTAGAATTGGGTAGTCAGTATATAAGACTAGGGCTGTTCTTTATTATCAGAGAGCACTAGATTCTAATACAACTACTGCGTTACTAGTATTTTTAATGGTAACCAAGTGTATAAGTCAAAAATTTTAAAAATTCGAAAGAGTTTAACTCCTTCCCACACTTAAGATCTTGCAATGCCCTCATTTGCAAGAAATCAGTAACAATTTAAATTATTGAGGGTGATTAGCGTAGAAAAATGATTAAATTTTACCAAAGTTTCCAAACATATTGGCGTTTGTTTGTTGAATGATAAATGTAACATCCCGGGTAAACGTTCCCCGTATAATGATATTGTTCGCTTTGCCCGTAGGCGCACGAATTTTTCTTGGCGACCAAACACGACGAGCACTTTCCCAGGAGGTCACCCATCCTGGTAGTGCTCTCGCCTGAACACGCTTAACTGCAGAGTTCGTAGTGCTCTCGCCTGAACACGCTTAACTGCAGAGTTCTCATGAGATCTGCTGCGCTTGTGGTCCCAAAACGCGTCATGCTAGGAAAGGTCTCCACACCCTTATAAGGCATGCTTCGTTCTCCTCTCCAACTTATGTGGGACGGATGTAACAAGGATGTTACAATCCTCCCCCCTAATGGGACACAGCGTCCTCGCTGTGCACGTTTGGTCCGGGGCCTGTATAACGACCCTCATTTTTTTCTTTCCATCTATATAATGCCCTAACAAAAGATTTAAGTAAAATGAATAAACTCTAAGTATTAATAAAAGGTCGTTATATACATACGAAATTAACGAACGTTAAACGAATAATGAATTTTATTCAACAACGTACGCGTAAGAATTTTTATAAAAAAATTATGTCATAACATGAATACATAGAAAATACTTATATTATTTTTTTTAGTTAATATATTATACAATTAACTATATAATAAATACAAGTATATATAAATGTAGTAACATATATAAAACTAATAAAATTATAAAGTAATAATTTAATTAAAAAAAACACATTTAGTATTTATAATTCCATAAATACCGAATATATATTTATATTTATCAAAATTCGTATTTAATAATTAAATAAAAATAGAAATTAAGTTAGTTAACATTATTAGAACTATGAAATATATATATTCTGTTTTTATAAAAAAAAAATATATAAACACCCATCAAGGGCTTCGGCCGTTTGTAAAAAAAAAGAGTATTTTTTATATATAAACTAGATCTAGATCCACTTTTATTTATTTTATTCCTACTTTTAATTTTACTTTTATTTATTTATATTTTGAAATGATGGCATGACTGGCCATAAATACTTTTAATTTTTTTTCAAGACACTAGTTATTTTTTTATATAAACTTTTGTATTTTGTATTTTCTCTTTACTAAAAATTTTAACTATAAATACCATAGCCTAGTCCACAAATTTTGTACACCAAAAACTTGAAGAATTCTCTCTCAAATCTCTGGAATTTTTTTTTGTAAGTTCTCTATATTTTTTTTTTATAATTTTATTTCAGTTTTTATTATGTTTTTATGTTAGGCGATTGTTAAATGCAAATTAAATTCAAGTTAATTATAAATAAAAAAATAAATACATGATAATTAGTATAAAGTATCATAATGGTTATAAAAATTATTTTTATGATTTATATATTCGGAAATTATATTAATTTATATTTAAAAACGAATTATTAAATTATCGGTAAATACATGTAAATGCATAATAAATATTAAACGAATTTATATAACTGATCTAATAATTTTCGAGTGTCACACATGATATAAAAACATTTTTGGAACTGAATGTTTGGTTTATTTATCATTTTATATATTTATTTTCTATTTATCATTGTTTCGGTAATTATATGTAAATACACATAAATAGAGATAAAAGGTTTTTAAATAATGATAACTATATGTACTGAAGGAAAACAGTTGGAAAACAATTAAAAATGATGTAAAAATTATTTTTAGAATTATTAACTATTTATTTATATTTAATTCCGATTATATACATAAAACAAAACAAAATTTGAAATAAATAGTTAAGTCAGTAATATAAGTATACAAATAATTTTCCTGAGATTTTAATACTTGAACAAACAAGCGAAAATTATAAAAGTTGAATTTCAAAGTCGAATTATATTTTTTTATTATTTAATATTGGAAATAATGCAAATTTCGAATTAAATATTTAAATCTGTAACATATATATATAAATAATTTTCTTGAGTTTAGTACACTTATGGAAGGTCACGAAAAATATAAAATATTTTATTTGAGTTAAATTGGTATTTTATACATAATTAACTATGAATTATTGTAAACCGAGAGCAAAATTTGAAATAAATACTTAAACATCATAACAATGAATTATAAAATTTTCCTATGTTTATATTGATCAGTAGATCCTAAGAAAATATTAGATGTGATTTAAAACATGTTTATCTATTTAATTGTATTTAGCTATTAAAACAATAATAGCAAATAATAATTAATGCATAAAAACAAGTATTAATGTATAGAAAATTTTTATAAAGTTTTAAACATGTTACCTTCTAATAAGAAGTCAATAAAATATTAGTAAGCATTATTAGACAATTATTAATGCTTATATTGATCTAAAACTTAAATTTAAACTATATATATATATATATATATATATATATATATATATATATATATATATATATATATATATATATATATATATATATATATATATATATATATATGTATGTATGTATCCTTACATGTATAATAAATATAAGATATAAATTAAAATACTAAACCCTAAACCTTTAATACTACCTTTAATTACTACTACACTAATTTAACCTACTTATCTAATACTACTATTATTACTTATAAGTATAACTTAAACTTTAAACCTAAAACGTATTGGAAGGGTATATTAGACGGGTATAGATCTTGATCTTTCTCGGAGGAGTGGACGCTCGAAAGTCTAGGCGGAGAGTTTGGGCTTCCGATTTAAAGGGTCCTGTGGCTCAGAACCCTATGACCTGAAAAGGCCATTCGAATTGAAAGTGTTAGATTGGAAGTTCGTCTAATATGAAAAGCCTTTTCAAAATGAGAAACCTTCTTTAATAAGAAACTTACTAAACATGGAAACTTAGTAAAGTAAACTACACTTAAACATTCATAAATTTATCTTAACAAAGGGCAAAACATCTAAACTATTCTCAACTTATTCTTAGGTTGACTTCTCTGTGCTTCGATCATCCATACTTTCTCTTTAAGGAATACTTTCACTCACCGAATTACTAAGGTGACTTTCATAGCCCCACTCTTATTGCTATAGCACTTTTTATACTTACTGGGGTAAGACACATGCTGCTTTTATACTTTAAACAACTTAGACACAAGTACGAACTTAAACTGTGCTATGACTAGCTTATGCTACTAAGACCCCACAGTGATATTGTTTAATTGCTTTCAGGATAAGGCATTCTTAATTATTGGGGGTAGGCCTATCGGGAGTAACGTCCCCGATACATTTGACCGCGATGTCTTTGTATTACTTAATAATGATTTAAACATGGTGATAAGGTACTGTCAACTTATCATCGGGGCAACAAAACAAACGTTTAGTCTAAAATATCATGAATCAGTACTACTTTTGGATCTGTGTGATCTACTTTTATAACAAATCTTGTGGTCTAAGAACAAACGGTCAATCATATTTGTTAAACCTATGAATTTCACTCAACCTTTTTGGTTGACACTTTTAGCATGCTTGTCTCAGGTACTGAATGATCAGGACCTCTATATCTACTGCTTATGTGATGACTTACTTGGCTAGGATCAAGACTTATCGCATATTTACTTTTCTGCATTTGAACAATTTATAATTCTTGTAACGACATTATTAATCCTTCCGCTGCAAATTTGGTTTTATTCATATAGTATTTGTTCTCATTTTATAATATGTTGGTATGTATTATGATATTGAATCACATTTCGCCCAGGCCCTAACTGGGGGTGTGACAGATTGGTATCAGAGCCAGGTTGTTATAGAGAACCAGGATTGCATACAAGCATGGACTCCAAATCTCGTCCTTATTTAAGTATACGACAGCGGAAGCTCTTAATAATCACCTGAGAATAAACATGCTTAAAACGTCAACAAAAATGTTGGTGAGTTATAGGTTTAACCTATATATATCAAATCGTAACAATAGACCATAAGATTTCATATTTCAATACACATCCCATACATAGAGATAAAAATCATTCATATGGTGAACACCTGGTAACCGACATTAACAAGATGCATATATAAGAATATCCCCATCATTCCGGGACACCCTTCGGATATGATATAAATTTCGAAGTACTAAAGCATCCGGTACTTTGGATGGGGTTTGTTAGGCCCAATAGATCTATCTTTAGGATTCGCGTCAATTAGGGTGTCTGTTCCCTAATTCTTAGATTACCAGACTTAATAAAAAGGGGCATATTCGATTTCGATAATTCAACCACAGAATGTAGTTTCACGTACTTGTGTCTATTTTGTAAATCATTTATAAAACCTGCATGTATTCTCATCCCAAAATATTAGATTTTAAAAGTGGGACTATAACTCACTTTCACAGATTTTTACTTCGTCGAGAAGTAAGACTTGGCCACTGGTTGATTCACGAACCTATAACAATATATACATATATATCAAAGTATGTTCAAAATATATTTACAACATTTTTAATATATTTTGATGTTTTAAGTTTATTAAGTCAGCTGTCCTTGTTAGTAACCTACAACTAGTTGTCCACAGTTAGACATACAGAAATAAATCGATAAATATTATCTTGAATCAATCTACGACCCAGTGTATACGTATCTCAGTATTGATCACAACTCAAACTATACATATTTTGGAATCAACCTCAACCCTGTATAGCTAACTCCAACATTCACATATAGAGTGTCTATGGTTGTTCCGAAATATATATAGATGTGTCGACATGATAGGTCGAAACATTGTATACGTGTCTATGGTATCTCAAGATTACATAATATACAATACAAGTTGATTAAGTTATGGTTGGAATAGATTTGTTACCAATTTTCACGTAGCTAAAATGAGAAAAATTATCCAATCTTGTTTTACTCATAACTTCTTCATTTTAAATCCGTTTTGAGTGAATCAAATTGCTATGGTTTCATATTGAACTCTATTTTATGAATCTAAATAGAAAAAGTATAGGTTTATAGTCGGAAAAATAAGTTACAAGTCGTTTTTGTAAAGGTAGTCATTTCAGTCGAAAGAACGACGTCTAGATGACCATTTTAGAAAACATACTTCCACTTTGAGTTTAACCATAATTTTTGAATATAGTTTCATGTTCATAATAAAAATCATTTTCTCAGAATAACAACTTTTAAATCAAAGTTTATCATAGTTTTTAATTAACTAACCCAAAACAGCCCGCGGTGTTACTACGACGGCGTAAATCCGGTTTTACGGTGTTTTTCGTGTTTCCAGGTTTTAAATCATTAAGTTAGCATATCATATAGATATAGAACATGTGTTTAGTTAATTTTAAAAGTCAAGTTAGAAGGATTAACTTTTGTTTGCGAACAAGTTTAGAATTAACTAAACTATGTTCTAGTGATTACGAGTTTAAACCTTCGAATAATATAGTTTTATATATATGAATCGAATGATGTTATGAACATCATTACTACCTCAAGTTTAGTAGGTAAACCTACTGGAAGTGACAAGAAATGATCTAGCTTCAAAGGATCTTGGATGGCTTGAAAGTTCTTGAAGTAGGATCATGACACAAAAACAAGTTCAAGTAAGATTTTTACTCGAATTAAGATAGTTTATAGTTATAGAAATTGAATCAAAGTTTGAATATGAATATTACCTTGAATAAGAAAGATAACCGACTGTATATAACAAAGGTTTCTTGATCTTAGATGATTACTTGGAATGGATTAGAAAGCTTGGAAGTAAATTAGTAAACTTGAAGGGATTTTTGAAGTGTTTTTGAAGTGTTCTTCCTATGATGATTATAGCTTGATTCTTGAAGTGATTTTTGATGAAGATGATGATTAACTACTGGAAAAATACGTTCATAATAGTGTGTGTGTGTTGAGAGAGAATTAGAAAGAGAATTGGAAGTGAAATGGAGTGAATGATGAGTGGTAATTGGTGAGTGGTGAGTGGGGTTAAAAGGAGTTCTAGTTAGTTGACTAGCTCATGGTAGAAGTTAAAATTGATTAGTAATACATGACATAATCAAGATTGGAATCCCATGCTAGTTCCTATTGGTATATACCCATAGTAAGTACGTTTTGAAGCTGTGTATAATACGGGTAAGAATACGACTAGAATTCTTGATGAAAGAAAAGAATGGGAAAGTAACTGTAACCATTTTCGTTAAGTATGAGTGTTTTGATATATGTCTTGAAGTCTTCCAAAAGTATTTTAATACATCTAAATACACTACATGTATATACATTTTAACTGAGTCGTTAAGTCATCGTTAGTCGTTACATGTAAGTGTTGTTTTGAAACCTTTAAGTTAACGATCTCAATTAATGTTGTTAACCCATTGTTTATTATATCTAATGAGATGTTAAATTATTATATTATCATGATATTATGATATATTAATATATCTTAATATGATATATATACATTTAAATGTCGTTACAACGATAATCGTTACATATATGTCTCGTTTCGAAATCCTTAAGTTATTAGTCTTGTTTATATGTATATAACTCATTGTTAATATACTTATGGAGATACTTACTTATCATAATCTCATGTTAACCATATGTATATCCATATATATATCGTCATGTCGTTTTTACAAGTTTTAACGTTCGTGAATCGCCGGTCAACTTGGGTGGTCAATTGTCTATATGAAACATATTTCAATTAATCAAGTCTTAACAAGTTTGATTGCTTAACATGTTGGAAACATTTAATCATGTAAATATCAATCTAAATTAATATATATAAACATGGAAAAGTTCGGGTCACTACAGTACCTACCCATTAAATAAATTTCGTCCCGAAATTTTAAGCTGTTGAAGGTGTTGACGAATCTTCTGGAAATAGATGCGAGTATTTCTTCTTCATCTGATCTTCATGCTCCCAGGTGAACTCGGGTCCTCTACGAGCATTCCATCGAACCTTAACAATTGGTATCTTGTTTTGCTTAAGTCTTTTAACCTCACGATCCCTTATTTCGACGGGTTCTTCGATGAATTGAAGTTTTTCGTTGATTTGGATTTCATCTAACGGAATAGTGAGATCTTCTTTAGCAAAACATTTCTTCAAATTCGAAACGTGGAAAGTGTTATGTACAGCCGCGAGTTGTTGAGGTAACTCAAGTCGGTAAGCTACTGGTCCGACACGATCAATAATCTTGAATGGTCCAATATACCTTGGATTTAATTTCCCTCGTTTACCAAATCGAACAACGCCTTTCCAAGGTGCAACTTTAAGCATGACCATCTCTCCAATTTCAAATTCTATATCTTTTCTTTTAATGTCAGCGTAGCTCTTTTGTCGACTTTGGGCGGTTTTCAACCGTTGTTGAATTTGGATGATCTTCTCGGTAGTTTCTTGTATAATCTCTGGACCCGTAATCTGTCTATCCCCCACTTCACTCCAACAAATCGGAGACCTGCACTTTCTACCATAAAGTGCTTCAAACGGCGCCATCTCAATGCTTGAATGGTAGCTGTTGTTGTAGGAAAATTCTGCTAACGGTAGATGTCGATCCCAACTATTTCCGAAATCAATAACACATGCTCGTAGCATGTCTTCAAGCGTTTGTATCGTCCTTTCGCTCTGCCCATCAGTTTGTGGATGATAGGCAGTACTCATGTCTAGACGAGTTCCTAATGCTTGCTGTAATGTCTGCCAGAATCTTGAAATAAATCTGCCATCCCTATCAGAGATAATAGAGATTGGTATTCCATGTCTGGAGACGACTTCTTTCAAATACAGTCATGCTAACTTCTCCATCTTGTCATCTTCTCTTATTGGTAGGAAGTGTGCTGATTTGGTGAGACGATCAACTATTACCCAAATAGTATCAAAACCACTTGCAGTCCTTGGCAATTTAGTGATGAAATCCATGGTAATGTTTTCCCATTTCCATTCCGGGATTTTGGGTTGTTGAAGTAGACCTGATGGTTTCTGATGCTCAGCTTTGACCTTAGAACACGTCAAACATTCTCCTACGTATTTAGCAACATCGGCTTTCATACCCGGCCACCAAAAATGTTTCTTGAGATCCTTGTACATCTTCCCCGTTCCAGGATGTATTGAGTATCTGGTTTTATGAGCTTCTCTAAGTACCATTTCTCTCATATCTCCAAATTTTGGTACCTAAATCCTTTCAGCCCTATACCGGGTTCCGTCTTCCCGAATATTAAGATGCTTCTCTGATCCTTTGGGTATTTCATCCTTTAAATTTCCCTCTTTTAAAACTCCTTGTTGTGCCTCCTTTATTTGAGTAGTAATGTTATTATGAATCATTATATTCATAGATTTTACTCGAATGAGTTCTCTGTCCTTCCTGCTCAAGGCATCGGCTACCACATTTGCCTTCCCCGGGTGGTAACGAATCTCAAAGTCGTAATCATTCAATAATTCAATCCACCTACACTGCCTCATATTCAGTTGTTTTTGATTAAATATGTGTTGAAGACTTTTGTGGTCGGTATATATAATACTTTTGACCCCATATAAGTAGTGCCTCCAAGTCTTTAATGCAAAAACAACCGCGCCTAATTCCAAATCATGCGCCGTATAATTTTGTTCGTGAATCTTCAATTGTCTAGACGCATAAGCAATCACCTTCGTTCGTTGCATTAATACACAACCGAGACCTTGCTTTGATGCATCACAATAAATCACAAAATCATCATTCCCTTCAGGCAATGACAATATAGGTGCCGTAGTTAGCTTTTTCTTCAATAACTGAAACGCTTTCTCTTGTTCATCATTCCATTCAAATTTCTTCCCTTTATGCGTTAATGCAGTCAAGGGTTTTGCTATTCTGGAAAAGTCTTGGATGAACCTTCTGTAGTAACCAGCTAGTCCTAAAAACTGGCGTATGCGTTTCGGAGTTTTCGGGGTTTCCCACTTTTCAAAAGTTTCTATCTTTGCCGGAACCACCTTAATACCTTCTTTGTTCACTATGTGACCGAGGAATTGAACTTCTTCCAACCAAAATGCACACTTTGAAAACTTAGCGTACAATTCTTCCTTCCTCAATACTTCTAACACCTTTCTCAAATGTTCACCGTGTTCTTGGTCATTCTTTGAGTAAATAAGTATGTCATAAATGAAAACAATGACAAACTTGTCAAGGTATGGTCCACACACTCGGTTCATAAGGTCCATGAACACAGCTGGTGCATTAGTTAAACCAAACGGCATGACCATAAACTCGTAATGACCGTAACGTGTTCTGAAAGCAGTCTTTGGAATATCATCTTCTTTCACCCGCATTTGATGATACCCGGAACGTAAGTCAATCTTTGAATAAACAGACGAGCCTTGTAGTTGATCAAATAAGTCGTCGATTCTCGGTAGTGGGTAGCAGTTCTTGATGGTAAGTTTGTTCAACTCTCGGTAGTCGATACACAACCTGAATGTACCATCTTTCTTCTTGACAAACAAAACAGGAGCTCCCCACGGTGATGTAATTGGTCGAATGAAACCACGCTCTAAAAGTTCTTGTAATTGGCTTTGTAGTTCTTTCATCTCGCTGGGTGCGAGTCTGTAAGGAGCACGAGCTATTGGTGCAGCTCCTGGTACAAGATCTATTTGAAATTCAACGGATCGATGTGGGGGTAATCCCGGTAATTCTTTCGGAAATACATCGGGAAATTCTTTTGCAATGGGAACATCATTGATGCTCTTTTCTTCAGTTTGTACTTTATCGACGTGTGCTAGAACAGCATAGCAACCTTTTCTTATTAGTTTTTGTGCCTTCAAATTACTAATAAGATGTAGCTTCGTGTTGCCCTTTTCTCCGTACACCATTAAGGGTTTTCCTTTTTCTCGTATAATGCGAATTGCATTTTTGTAACAAACGATCTCTGCTTTCACTTCTTTCAACCAGTCCATACCGATTATCACATCAAAACTCCCTAACTCTACAGGTATCAAATCAATCTTAAATGTTTCGCTAACCAGTTTAATTTCTCGATTCCGACATATATTATCTGCTGAAATTAATTTACCATTTGCTAATTCGAGTAAATATTTACTATCCAAAGGCGTCAATGGACAACTTAATTTAGCACAAAAATCTCTACTCATATAGCTTCTATCCGCACCCGAATCAAATAAAACGTAAGCTGATTTATTGTCAATAAGAAACGTACCCGTAACAAGCTCCGGGTCTTCCTGTGCCTCTGCCGCATTAATATTGAAAACTCTTCCGCGGCCTTGTCCATTCATGTTCTCCTGGTTCGGGCAATTTCTAATAATGTGGCCCAGTTTTCCACATTTATAACAAACTACATTGGCATAACTTGCTCCGACACTACTTGCTCCGCCATTACTCGTTCCGACACCATTTTTTCCTTTCGTTCTATTAACCCCTGGTCAGTAGACCTCACACTTCACCGCGCTATGACCATTTCTTTTACACTTGTTGCAAAATTTGGTGCAGAACCCCGAGTGATACTTTTCACACCTTTGGCATAGCTGCTTCTGATTGTTGTTGTTGTTGCGGTTATTATTGTTGTTGGGATGATTGTTGTAGTTGTTGTTGTTGTTGTTGTTGTTGTTGTTGTTGTTGTTGTTGTTGTTGTTGTTGTTGTTGGGCCGTTTGTTGTAGTTGCGATTGATGTTGCGATTGTTGGGATAATTGTTGCGATTATTGTTGTAATTGCTGTTGTTGTTGTGTTGGTGATTCTTATCACCGTTTTCCTTCCACTTTCTTTTGACTTGCTTCACATTGGCCTCTTCAGCAGTCTGTTCTTTAATTCTTTCTTCAATCTGGTTCACTAGTTTGTGAGCCATTCTACATGCATGTTGTATGGAGGAGGGCTCGTGTGAACTTATATCTTCTTGGATTCTTTCCGGTAATCCTTTCACAAACGCGTCGATCTTCTCTTCCTCATCTTCGAATGCTCCCGGACACAATAGGCATAATTCTGTGAATCGTCTTTCGTACGTGGTAATATCAAATCCTTGGGTTCGTAACCCTCTAAGTTCTGTCTTGAGCTTATTGACCTCGGTTCTGGGACGGTACTTCTCGTTCATCAAGTGCTTGAATGCTGACCACGGTAGTGCGTACGCATCGTCTTGTCCCACTTGCTCTAGATAGGTATTCCACCATGTTAACGCAGAACTTGTGAAGGTATGCGTAGCGTACTTCACTTTGTCCTCTTCAGTACACTTACTTATGGCAAACACCGATTCGACCTTCTCGGTCCACCGTTTCAATCCGATCGATCCTTCGGTTCCATCAAATTCCAAAGGTTTGCAGGCAGTGAATTCTTTGTAGGTGCATCCTACACGATTTCCTGTACTGTTAGATCCAAGGTTATTGTTGGTATGTAGCACAGCCTGTACTGCGGCTATGTTTGAAGCTAGAAAAGTACGGAATTCCTCTTCATTCATATTCACGGTGTGTCGAGTAGTCGGTGCCATTTCCTTCAAAATAGTCAAATGGAACAAGTTAATCATACAGAATATTAAGAGTAGTTAATAGTATTTCGTAGCATAATATGAACTCATTTATAAAAGCTTTTTCTTCATATTAGCGTTTTATAAGTTTAAATTCGGGTAGTACCTACCCGTTAAGTTCATACTTAGTAGCTAATATACAATTCAACTACTACAATTCTATATGAAAAACCGATTATAATAATATTTCGCGTTCAAACTTTTACACAATATTTTACAAACTTACAATACCGCTTATTTTACATATAGCATGAAATATAGCACACAATAAATTTGATACAAGATGGTTGTGAAGATAATTCTAGCTAGTACACAAGTCGTTCAGCAAAGGCAATAAAGACACGTAATTCATACGTCCAGAAACAAGTCATGCATTCTGGTTTTACTAGGATTACTTCCCATCCTTGGTCTTGTGGAACATACCCATTATGGCCGTTAATAAGACAACGTGTTGTAACGTCGTCAAAGGGACGAGGGTTACGTAATGTCCAACAGTCCCGTAACAATCTAAAAACCTCATTTCTTACCCCAATTACCGACTCCGTCACTTGTGGGAACGTTTTGTTTAATAGTTGTAGCCCGATGTTCTTGTTCTCACTTTGGTGAGAAGCGAACATTACTAATCCGTAAGCATAACATGCTTCTTTATGTTGCATGTTAGCCGCTTTTTCTAAATCACGAAGTCCAATATTCGGATATATTGAGTCAAAATAATTTCTTAACCCATTGCGTAAAATAGCATTTGGGTTCCCCGCAATATATGCGTCAAAGTAAACACATCGTAACTTATGGATTTCCCAATGTGATATCCCCCATCTTTCGAACGAAAGCCTTTTATAAACCAAGGCATTCTTGGAACGTTCTTCGAATGTCTTACAAACTGATCTCGCCTTAAATAGTTGTGCCGAAGAATTCTGACCGACTCTAGACAAGATTTCATCAATCATGTCTCCGGGTAGGTCTCTTAAAATATTGGGTTGTCTATCCATTTTGTGTTTTTATACTGTAAAATAGACAAGAGTTAGATTCATAAAAAAAATACTTATTAATACAAGCAATTTTTACATATATCATAAAGCATAAGCACACTATATTACTTATATTACACCACACGAATACAACTATCTTATTCAGACTCGCTTGTTTCTTCTTCTTCTTCGGTTTTGTTCGTTTTGCCAAGTTTCTAGGGATATATGATGTTCCCCTAATACGAGCCGTCGTTATCCACATTGGTTTAGAAAAACCTGGTGGTTTAGAGGTTCCCGGGTCATTGTTACAACTTAAGGACTTCGGGGGTTGACGATACATATAAAGTTCATCGGGGTTGGAATTAGATTTCTCTATTTTTATGCCCTTTCCCTTATTATTTTCTTTTGCCTTTTTAAATTCAGTTGGGGTAATTTCTATAACATCATCGGAATTCTCGTCGGAATCCGATTCATCGGAGAATTGGTAATCCTCCCAATATTTTGCTTCCTTGGCGGAAACACCATTGACCATAATTAACCTTGGTCGGTTGGTTGAGGATTTTCTTTTACTTAACCATTTTATTATTTCCCCCACCGGTTCTATTTCTTCATCCGGTTCCGATTCTTCTTCCGGTTCCGATTCTTCTTCCGGTTCTGACTCTTCTTCCGGTTCCTCTTCGGGAACTTGTGAATCAGTCCACGAATCATTCCAATTTACATTTGACTCTTCATTATTATTAGGTGAGTCAATGGGACTTGTTCTAGAGGTAGACATCTATCACATAATATCAAACGCGTTAAGAGATTAATATATCACATAATATTCACATGTTAAAAATATATAGTTTCCAACAAAATTTGTTAAGCAATCATTTTTCAAGTAAACACGGTCGAAGTCCAGACTCACTAATGCATCCTAACAAACTAGATAAGACACACTAATGCAAAATTCTGGTTCTCTAAGACCAACGCTCGGATACCAACTGAAATGTCCCGTTCTTATTGATTAAAAACGTTCCATATTAATTGATTTCGTTGCGAGGTTCTGACCTCTATATGAGACGTTTTTCAAAGACTGCATTCATTTTAAAACAAACCATAACCTTTATTTCATCAATAAAGGTTTAAAAAGCTTTACGTAGATTATCAAATAATGATAATCTAAAATATCCTGTTTACACACGACCATTACATAATGGTTTACAATACAAATATGTTACAACAAAATAAGTATCTTGAATGCAGTTTTTACACAATATCATACAAGCATGGACTCCAAATCTCGTCCTTATTTAAGTATGCGACAGCGGAAGCTCTTAATAATCACCTGAGAATAAACATGCTTAAAACGTCAACAAAAATGTTGGAGAGTTATAGGTTTAACCTATATATATCAAATCGTAACAATAGACCACAAGATTTCATATTTCAATACACATCCCATACATAGAGATAAAAATCATTCATATGGTGAACACCTGGTAACCGACATTAACAAGATGCATATATAAGAATATCCCCATCATTCCGGGACACCCTTCGGATATGATATAAATTTCGAAGTACTAAAGCATCCGGTACTTTGGATGGGGTTTGTTAGGCCCAATAGATCTATCTTTAGGATTCACGTCAATTAGGGTGTCTGTTCCCTAATTCTTAGATTACCAGACTTAATAAAAAGGGGCATATTCGATTTCGATAATTCAACCATAGAATGTAGTTTCACGTACTTGTGTCTATTTTGTAAATCATTTATAAAACCTGCATGTATTCTCATCCCAAAATATTAGATTTTAAAAGTGGGACTATAACTCACTTTCACAGATTTTTACTTCGTCGGGAAGTAAGACTTGGCCACTGGTTGATTCACGAACCTATAACAATATATACATATATATAATATATCAAAGTATGTTCAAAATATATTTACAACACTTTTAATATATTTTGATGTTTTAAGTTTATTAAGTCAGCTGTCCTCGTTAGTAACCTACAACTAGTTGTCCACAGTTAGATATACAGAAATAAATCGATAAATATTATCTTGAATCAATCCACGACCCAGTGTATACGTATCTCAGTATTGATCACAACTCAAACTATACATATTTTGGAATCAACCTCAACCCTGTATAGCTAACTCCAACATTCACATATAGAGTGTCTATGGTTGTTCCGAAATATATATAGATGTGTCGACATGATAGGTCGAAACATTGTATACGTGTCTATGGTATCTCAAGATTATATAATATACAATGCAAGTTGATTAAGTTATGGTTGGAATAGATTTGTTACCAATTTTCACGTAGCTAAAATGAGAAAAATTATCCAATCTTGTTTTACCCATAACTTCTTCATTTTAAATCCGTTTTGAGTGAATCAAATTGCTATGGTTTCATATTGAACTCTATTTTATGAATCTAAACAGAAAAAGTATAGGTTTATAGTCAGAAAAATAAGTTACAAGTCGTTTTTGTAAAGGTAGTCATTTCAATCGAAAGAACGACGTCTAGATGACCATTTTAGAAAACATACTTCCACTTTGAGTTTAACCATAATTTTTGGATATAGTTTCATGTTCATAATAAAAATCATTTTATCAGAATAACAACTTTTAAATCAAAGTTTATCATAGTTTTTAATTAACTAACTCAAAACAGCCCGCGGTGTTACTACGACGGCGTAAATCCGGTTTTACGGTGTTTTTCGTGTTTCCAGGTTTTAAATCATTAAGTTAGCATATCATATAGATATAGAACATGTGTTTAGTTAATTTTAAAAGTCAAGTTAGAAGGATTAACTTTTGTTTGCGAACAAGTTTAGAATTAACTAAACTATGTTCTAGTGATTACGAGTTTAAACCTTCAAATAAGATAGTTTTATATATATGAATCGAATGATGTTATGAACATAATTACTACCTCAAGTTTAGTAGGTAAACCTACTAGAAGTGACAAGAAATGATCTAGCTTCAAAGGATCTTGGATGGCTTGAAAGTTCTTGAAGTAGGATCATGACACAAAAACAAGTTCAAGTAAGATTTTTACTCGAATTAAGATAGTTTATAGTTATAGAAATTGAATCAAAGTTTGAATATGAATATTACCTTGAATAAGAAAGATAACCTACTGTATATAACAAAGGTTTCTTGATCTTAGATGATTACTTGGAATGGATTAGAAAACTTGGAAGTAAATTAGTAAACTTGAAGGGATTTTTGAAGTGTTCTTGAAGTGTTCTTCCTATGATGATTATAGCTTGATTCTTGAAGTGATTTTTGATGAAGATGATGATTAACTACTGGAAAAATACGTTCATAATAGTGTGTGTGTGTTGAGAGAGAATTAGAAAGAGAATTGGAAGTGAAATGGAGTGAATGATGAGTGGTAATTGGTGAGTGGTGAGTGGAGTTAAAAGGAGTTCTAGTTAGTTGACTAGCTCATGGTAGAAGTTAAAATTGATTAGTCATACATGACATAATCAATAGTGGAATCCCATGCTAGTTCCTATTGACATAATCAATAGTGGAATCCCGGCAGCGGCGCCAAAAATACTTGATGTCGAACGAGGTGTATATAAAATAGTTATTATTTTACTAGGAAAAACTATTAAATACGATACAATTTTACACAAGATATTTATTTATTTATAGAATGGATATACTTAAACCTTGCTACAACACTTATAGGCAGTGTACCTAATCGTACAGTAGTGTAGTTTTTAGTAAGTCCGGTTCGTTCCACAGGGAAATCTTTAAACAAAGCTCAACGCTATATTAGTTTACTTTTATAAAAATACAAATATATATATAGGTAATATTATTATTATAAAGGGGGGGTTTTTACCGTTTAATGACCGGTTTGTCGATTTTAAAACTTTAGTCGCAGTTAAAACCTAATGTAAAATATAAAATAAATACAAGACTTTAAATTAAAGCGTAAAGTAAATAACGATAATGAAATTGCGAATAATAAAAATGTGATAAAATTAAATTGCGATAATTAAAAGTACGATAATTAAAAGTGCGATTAAATAAAATAACAATAAATAAAAATGCGATAATTAGAAGTGCAATTAAATATAAAATAAAGGAAATTAAATATGAAATAAAAGAATTATGCTTATTTAAACTTCCGTAATCATGATGTTTGACGTGTTGATTTTAGTTTTATGCCCATGGGTTAATTGTCCTTTGTCCTGGATTATTCAATATGTCCGTCTGGTTTTTGTCCATAACAGTCCATCAGTCATAAATATAAATTGCAAGTGTCCTTGTCAAATTATTATTATACCCGAAGATAAATATTCCAACTAATTGGGGATTCGAATTGTAACAAGGTTTTAATACTTTGTTTAATGAATACACCAGGTTATCGACTGCGTGTAAACCAAGGTTTTACTACTTTGTTAACAATTACACCAATTACCCTTGAATGTAATTTCACCCCTGTTTTGATTATTCTAGTGGCTATTAATCCATTCCCGTGTCCGGTTAAATGAACGATTATTCGTACAAATAAATACCCCGCCCATCGTGTCCGATCGAGTGTATATGGTAATTTATAGGGACGCCCAATTGTAAATCTTTATATTAACATTAACAAACTTTCATTTAGTTAAACAAATATAAAGCCCATTAATAGCCCATAGCCTAGTTTCCACAAGTGTCGTTCTTTTATCCAAACCCCAATTATGGTACAAAGCCCAATTACCCAATTTTAGTAATTAGCCCAACATCATGATTACTTCGTTTTAAATAAGCATAATAATAACTTAGCTACGAGACATTAATATAAAAAGGTTGAACATAACTTACAATGATTAAAAATAGCGTAGCGTTACACGGACAGAATTTCGACTTACACCCTTACAACATTCGCTAACATACCCTTATTATTAGAATTATAATTAAAATTAAAATATAAATTATAAATATAAATATATTTACGTATGAAGAGGAAGAGAAAAAAGATGTTTTATTTTGATCAGAATTCGGGTTGCTTTATAGCCAGGGTTGAAAATTGGGGCTCCGCGACTCGCGGCAAAATGGCCTTACAACTCCGCGAGTCGCGGAGAGGTATTTACAGCTTACCCCCTTGGAGTTTCCTGCTGCCGACGGTTTTTATTATATATATATAATATATATATAATTAATTATATATATATCCAAAATCAAATACTTGATGTCGAACGAGGTGTATATAAAATAGTTATTATTTTACTAGGAAAAACTATTAAATACGATACAATTTTACACAAGATATTTATTTATTTATAGAATGGATATACTTAAACCTTGCTACAACACTTATAGGCAGTGTACCTAATCGTACAGTAGTGTAGTTTTTAGTAAGTCCGGTTCGTTCCACAGGGAAATCTTTAAACAAAGCTCAACGCTATATTAGTTTACTTTTATAAAAATACAAATATATATATAGGTAATATTATTATTATAAAGGGGGGGTTTTTACCGTTTAATGACCGGTTTGTCGATTTTAAAACTTTAGTCGCAGTTAAAACCTAATGTAAAATATAAAATAAATACAAGACTTTAAATTAAAGCGTAAAGTAAATAACGATAATGAAATTGCGAATAATAAAAATGTGATAAAATTAAATTGCGATAATTAAAAGTACGATAATTAAAAGTGCGATTAAATAAAATAACAATAAATAAAAATGCGATAATTAGAAGTGCAATTAAATATAAAATAAAGGAAATTAAATATGAAATAAAAGAATTATGCTTATTTAAACTTCCGTAATCATGATGTTTGACGTGTTGATTTTAGTTTTATGCCCATGGGTTAATTGTCCTTTGTCCTGGATTATTCAATATGTCCGTCTGGTTTTTGTCCATAACAGTCCATCAGTCATAAATATAAATTGCAAGTGTCCTTGTCAAATTATTATTATACCCGAAGATAAATATTCCAACTAATTGGGGATTCGAATTGTAACAAGGTTTTAATACTTTGTTTAATGAATACACCAGGTTATCGACTGCGTGTAAACCAAGGTTTTACTACTTTGTTAACAATTACACCAATTACCCTTGAATGTAATTTCACCCCTGTTTTGATTATTCTAGTGGCTATTAATCCATTCCCGTGTCCGGTTAAATGAACGATTATTCGTACAAATAAATACCCCGCCCATCGTGTCCGATCGAGTGTATATGGTAATTTATAGGGACGCCCAATTGTAAATCTTTATATTAACATTAACAAACTTTCATTTAGTTAAACAAATATAAAGCCCATTAATAGCCCATAGCCTAGTTTCCACAAGTGTCGTTCTTTTATCCAAACCCCAATTATGGTACAAAGCCCAATTACCCAATTTTAGTAACTAGCCCAACATCATGATTACTTCGTTTTAAACAAGCATAATAATAACTTAGCTACGAGACATTAATATAAAAAGGTTGAACATAACTTACAATGATTAAAAATAGCGTAGCGTTACACGGACAGAATTTCGACTTACACCCTTACAACATTCGCTAACATACCCTTATTATTAGAATTATAATTAAAATTAAAATATAAATTATAAATATAAATATATTTACGTATATATTGAGAGAGAGATTGAGAAAATAAGATGTAAAATTTGATCAGAATTCGGTTTCCTTTATAGCCAGAAGTGAATTTTGGGGCTCCGCGACTCGCGGCAAAATGGCCTTAAAACTCCGCGAGTCGCGGAGAGATATTTACAGCTCACACCCTTGGAGTTTCCTGCTGCCGACGGTTTTTAATATATATATATAATATATATATAATTAATATAATTAATTATATATTATATTATATTTATATACATAGTTAACTTGTAATTTTTAGTCCGTTGCGTCGAGCGTTAAGAGTTGACTCTAGTCCTGGTTCCGGTTTTTCGAACGTCCTCGCGTACAATTTAATATCTTGTACTTTGCGTTTTGAATCTTGTACTCTTGTGATTTCGAGACGTTTCTTATCAATAATTGGAACCTTTTTGATTGTCTTTTGTACTTTTGAGCTTTTTGGTCGTTTGCGTCTTCAATTCGTCGAATCTGTCTTTTGTCTTCACCTTTTATTATTTAAACGAATATCACTTGTAAATAGAACAATTGCAACTAAAAGCTTGTCTTTCTTGAGGAATAATGCTATGAAATATATGTTCGTTTTTAGCATTATCAAATATTCCCACACTTGAGCGTTGCTTGTCCTCAAGCAATATTGTCTTGAAATACTAGAATCACTTCTTTATTCTTCACACTTTGTACATCAGTGATTTCTATATGGCGGTATAAACAATGGTAGTAACGATATGGTTTACAGTCCCACATGATTATAAAAATTTAGATCCATTAAGGAAATTGGATCTTTATGAAAACATTTGATCTTTTGAAAATTAAATCTAGTTTTTACCCTAGATAAGTTTTCCGGAATAACCCTTTACCGGTGTTTGCAAAATATTTTTGTGGGTTTGGTGGGTTTCAGATTTGAAAATTTTAGCTCAAAACTTGCGGTTTTGTGTCACCCACTTGCTATCCTTGTATTTGGAAAGCAACACGTCCAGTTTACTTGTTCCGTATATTACCTTTCGGAAAACTACCGTCCGGTTGTAAGGAAAGCGTTGAACAAGCAACTGTTAAGGCAATGTCCCGTGACATGCTTTTGATTATGGTCTATAACGTGTCGGACGCAATTACTATCCTTGGTAGGAGCAATAGTAAAGCTCACCCTTATAATTTTTCGGTCTGGCACAAGGTCCTGTCTTTGACCATGCTATGCAACCACCGTTCTTACGGTTGACACCCGATTTGGTTCAGGTGACCTAATGAATTCCAGGTGAATTCCTAGGATTTTACGTTCAATGGTAATGAACGCATTGAAAATAGGGTTTTCAGAAAACAAATCGGTTTATAATTTTGATCAAAATATTTTCTCGTTTAAGCTCGAGTTTAGATATCATTGAATTCCATGAGTTTGTAATTCTCAATCTTTAAGGTCAATCTCTAGGATTGAGTAATATCAGTCTTAAAAGCTGATTTTTAATCTTTAAGGAGATTATCCTTTCTGGGGATCTGATTCATTAGTCTTATCCAGCTAATTTGCATGGTGCCTCCCCATTGTACGAGATAAATCCTTCTCATGGTTAGGATAAATCTGACCACTTGGCGACCCTGTTTAATGCTGAGGTCCGTGGATTTCCTGCTGATTTTAGTGATGACTTTTCTAGATTTTTCGTCAACCTACAGCTGGTCTGAACGACAACTTCATGACCTAAATCAAGAAGCGCGTGTCTTTTTCGGAAGACTTTACTTCCTTTTAGTGATGGAATTGATTCATCGTGTAGATCCATCTCTTCTTTTCTTTCATCGGGTAAAACAGTTTAGTTTAGTCCAAAGCAAAAGTATTTTCAGTTATTTGTTACAAATATATGTGGCATATGTTTAAAATAACTTGGTAAATTTTCCCACACTTGGCTTTTTATTTTTCTTTTTATCGTCCTCTATTCCATTTTAAATGAATTTTAACATTTTAGTTTGTTTCTCAATTTATGTCCTTTCCGAGGTAACAATAATTTCGGTGTTAAAACCTAGTTTTATCGTTCATAAATATGTATAAACATGATTTTGAATTCATTTAATTTTGAAAAATTTTACTAGAATTGGGTAGTCAGTATATAAGACTAGGGCTGTTCTTTTTTATCAGAGAGCACTAGATTCTAATACAACTACTGCTTTACTAGTATTTTTAATGGTAACCAAGTGTATAAAGTAAAAGTTTTAAAATCCGAAAGAATTTAACCCCTTCCCACACTTAAGATCTTGCAATGCCCTCATTTGCAAGAAATCAGTAACAATTTAAATTATTGAGGGTGATTTGTGTGAAAATGATTAAATTTTTACCAAAGTTTCCAAATATATTGGCGTTTGTTTGCTGAATGATAAATGGTGCACATCATTTGTTCATTCCGTCTTGTTGTTATTTCACATATATTTTGCATCTTGTCGTCAAAATTAGTTGCTTTTGCTGAACTTAATGCCAGTCTTTGAAAATGCGTTGTTTTACCCTGTTGTGTACATAAGATAAACTGCAAACATATATACATATTTTTGAAGTTTGGTTTATTACCCCACATTCAAAAATTATTAAAATCTAAGAATAAAAGTTAGATAATTATAAAAATGATTACAATATTAATAAAAGTATTAAACATATCAATAATTACAAATTACAAAATAATAAAAATAATAAGTAAACTAAGGATGATATTGGTACCAATAGGGGTTCCAGGCATACCCATACGTGCTATAGAATGCTTCGGCAGGATCATACGTAGGATATGGTGGCTGCATCTCTATCGACCAAGGAGGGAAGACTGGTTTCGGTGTAGGAATATAGTTTCTACCTATATGTTGGCAATGCGCTATGATCTGGTTCTGATGAACTTGCCAATCTTCAAATGCTCTCTGTCTAGCATTTTCGTATTCCTGAGAAGCTATAAACCTATGCATTTCTTGCATCTCATTCCCCCCTCCTACATTACCTTGTTCCTGGTTTCTCTCTACCTGTGGA
Organism: Rutidosis leptorrhynchoides; assembly: GCF_046630445.1. Classification (NCBI taxonomy): domain Eukaryota; kingdom Viridiplantae; phylum Streptophyta; class Magnoliopsida; order Asterales; family Asteraceae; genus Rutidosis; species Rutidosis leptorrhynchoides. Next base: position 193,225,627 of record NC_092336.1, read on the forward strand.
TGTCTACCATTGTATCGTACTGCGGCGTTATTTCGCCGCTTCAAAACTTTCGCACCATGGTATACATTTAAACCTATAGTGTCGCGGGGTTCCGGCTCTTCTACTAATAATCCCCCCCGACTTATATCCACACCGAGATATTCACCAATCAAAGTAATAAAAATACCACCTCCTATTATGCTATGTGGACGCATCCCTCGAACCATAGCTGATAAATAATAACCCACACAATATGGTATACTTACAGCGCTGTGTGGGTCTCGAATACACATATGGTAAAACAAATCTTGTTCATTTACCTTTTCTTTGTTTTTACCCCTTTGTGTAATCGAATTAGCTAAAAACCTATGTATTACTCTTAATTCGGCTCTATCTATATCCAAATAAGAGTAGTTTCCCCCTTTGAAACGGTGATGGCTTGTCATTTGACTCCACACACCGTGTGTATCAAAATTTTCATCTATTTTCCTACCGTTTAGTATCAATCCTCTACAATCGGCAGACGCTAATTCCTCAGGCGTGTATATACGTAAAGCCTGAGCCATGTCCAGTAAAGACATGTGGCGCATCGAACCGCCTAACAAAAATCTAATAAAAGAACGATCGGTTAAACTAGCTACCCGATCATTCAACTCTATACTACATAACAACTCTTCACACCATACTTTATATACAGGTCTGCGTATGGTGAATAAACATATCCAGTCATTAAAAGAAGAATTACCATACCTCTGTACCAGTAATTCCCTAATTGGCCCGGCCAATTCTACAGCTTCCAAGGGTCCCCATTCTATGACCCTCGGTACCTCAACAACCTTGGAATGAAGAGTATGCAAACCCCGTTGATATTTTGGATAATCTATCCAAAGTCTGTCAAATCGTAGGTTCGGGTGCAACTGTTCCAAGTGCATATCTGAAAAGGTCATGACTGGATGAGGTACATCCTGCTTGTAGTAGTTATCTACCTCCTGTTGTTTCAAGTTCTCAGCAGGAGCATGACGGGCTTGGGATGAAGATTCACCCCTTTCATTCTGCAAAACACATCAAACACAAATTTTGTGCATCCAAATATGCATTAGTGTCAGCAAAATCATCAATCAAAATAATTACAATGACATTATCAATTTACATCAAACTTAAGCTTATTTTCACATTTTTATCAAATCTACACTTTTTCAAATAAGCATATACGAAAATTTTCGCCAAGTTCATAAACATTCAACTCAAATAACATGTCAAAATAATCATTACTAGCAAATAAACAAGTCTCAAATGGCATTATCTTTCAAAAATCAAGTTCATGAATTTTGGACTTGAAAAAGTCCACTTTAATTCTCAAAATCATGTTTAGGCTCAAAGTTTGGATCATTTAACTACCTAGACATGTTACACTACTCAATTTAGCAACAATTCATGACAAAAATCGGCCATAACCTGTTTATATCAAAAAGCCCCAAATTGCTCAAGAACACAAACCCTAGATTATTCAAAATTTGAAGTTTAAGGCTTCTAATCATGTTAAACAGCATCAATCTAGGTTATACAAGCATAATACATAAACAATTTAAGTCTAATTACACTAAAAAGTATCAAAATCAAATTGGGTAAAAATTAGCTCAAGAACACTAAAATTCGAATTAAATGGTGTTTAGGTGTAGAAATTTACCGTTTTTCTTGAGTAGTTCTTAGATATCATCCTTCTCAACATGATTTTAGCAAAAAATTTGGTGATTAACGGTTAAAAATTGAGATTTTTGGGGGTGATTTTCGGGTTTTTCGGGGTCTTTTTTCGCTGTTAAAATTGCAGTGTTTTTGTGTGGGAGTGAACTGATCGTTCAGCTCCTTATATTTTTTTTCTGTAATTTTGTCCCTCCGCGAGTCGCGGAGGTTTTTCACTGCAAACTCCGCGAGTCGCGGAGTTTACCCTTTTTTTTTTTTTTTTTTTATTTTTATCTTTAACTTATAAAACAATTAAGAAATTAATTTTAAAATTTTGTTTCCCTTGTTATTTAGGACGAGGTCGTTTCGGATCGATGTCCTAGTCCGTCCTTCGACAAAATTTTAAAATTTGTCTTTTTGTAGCGATTGTTTTAAAAGCTAAGATTTTTGGGTTTTTTTAATGTTTTTGGCATACTTTAAATCAATAAGATTAAAAATAATGATAATAAAAGTTCTCGTCCCTCCCTCGGGTAAAGCAATTTCGGTTCAAAGACCTAGTCTTCAACTTACGACGAATTTTAAAAATCATATTCTTAACTTAATGAGATAAAGTAAATTTTTGTTTTTAAATTCACACAACATAAATATAAAATTCAAAATTAAAATTAAAAATTCACACCAAACTCAAAATTTAAAATGCATAAAATTAAAATTCATATTTTAAAAATTAAAAATTCACACCAAACTTAATTTAAAAATTCATATTATAAATTCACACCAAACTTATATTAATTTTTCAAATATTTACAATTTTAAAAATATTGTTTTTACAAAGTTTACAATATTAATTTAAGATTTAAATATTAATTTTTAAAAACATGGTAAAAATAAAATTGAAAATCTTTTTGTCTTTTTATCCCACTTTAATCAATCAAATATTATCAAAAATATGCGCCCCTCTTTTCGGTAAAGTAATTTCGGTTCCAAGACCTAATTTAACTCATGACGAATTTTTGAAATATTTTGGGTTGATTGATTAAAGATATTTATACCTTAAGAATAAACGTTAAATTTCGCAGTGATGTAATAAATTTTTGAATGATATCAATAATTTCGGTCGCCAAACCTAATTTTATTTAATACCAATTTAATACTTTTTAGCGAACAAATTAGCGTTTATTATCAAAAGGTTAAAAATAAAAATAAAAATAAAAACTGTACAGACATACCTGTGAAATAGATTTCTTAGTTATATGATCTATTATATTCATAAGATAGTCGGTTTAATTGATTTTCCATGGCTCCATAGGCGTAACCTCGAGCATTCATTGTCTTTTCTTCTAAACATATGAACGGTCCGTCTCTGCATAAAGTAACAAATTCGGTATTTGAATAGGTTTGATTATTTGAACATTTACCTCCATGTGACCATTTTCCGCATTTGTGACATTTTTCTAGGTGTCGTGCTCTTCTTTTCGCTGCGGATTTTGATTTTCCTTTACCAAATTGTAACTTATTATCTTCGCATCTGGATCCTTTTCTAACTCCGTCCATTCTTTCTCTGATTACTGATACTAATTCACTCGGTAGTATGTCATTATTTCTTTTAGTGATCAAAGCGTGTAGCATTAGACCATGGTTTAGTTCACAGGCAGTCTTCATTTTGTAAAAACCTAAAAAAAATAAAAATTCAGAATGGGGGGAGAAGACTAGTTCTTTAGGGTCTGCTAGGGAAAGACCATACGTGTTCCATTTTCGAGAACTACACGAAAACAGACAATCTAACTCTAACAGAAATACATATTATCCTTTAAAGACTTGATTCTCTCCACACTTATTTAGCTGTGGTGTCGAAATTGTGATTAACTTCGTTGTCGACTTCCATCGGACCATGTATGTAATGTTTAACTCTGTGACCATTAACTTTAAATTCAATCCCATTTGAATTTATCAATTCTATCGTTCCGTATGGGAAAACTCTTTTGACTATGAATGGTCCAGACCATCTTGATTTCAATTTTCCAGGAAATAGCTTGAATCGTGAATTGAAAAGAAGAACTCTGTCTCCTTCTTTAAATTCTTTTGAACTTCTGATTCTTTTATCATGCCATTTCTTCGTTCTTTCTTTATAGATTAACGAATTTTCGTATGCTTCATGTCTTAATTCTTCTAATTCGTTTAGTTGACTTAATCGTAGACGTCCGGCTTCATGTAAATCAAGATTACATGTCTTCAAAGCCCAAAATGCTTTGTGTTCAATTTCTACTGGAAGATGACATGCTTTTCCATACACAAGTCTAAAAGGTGTGGTTCCAATTGGAGTTTTGTAGGCTGTTCTAAAAGCCCAGAGTGCATCCTCCAATTTAATGGACCATTCCTTCGGATTTGATCCTACGGTTTTCTCTAGAATACGTTTTAAAGCTCGGTTGGTATTTTCAACTTGTCCACTTGTTTGTGGATGATATGCGGTGGAGATTTTATGAGTTACTCCATATCTTTTAAGAACTTTCTCAAGTTGATTATTACAGAAATGAGTTCCCCGATCACTTATTAAAGCTTTCGGTGTTCCAAACCTTGCAAAAAGACGTTTTAAAAAGTTGACTACAACTCGTGCATCGTTAGTTGGGAGAGCTTGTGCTTCCGCCCATTTAGATACATAATCAATGGCTACGAGTATATATAGATTATTATGAGATTTTGGAAATGGACCCATAAAGTCAATACCCCAAATGTCAAATACTTCACATACTTGAATGACATTTTGTGGCATTTCATCACGTTGACTTATTCTTCCGGCCCTTTGACATGCATCACAGGATTTGCAAAGAAGGTGTGCGTCTTTGTAAATTGTAGGCCAATAGAATCCAGCTTCATAAACTTTTCTTGCTGTTAGTTGAGGCCCATAATGCCCTCCTGTTGGTCCTGTGTGACAATGGTTTAAAATTTTACTAGCTTCATCTCCAAATACACATCGGCGTATTATTCCATCGGGACAACTTTTAAACAGATGTGGATCTTCCCAGAAATAGTGTTTTATATCACTGAAGAATTTCTTTCGTCTTTGGTACGATAATCCTTTTTCAAGGAATCCACAAACTAAGTAGTTTGCATAGTCTGCAAACCATGGGATTTCTTTATAATCTATCTTCAATAGATATTCATCAGGAAAGTTGTCTTGTATGGCCGATTCATTCAGAACTTCTAATTCGGGATTTTCAAGACGAGAAAGATGATCAGCGGCGAGATTTTCTGCTCCTTTTTTATCTCGGATTTCAATATCAAACTCTTGTAAGAGTAAGATCCAACGGATTAATCTTGGTTTAGCATCTTGTTTTGAAAATAGGTATCTAAGAGCAGAATGGTCGGTATAGACCACCGTTTTTGCTAGAACGAGATATGATCGAAATTTGTCAAAAGCAAAGACAATAGCAAGGAGTTCTTTTTCAGTAGTTGTATAGTTCGTTTGTGCTCCTTGTAATGTCTTACTAGCATAATATATAGGTTGAAATCGTTTTTCGATCCTTTGTCCTAAAACGGCTCCCATTGCAAAATCACTTGCATCGCACATTAGTTCAAATGGTAGATTCCAATTTGGTGTTATCATGATCGGCGCATTAGTGAGTTTTTCTTTAAGAATATTAAAAGATTTGATACATTCATCTGAAAAGATGAATGGCGCATCCTTTTCTAGGAGTTTATTCATAGGAGTGGCAATTTTAGAAAAATCTTTTATGAAACGTCGGTAAAAACCGGCATGCCCTAGAAAACTCCTAACTCCTTTAACATTTGTGGGATGTGGAAGTTTAGCAATTACATCTACTTTAGCTCTATCCACTTCAATTCCTTCTTTTGAAATTTTATGTCCAAGAACGATGCCTTCTTTAACCATGAAATGGCATTTCTCCCAATTAAGTACTAGATTTGATTTTTCGCATCTAATTAGCATTCGTTCCAGATTAACTAGACATGATTTAAATGTATCACCGAAGACTGAAAAGTCATCCATGAATACTTCCATGCATTCTTCTATCATGTCGTGAAAAATCGCCATCATACACCTTTGAAAGGTTGCAGGGGCGTTACAAAGTCCAAATGGCATGCGTTTGTAAGCAAAAGTACCATAAGGGCACGTGAATGTGGTTTTCTCTTGGTCCTCGGGTGCTATTGGAATTTGAAAATATCCGGAAAATCCATCTAGAAAACAATAGTAACTATTTCCGGCTAATCTTTCCAACATTTGATCTATGAAAGGTAAGGGAAAGTGATCTTTTCTGGTGGCGTTATTTAATTTTCTATAATCAATACATACACGCCATCCTGTTACAGTCCTAGTAGGAATAAGCTCATTTTTCTCATTTGTGATGACAGTCATGCCACCCTGCTTAGGTACGCATTGAACTGGGCTTACCCATGGACTATCAGAAATTGGATATATCAAACCTGCATCTAGCAGTTTAATAATCTCTTTCTTAACTACATCTTGCATATTAGGATTTAGTCTTCGTTGGCGTTGCACATACGTTTTATGACCTTCTTCCATAAGGATTTTATGTGTGCAATACGAAGGACTTATTCCTTTAATATCATGAATCTTCCATGCAATGGCTGGTTTATGAGCTTTCAACACAGAAATGAGTTGTGATTTCTCATTTTCAGTAAGAGAAGACGATATTATTACAGGTAATTCAGATTCACCATGTAAATAAGCGTATTCCAAATGGTTTGGAAGTGGCTTTAACTCTAATTTCGGAGGTTCTTCTATCGATGATTTATATCGATATCTGTCTTCTTCTTTTAGCATTTGAATTTCTTCTGTTGTTGGTTCATATCCATTAGCTATAAGTGTAGCTAACATTTCAGCTTCATCAATTGGTTCATTACTTTCTCCTAAAGAACATTCTCCTGTTCCTTGTAATTCTGGAAATTCTTCTAATAATTCTGCATGTGCATCTATAGTTTGAATATAATAACATGTATCATCTGCAGATTGTGGTTGTTGCATGGCTCTATCAACTGAAAAGGTAACACTCTCATCCTCTATACTTAGGGTCAGTTTCTTACCGAACACGTCTATCATTGCTTTAGCCGTGTTTAAGAATGGTCTTCCTAATATGAGAGGAACTTGAGAATCTTCTTCCATGTCCAAAACAACAAAATCTACTGGAAATACTAAAGTACCAACTTTAACTAGCATGTTCTCCATTATCCCTCTAGGATATTTTATTGATCTATCGGCTAGTTGTATGCTTATTCTGGTTGGTTTCAATTCTCCAAGGTCTAGTTTAGCGTATAGTGAATACGGCATTAGATTTATACTAGCACCTAAGTCTGCTAATGCTTCTATTGAACTAAGACTACCCAGAAAACATGGAATTGTGAAACTTCCTGGATCAGATAGTTTTTCTGGTATCTTATTCAACAGCACTGCTGAACAATTAGCATTCATAGTTACAGCCGAGAGTTCTTCCATTTTCTTTCTATTCGTGATTAGATCTTTCAAGAATTTAGCATATCTTGGCATTCCTAAAATCACATCAATGAAAGGAAGATTTACATTTATCTGTTTAAACATATCCAAGAATTTGGATTGCTCGGCTTCAAGTTTTTCTTTCTTCATTTTACTCGGATAAGGAAGTGGTGGTTGGTATGGTTTAACATAAGGTTTATCCTTAACTGTGTTATCTTCATTAACCTTCTCAACTACCGGTTCTTTTTCCTTTTCTTTATCAGGTTGTGGTTCTTGTGGAGTAGGAATAGTTTCATCAGAAGTTACAGGTATTTCAGGTGGTTTAAGTGTTGTACCACTTCTTGTGGTAATAGCTTTAGCTGTTTCATTCCGGGGGTTAGTATTTGTATCACTAGGTAAACTTCCCGGTTTTCTTTCACCTATTAACCTTGCTAGGTTACTCACTTCTTGTTCCAGATTTTGAATAGAAGCTTGTTGATTTCTAAATGCTTGAGCATTTTGTTCATTTGTTTGTTTTTGAGATGTGAAAAACTGCGTTTGAGTTTCAACTAGCTTTGTCATCATATCTTCTAAATTCGGCTTTTTATCATCGGTTTGTTGTGGTGGTTTGTTTTGAAAATTCGGTCTTTGCTGATTGTAAGTATTATTGGATACTTGTTGATTGCTAGGACCTTGTTGGTTGTTGTATGGAATATTTCGGTTATAATTCTGGTTTTGATTGTAAATCGGTCTTGGTGGTTGATAATTATTCTGATAATTATTTCCAGGCCTTTGGTTTATGTATGAAATATTCTCTCTTTGTTCCATTGTTAATTCAATACTGAGACAATCTTTTGTCAAATGTGGTCCTCCACACTGCTCACAACTAATTCGTATAGAGTGAATATCCTTAGTCATCTTTTCCATTCGTCTCTCGAAAGCATCTATCTTTGCCGAAATGGAATCTAAGTCATGGCTAGAATCGGCTCTAGCTGCTTTAGATGATCTAATGATATCTTTTTCTTGATGCCACTCATGTGAGTGGGAAGCAGTATTATCAATAATTTTGTACGCATCAGTTTCGGTTTTTTTCATAATAGAACCACCAGCTGCTATATCTATGTCTTTTCTTGTAGTGATGTCGCATCCTTGGTAGAATATTTGTACTATTTGACAGGTGTCTAAACCATATTGCGGACATCCTCTTAATAACTTTCCATATCTTGTCCACGCCTCATATAGAGTTTCATTTGGCTTCTGTGTGAACGTAACAATTTCTGCTTGAAGTCTTACGGCTTTAGATGCAGGAAAGAATTGTTTAAGAAATTTATCAATTAAAACGTCCCATGTATCGATCGCCCCTTCAGGTAACGATTCCAACCAATCTTTGGCTTCTCCCTTTAAAGTCCAGGGAAATAACATGAGATATATTTGTTCATCCTCCACTTCTCGGATTTTAAATAGTGTGCAGATCCTATTAAAGGTACGTAGATGTTCATTTGGATCTTCCTTCGGCGCACCACTAAATTGGCATTGATTAGTCACCATGTGTAAAATTTGTCCTTTGATTTCATAATCTGGCGCATTAATGTCTGGATGAGTAATTACGTGACCTTGGCCAGTGCGTTTAGCTCTCATTCGGTCTTCCATACTTAAAGGTTCCAGATTCTCCATAATTGAATTTGTTGAATCGGTATCAATAGATGATTCTGATTTAATAGTTCGTTCCTCAACAATCTCTGTTTGAATGATTGGTGGTTCCGGAGGAAAGTTTAGTGGTTCAGGATCTACGAACCGTTCCTGAATATTTTCTGGATTCTCAATTGTGAGGTTTGTTTCAAAAACTGGATTATCGGAAATTTGAACTGAAGTACTTGGTCGACTGGATGACGATTCTAAAGAAAAATCAACGGCGGTTATATTTGTTAAACGATGTCTTGATCTAGTTACAGGTGGTGAACGTACAAAAGGTGATGAACGTCTTGCTCGGTGCATTCACAGAATATCCTATTAGTTTTAAAAAGGAAAGAAAAATTATAATAAGTTATCCAATCAATAGACTTTTCTGATTTTGCCCACGTTTCGAATAGCCAAAAGATGCAGCAGAGGGGCAGGATTCGTTTGGTCTCAATATAATTGAGGACTGTTTGGCTCCAATAACCCGGTCCACGTACAAATCCAACTATTACTACGAACCAGAAAATTTTGATGTCTATCAATTTAACTACTCAAAATAAATTTTCGTAATTTTAAGAAATTTAGATAAGAAGTAGAAAAAATTCTAAGTCCTAAAAACTAGAATAGCGAGAAATAAGAGAGAAAAAGATTGCGCGTCGCAAAAGGTTGAAAAAGAAAAAAAATTGAAAAATAAAAGGTGACTGAAAAATAAAAGAAACTTATAAAAACTTAAAAATACTTAACTAATTTAATCTTATTACTACAACTAACTTAAAATTATAATCGCAAATTGAAATTACTAATTGGAATGATAATTGATACATAGTAAAAGGTGTCTAAAAATATTAAAGCTTACAGGAAAAACTAAATCCCAAATGGAAATAACTTAAAAAGAAACTAAAACTTAAAAAGGCGTCGCAAAATTCTAAAGCACCTAAATCTTAGTCTAAAGAAAAAGCACTTAAGGAATTCTACGGCAAAGCCTAAAAATCTAGGAGTAAAAATAACTATAGCAAAAACTAATTTTAAAATTAAATATGAGCTAAAAAATACAAATATTACGCTACAACGATTAAAAAGTACAAAATATCAAAATATATAAAAAGTTGTAAAAAAGTACAATTTTTATAAAAATATTATTTTTATATTAATATTTAATTAAAACTACTAATTTTAAAATTTTAATAAAACTAATTAAACAAAATACATAAATATAAAGTAAAAAGTAAAAATAAAACTAAAATTAATAATAATAATAATAATAAAGTAATTAATAATAATAATAATAAATTAAAACCCGTAATCAATGCTTGATTAGGGTTTTGTCCGTGTGTCAGAAACCCTCCGCGAGTCGCGGCAAAGAGAGAAGAAAACCCCGCGAGTCGCGGGGTTCAGAATTTGAGCTGACAGGTTTCACTTTTTACGCGTTTTTCTTTATTTTTTTTTTTATTTTGTTTTCTGTTTTTTAAATAATTAAAAGATATTAAAATTAAAACTTATATTTTTATAAACTAAAATAAAAATAAAGAAACTTATAAAACTTAAATATTTAACAAAATCCTAAAAATACTAATATTTTTGTTTGTCTTTTTATATTTTTGAATAATTAAAACGTATTTTTACAAAAACGAATTTTAATAAAAGTAGATAAAAATCTTTTTTTTTTTTTTTTTTATATTAGCGTTGCGCTTCCGGCTTTTAAGATAAGTCCCCGGCAGCGGCGCCAAAAATACTTGATGTCGAACGAGGTGTATATAAAATAGTTATTATTTTACTAGGAAAAACTATTAAATACGATACAATTTTACACAAGATATTTATTTATTTATAGAATGGATATACTTAAACCTTGCTACAACACTTATAGGCAGTGTACCTAATCGTACAGTAGTGTAGTTTTTAGTAAGTCCGGTTCGTTCCACAGGGAAATCTTTAAACAAAGCTCAACGCTATATTAGTTTACTTTTATAAAAATACAAATATATATATAGGTAATATTATTATTATAAAGGGGGGGTTTTTACCGTTTAATGACCGGTTTGTCGATTTTAAAACTTTAGTCGCAGTTAAAACCTAATGTAAAATATAAAATAAATACAAGACTTTAAATTAAAGCGTAAAGTAAATAACGATAATGAAATTGCGAATAATAAAAATGTGATAAAATTAAATTGCGATAATTAAAAGTACGATAATTAAAAGTGCGATTAAATAAAATAACAATAAATAAAAATGCGATAATTAGAAGTGCAATTAAATATAAAATAAAGGAAATTAAATATGAAATAAAAGAATTATGCTTATTTAAACTTCCGTAATCATGATGTTTGACGTGTTGATTTTAGTTTTATGCCCATGGGTTAATTGTCCTTTGTCCTGGATTATTCAATATGTCCGTCTGGTTTTTGTCCATAACAGTCCATCAGTCATAAATATAAATTGCAAGTGTCCTTGTCAAATTATTATTATACCCGAAGATAAATATTCCAACTAATTGGGGATTCGAATTGTAACAAGGTTTTAATACTTTGTTTAATGAATACACCAGGTTATCGACTGCGTGTAAACCAAGGTTTTACTACTTTGTTAACAATTACACCAATTACCCTTGAATGTAATTTCACCCCTGTTTTGATTATTCTAGTGGCTATTAATCCATTCCCGTGTCCGGTTAAATGAACGATTATTCGTACAAATAAATACCCCGCCCATCGTGTCCGATCGAGTGTATATGGTAATTTATAGGGACGCCCAATTGTAAATCTTTATATTAACATTAACAAACTTTCATTTAGTTAAACAAATATAAAGCCCATTAATAGCCCATAGTCTAGTTTCCACAAGTGTCGTTCTTTTGTCCAAACCCCAATTATGGTACAAAGCCCAATTACCCAATTTTAGTAATTAGCCCAACATCATGATTACTTCGTTTTAAACAAGCATAATAATAACTTAGCTACGAGACATTAATATAAAAAGGTTGAACATAACTTACAATGATTAAAAATAGCGTAGCGTTACACGGACAGAATTTCGACTTACACCCTTACAACATTCGCTAACATACCCTTATTATTAGAATTATAATTAAAATTAAAATATAAATTATAAATATAAATATATTTACGTATATATTGAGAGAGAGATTGAGAAAATAAGATGTAAAATTTGATCAGAATTCGGTTTGCTTTATAGCCAGAAGTGAATTTTGGGGCTCCGCGACTCGCGGCAAAATGGCCTTAAAACTCCGCGAGTCGCGGAGAGATATTTACAGCTCACACCCTTGGAGTTTCCTGCTGCCGACGGTTTTTAATATATATATAATATATATATAATTAATATAATTAATTATATATTATATTATATTTATATACATAGTTAACTTGTAATTTTTAGTCCGTTGCGTCGAGCGTTAAGAGTTGACTCTAGTCCTGGTTCCGGTTTTTCGAACGTCCTCGCGTACAATTTAATATCTTGTACTTTGCGTTTTGAATCTTGTACTCTTGTGATTTCGAGACGTTTCTTATCAATAATTGGAACCTTTTTGATTGTCTTTTGTACTTTTGAGCTTTTTGGTCGTTTGCGTCTTCAATTCGTCGAATCTGTCTTTTGTCTTCACCTTTTATTATTTAAACGAATATCACTTGTAAATAGAACAATTGCAACTAAAAGCTTGTCTTTCTTGAGGAATAATGCTATGAAATATATGTTCGTTTTTAGCATTATCATATATACCCATAGTAAGTACGTTTTGAAGCTGTGTATAATACGGGTAAGAATACGACTAGAATTCTTGATGAAAGAAAAGAATGGGAAAGTAACTGTAACCATTTTCGTTAAGTATGAGTGTTTTTATATATGTCTTGAAGTCTTCCAAAAGTATTTTAATACATCTAAATACACTACATGTATATACATTTTAACTGAGTCGTTAAGTCATCGTTAGTCGTTACATGTAAGTGTTATTTTGAAACCTTTAAGTTAACGATCTCAATTAATGTTGTTAACCCATTGTTTATTATATCTAATGAGATGTTAAATTATTATATTATCATGATATTATGATATATTAATATATCTTAATATGATATATATACATTTAAATGTCGTTACAACGATAATCGTTACATATATGTCTCGTTTCGAAATCCTTAAGTTAGTAGTCTTGTTTATATGTATATAACTCATTGTTAATATACTTATAGAGATACTTACTTATAATAATCTCATGTTAACCATATGTATATCCATATATATATCGTCATGTCGTTTTTACAAGTTTTAACGTTCGTGAATCGCCGGTCAACTTGGGTGGTCAATTGTCTATATGAAACATATTTCAATTAATCAAGTCTTAACAAGTTTGATTGCTTAACATGTTGGAAACATTTAATCATGTAAATATCAATCTCAATTAATATATATAAACATGGAAAAGTTCGGGTCACTACATGCTACCCCATGGGATGAACTCAAAGGCATGATGATCACTAACTTTTGCCCAAGAAGTCAAGTCCAAAAGCTCGAGGCTAAGTACTGGGAACTCAGAGTTAAAGGAACCGATATCGAAAGCTATACCAATCGTTTTTTGGAGCTTTCTACCTTATGTCCCGAAATGTTCCCAACTGAAGCCCGCAGGATAGAGCGGTATATCGAGGGTCTACCCGAGGATGTTCAAGGGAATGTGATTTCTGCCGAGAAGGTTACTGTGGATGCTGTGATCCACATGGCACAGAGTTTAATGATGGCTAAACGTAGGAGAGTTTCGGTTAATAAACAAGTCTAAGTTAAAAACGGTGACAATAAGAGGAAATTTGAACCATCTCAGGGTTCAGCTCAAAATGTTAACAAGAAACCGGGAAATGGTATGAGACCCTGTTATCAGGGTACTAGTCCGTTTTGTTCTAAATGTGAAAGGCATCATCCGAGAAAGTGCACTGCTGTGTGTACAATATGTAAGAAGATAGGCCATGCTGCAAAGACTTGTAGAACCCTACCTCAGAATAGAGCCATTGTTCCGGCTAGAGCTCCTACAACATGCTATACTTGTGGTGAAAAGGGGCATATTAGCCCGAATTGTCCAAAGAAGAAAGATACTCCAGCTACTGGAGCAAATGCTACTGCCAAAGGTCGTGCTTTTGTGATTACTGCTGCAGAAGCCAGTGATGAGGATGAGGTCATTACCAGTACGTACCTCGTCAATAATTGTTATGCCACTATTTTATTTGATACGGGAGCCGATAAGAGTTATGTGTCAAATGAGTTTTGCACCCTTTTTACTGAAAAGCCCCAAACCCTACAAACCAGACGATTAGTAGAAGTGGCTAATGGGAAGTTAATGAAAGTTGATAAAATATATAAAAACTGCAACCTAATTCTAGCCGATAAGGAATTCGAGATAGACCTTTTGCCGGTCGAGCTAGGTAGTTTCGATGTAGTGGTTGGAATGGATTTCTTAGGTCCATTGAGAGCAGCCATCATGTGTTTCGATAAGACCGTTCAAATTCCTTTAGGAAGTGGAGAAACTCTTATTATCCAAGGTAAATGGAGTTGTTCCAATCTTAATATCATCTCATGTCTTAAAGCCTGTAAGTACCTTGTGAAAGGTTACTCCGCCATACTAGCTCACGTTAAAATGATCGAATTCGAAGAAACGCGTATTGAAAATGTCCCGGTTGTTAAAGATTTTCCCGATGTGTTTCCCGAAGATCTCCCTGGTCTTCCACCACCTCGTCAAGTTGAGTTTCAAATCGATTTATATCCAGGTGCTGCACCCATTGCTAAAGCACCGTATCGTTTAGCACCTTTCGAAATGAAGGAACTTTCTAACCAACTCCAAGAACTTTTGGATCTAGGTTTTATTCGTCCAAGTTTGTCCCCGTGGGGAGCTCCTGTCTTATTTGTCAAAAAGAAGGATGGTACATTGAGAATGTGTATTGATTACCGAGAGCTCAACAAGCTTACCATAAAGAATCATTACCCGTTACCTCGTATTGATGATCTATTCGACCAACTTCAAGGGTCAAGCGTTTATTCTAAGATTGATTTAATATCCGGTTATCACCAGCTCAGAGTCAAGGAATCCGACATTCCTAAGACTGCATTCCGCACCCGATACGGACATTACGAATTCTGTGTTATGCCTTTCGGTTTAACCAATGCTCCAGCCGTATTTATGGATCTTATGAACCGTGTTTGCAAGCCTTACCTTGATAAATTCGTTATTGTTTTCATCGACGACATCTTGATCTATTCTAAAAGCGAGAAAGAACATGAGCAACATTTACGATTGATTCTTGAACTCTTAAGAAAAGAACAACTCTACGCAAAATTTTCTAAGTGTGAGTTTTGGCTTAGAACCATACAATTCCTTGGACATGTTGTAGATAGTAACGGAATACATGTCGATCCCGCTAAAATCACCGCCGTTCAGAATTGGGAAGTGCCAAAGACTGCGAAGCATATTCACCAATTTTTGGGACTTGCCGGTTACTACCGAAGATTTATTAAAGATTTTTCTCTTCTTGCAAAGCCTCTCACCAAGTTAACTCACAAAGGGAAGAAATTTGAGTGGTCTGAAGAACAGGAATCTGCTTTCAAGATTTTGAAAGAGAAATTGACCACAGCCCCGATTCTATCTTTACCCGAAGGTTCAGATGACTTTGTTGTTTACTGCGATGCTTCGAAGCAAGGCTTTGGTTGTGTTTTAATGCAACGAGAAAAGGTTATCGCCTATGCATCTAGGCAGTTGAAGAAACATGAAGTAAACTATACCACACATGACCTTGAGTTAGGTGCCATGGTATTTGCATTAAAGATATGGAGACATTATCTGTATGGTACTCACTTTACGGTGTACACTGACCATAAAAGTCTTCGACACATCTTTGATCAAAAACAGCTGAATATGAGGCAAAGCCGATGGCTCGAGACATTGAACGATTATCATTGTGAGCTGAAATATCATCCTGGCAAGGCGAATGTAGTTGCCGATGCCCTTAGCCGAAAAGACGATGTTAAACGTGTTCGTGCTTTAAACCTAAAAATCAAATCGAATCTTATTTCACGAATCTGTGAAGCTCAATTGGAAGCTATTAAACCGACACTTATCGAAGGTGAAGGACCTATAAATTTCGAAAACCAACTGCAAGTTAAGTCCAATGGTACAAGATACTTTGGTAATCGAATTTGGGTTCCTCGTTATGGTAATCTCCGTGAACTAGTCTTGGATGAAGCCCATAAGACTAGGTATTCTATTAATCCCGGTTCTAGTAAAATGTATCAGGATATGAAAGAGTTCTACTGGTGGCCCAACATGAAAGGCGACATTGCTACTTATGTGAGTAAGTTTCTTACTTGTTCGAAAGTCAAAGCCGAGCACCAAAAGCCTTCTGGTCTTCTAACTCAACCCGATATTCCACAGTGGAAGTGGGATGGTATAGCTATGGACTTTATCACAAAATTTCCTAAGACTGCAAATGGAAATGATATGATTTGGGTCATAGTTGATCGTCTCACTAATTCCGCACATTTCATACCAATCAAAGAGACTGACAGAATGGAAAAGTTAGCTCGACTCTATGTTAAAGAGATTGTTACTCGTCACGGTGTCCCTACTTCTATTATCTCGGATCGCGATAGTCGATTTACTTCCAATTTCTGGAAATCCTTGCAAGCGACTCTTGGAACTCGACTTGACATGAGTACAGCTTATCATCCACAAACGGACGGTCAAAGTGAATGAACTATCCAAACTTTGGAGGATATGCTACGAGCATGTGTTATCGATTTCGGTAAAGGGTGGGATAAACACTTACCTTTAGTTGAAAGGGTGGGACAAACACCTACCTTTAGTCGAGTTTTCTTACAACAACAGCTATCACTCTAGTATTAAAGCTGCACCATTCGAAGCTTTATACGGACGCAAATGTAGATCTCTGTTATGTTGGGATGAACTCGAGGACAGACAATTAACTGGTCCTGAACTTATTCATGAAACTTCCGAAAAGATCGTGCAAATCAAGAAGCGTTTAGAAACCGCTCGTAGTCGACAAAAGAGTTATGTCGACCCTCACCGAAAACCGTTAGAATTCCAAGTTGGAGATAACGTTATGTTGAAAGTATCTCCTTGGAAAGGTGTTATCCGCTTCGGTAAACGAAGTAAACTCAGTCCGCGTTATGTTGGACCTTTCAAAGTTATTCAAAGAATCGGTCCCGTTGCGTATCGATTAGAACTTCCAGCTGAACTAAGTCAAGTACATGATGTGTTTCATGTGTCAAATCTGAAAAAGTGTCTCGCCGAAGATACTCTTGTTATTCCTTTGAATGATATCCGCATTGATGAGCAAATGCACTTTGTCGAAGAACCTATAGAGATTATGAAAGAAGAGGTCAAAGAGACTCGTAAGAGTAACATACCTATTGTTAAAGTCCGTTGGAATTCGCGTAGGGGCCCCGAATATACCTGGGAACGCAAAGACCAAATGATACGGAAATACCCCCATCTCTTCCCAACTGTTGATGAAGCAGATGGGAACTCCACTTAAAACTTCGGGACGAAGTTTTCATTAACGGGGAGGTACTATAACGACCCTCATTTTTTTCTTTCCATCTATATAATGCCCGAACAAAAGATTTAAGTAAAGTGAATAAACTCTAAGTATTAATAAAAGGTCGTTATATACATACGAAATTAACGAACGTTAAACGAATAATGAATTTTATTCAACAACGTACGCGTAAAAATTTTTATAAAAAAATTATGTCATAACATGAATACATAGAAAATACTTATATTATTTTTTTTAGTTAAGATATTATACAATTAACTATATAATAAATACAAGTATATATAAATGTAGTAACATATATAAAACTAATAAAATTATAAAGTAATAATTTAATTAAAAAAAACACATTTAGTATTTATAATTCCATAAATACCGAATATATATTTATATTTATCAAAATTCGTATTTAATAATTAAATAAAAATAGAAATTAAGTTAGTTAACATTATTAGAACTATGAAATATATATATTCTGTTTTTATAAAAAAAAAAATATATAAACACCCATCAAGGGCTTCGGCCATTTGTAAAAAAAAAAAGAAAGTATTTTTTATATATAAACTAGATCTAGATCCACTTTTATTTATTTTATTCCTACTTTTAATTTTACTTTTATTTATTTATATTTTGAAATGATGGCATGACTGGCCATAAATACTTTTAATTTTTTTTTCAAGACACTAGTTATTTTTTTATATAAACTTTTGTATTTTTTATTTTCTCTTTACTAAAAATTTTAACTATAAATACCATAGCCTAGTCCACAAATTTTGTACACCAAAAACTTGAAGAATTCTCTCTCAAATCTCTGGAAATTTTTTTTGTAAGTTCTCTATATTTTTTTTTATAATTTTATTTCAGTTTTTACTATGTTTTTATGTTAGCCGATTGTTAAATACAAATTAAATTCAAGTTAATTATAAATAAATAAAATAAATACATGATAATTAGTATAAAGTATCATAATGGTTATAAAAATTATTTTTATGATTTATATATTCGGAAATTATATTAATTTATATTTTCAAACGAATTATTAAATTATCGGTAAATACATGTAAATGAATAATAAATATTAAACGAATTTATATAACTGATCTAATAATTTTCGAGTGTCACACATGATATAAAAACATTTCTAGAAATGAATGTTTGGTTTATTTATCATTTTATATATTTATTTTCTATTTATCATTGTTTCGGTAATTATATGTAAATACACATAAATAGAGATAAAAGGTTTTTAAATAAAAAGAACTATATGTACTGAAGGAAAACAGTTGGAAAACAATTAAAAATAATGTAAAAATTATTTTTAGAATTATTAACTATTTATTTATATTTAATTCTGATTATATACATAAAATAAAACAAAATTTGAAATAAATAGTTAAATCAGTAATATAAGTATACAAATAATTTTCCTGAGATTGTAATACTTGAACAAACAATCGAAAATTATAAAAGTTGAATTTCAAAGTTGAATTATATTTTTTTATTATTTAATATTGGAAATAATGCAAATTTCGAATTAAATATTTAAATCTATAACATATATATATAAATAATTTTCTTGAGTTTAGTACACTTATGGAAGGTCACGAAAAATATAAAATATTTTATTTGAGTTAAATTGGTATTTTATACATAATTAACTATGAATTATTGTAAAACGAGAGCAAAATTTGAAATAAATACTTAAACATCATAACAATGAATTATAAAATTTTCCTATGTTTATATTGATCAGTAGATCCTAAGAATAATATTAGATGTGATTTAAAACATGTTTATCTATTTAATTGTATTTAGCTATTAAAATAATAATAGCAAATAATAATTAATGCATAAAAACTAGTATTAATGTATAGAAATTTTTTATAAAGTTTTAAACATGTTACCTTCTAATAAGAAGTCAATAAAATATTAGTGAGCATTATTAGATAATTATTAATGCTTATATTGATCTAAAACTTAAATTTAAACTATATATATATGTATCCTTACATGTATAATAAATATAAGATATAAATTAAAATACTAAACCCTAAACCTTTAATACTACCTTTAATTACTACTACACTAATTTAACCTACTTATCTAATACTACTATTATTACTTATAAGTATAACTTAAACTTTAAACCTAAAACGTATTGGAAGGGTATATTAGACGGGTATAGATCTTGATCTTTCTCGGAGGAGTGGACGCTCGAAAGTCTAGGCGGAGAGTTTGGGCTTTCGATTTAAAGGGTCCTGTGGCTCAGAACCCTATGACCTGAAAAGGCCATTCGAATTGAAAGTGTTAGATTGAAAGTTCGTCTAATATGAAAAGCCTTTCCAAAACGAGAAACCTTCTTTAATAAGAAACTTACTAAACATGGAAACTTAGTAAAGGAAACTACACTTAAACATTCATAAATTTATCTTAACAAAGGGCAAAACATCTAAACTATTCTCAACTTATTCTTAGGTTGACTTCTCTGTGCTTCGATCATCCATACTTTCTCTTTAAGGAATACTTTCACTCACCGAATTACTAAGGTGACTTTCATAGCCCCACTCTTATTGCTATAGCACTTTTTATACTTACTGGGGTAAGACACATGCTGCTTTTATACTTTAAACAACTTAGACACAAGTACGAACTTAAACTGTGCTATGACTAGCTTATGCTACTAAGACCCTACAGTGATATTTTTTAATTGCTTTCAGGATAAGGCATTCTTAATTATTGGGGGTAGGCCTATCGGGAGTAACATCCCCGATACATTTGACCGCGATGTCTTTGTATTACTTAATAATGATTTAAACATGGTGATAAGGTACTGTCAACTTATCATCGGGGCAACAAAACAAACGTTTAGTCTAAAATATCATGAATCAGTACTACTTTTGGATCTGCGTGATCTACTTTTATAACAAATCTTGTGGTCTAAGAAAAAACGGTCAATCATATTTGTTAAACCTATGAATTTCACTCAACCTTTTTGGTTGACACTTTTAGCATGTTTGTCTCAGGTACTGAATGATCAGGACCTCTATATCTACTGCTTATGGGATGACTTACTTGGCTAGGATCAAGACTTATCGCATATTTACTTTTCTGCATTTGAACAATTTATAATTCTTGTAACGACATTATTTATCCTTCCGCT
This sequence comes from Rutidosis leptorrhynchoides, assembly GCF_046630445.1. NCBI lineage: Eukaryota > Viridiplantae > Streptophyta > Magnoliopsida > Asterales > Asteraceae > Rutidosis > Rutidosis leptorrhynchoides. The sequence continues at coordinate 193,246,136 of NC_092336.1, forward strand.
GCAAATTTGGTTTTATTCATATAGTATTTGTCTCATTTTATAATATGTTGGTATGTATTATGATATTGAATCACATTTCGCCGAGGCCCTAACTGGGGGTGTGACAGCCTGGCTCTGATACCATCTGTAACATCCCGGGTAAACGTTCCCCGTAGCATGATATTGTCCACTTTGTCCGTAGGCACACGGATTTTTCTTGGCGACCAAACACGACGAGCACTTTCCAGGAGGTCACCTATCCTGGTAGTGCTCTCGCCTGAGCACGCTTAACTGCAGAGTTCTCATGGGATCTGCTGCGCTTGTGGTCCCAAAACGCGTCATGCTAGGAAAGGTCTCCACACCCTTATAAGGCATGCTTCGTTCTCCTCTCCAACCGATGTGGGATGGATGTAACAAGGATGTTACAATAAAATATAACATAATTGGTGCTCCACGTTGATGCTTCGCATCAGGTTGTTCTTTTATCTATTTGAAATTCGAAAACGTGTTTTAGTTATTACTCTGTTGTGGTTATAATCTATCTTATTTTATTGTAACATCCGTGTTACATCTGTCCCATATCGGTTGGAGAGGGGAACGAAGCATGCCTTATAAGGGTGTGGAGACATTTCCTAGCATGATGCGTTTTGGGACCACAAGCGCAGCAGATCCCTTGTGAACTCTGTAGTTAAGCGTGCTCAGGCAAGGGCACTACCAGGATGGGTGACCTCCTGGTAAAGTGTTCGTCGTGTGTGGTCGCCAAGAAAAATCCGTGCGCAACCTACGGGGGAGACAAGGGTACGTCCCTATCTCTGCAAAGCGAACAATATCATGCTACGGGGAACGTTTTACCTGGGGTGTTACAGATGGTATCAGAGCCAGGCCCCGGACCAAACGTGCACAGTGAGGACGCTGTGTCCCATTAGGGGGAGGATTGTAACATCCGTGTTACATCTGTCCCACATCGGTTGGAGAGGCGAATGAAGCATGCCTTATAAGGGTGTGGAGACCTTTCCTAGCATGACGCGTTTTGGGACCACAAACGCAGCAGATCCCTTGTGAACTCTACAGTTAAGCGTGCTCAGGCAAGGGCACTACCAGGATGAGTGACCTCCTGGGAAAGTGTTCGTCGTGTGTGGTCGCCAAGAAAAATCCGTGCGCAACCTACGGGGGAGACAAGGGTACGTCCCTATCTCTGCAAAGCGGACAATATCATGCTACATGGAACGTTTTACCTGGGGTGTTACAATAAATGGTGCACATCATTTGTTCATTCCGTCTTGTTGTTACATCACATTTTTTTTCCGTTTTGTCGTCAAAATTAGTAGCTTTTGCTGAACTTAATGCCAGTCTTTGAAAATTCGCTGTTTTACCCTGTTGTGTACAATTGACAATATACATACATACAAATAATAACATGCATGGTAATTTGAAATGGGACTTAACATCCCACTTTCAAATCAAATATGAAATATTAGTACAACATAATAAAAATGTTAAAACTTACATAAAAGTATCACAATATTATATGTTTAAACATAAATAAATAAAAATAATAAAAAGATAAAAATCATAGAAATTCACCAACGGGAACTGTATCAATCTGGATAGGGGTTCCAGTTCATGTCGTCAGTCGGGTTCCACGGTTGGTTATAGGTGTACTGATAGGCTTGGTTGGGGTCGTAGAGAGTAAATGGTGGCCGCATATTGGGCTGGTGTGGCGGATGAAAGGACCCGTTCATATACATTATAAACGATTCACAATAGTTGATTAGATTGTGAGGTATTTGACCTCTATATGATACATTTTACAAACATTGCATTCGTTTTTAAAAGACAAACTTTCTTTACATCAAAAATTGACAGGCATGCATACCATTTCATAATATCCACTATCCAACTATAAATTGATTTAATAATAATCTTTGATGAACTCAATGACTCGAATGCAACGTTCTTCGAAATATGCTATGAAAGACTCCAAGTAATATCTTTAAAATGAGCAAATGCACAGCGGAAGATTTCTTTAACACCTGAGAATAAACATGCTTTAAAGTGTCAACCAAAAGGTTGGTGAGTTCATTAGTTTATCATAATCATTTATTTCCATCATTTTAATAGACCACAAGAATTTCATTTCCAGTTCTCATAAATATACGTCCCATGCATAGAGACAAAAATAATCATTCATATGGTGAACACCTGGTAACCGACATTAACTAGATACATATAAGAATATCCCCAATCATTCCGGGATCCTCCTTCGGACATGATATAAATTTCAAAGTACTAAAGCATCCGGTACTTTGGATGGGGTTTGTTAGGCCCAATAGATCTATCTTTAGGATTCGCGTCAATTAGGGTGTCTGTTCCCTAATTCTTAGATTACCAGACTTTAATAAAAAGGGGCATATTCGATTTCGATAATTCAACCATAGAATGTAGTTTCAATTACTTGTGTCTATTTCGTCAAACATTTATAAAAGCGCATGTATTCTCAGTCCCAAAAATATAAAGGGTAAAAAGGTAAATGAAACTCACCATACTGTATTTCGTAGTAAAAATACATATAACGTCATTGAACAAGTGCAAGCTTGGCCTCGGATTCACGAACCTAAATTAATTATATATATTTATGTGTTGGTCAATATTTGTCTAAAAAATTAGGTCAAGTCATAGTGTACCACAATCCTAATGCTCGAGACTAATATGCAAAAGTCAACAAAAGTAAATTTGACTCAAAATAATTTCCAAAAATCTATACATGATTAATATATAGTTTAAATATCGTCGTTTTATATTTTTAAATATTTTTAAAAGATTTATTAGAGTAAATAATATAATTTATTTATTAATAAATAAAATTTTATATTAAATTTAAATAATAAAATATACTTTTATATATATTAACTAATAAAATTTATAGGGTTCATTTAATATCATAAAGATAATATGATAGGTATTATTAAAGTAAGTTATTACACGTAGTAAAATATGTTTGTATCACATATTTATTTGATAAAATAATATCTATAATGATAGTAAGTAAAAGTTGTATTATTTTGTAATAATAATTATTATTATAAAAATATAATATTTATAATTACTAAGATGACATTATGATAAAACGATAATTCTAATTATGATAACTTTAATATTTACGATAATTTTTAATATTATCTTTAAAATAATAATTCTATTTAAAATAATAACAATAATGATATTTTATAGTAACAATGACATTTCTATTAAAATGATAATTTTTGTTAAAATGATAGTTTTAATACTAACGATACTTTTAATAATAATAGTAATGATAAAAAATAATAAGAACGATAATTTTATCTAAATCAATATCTTATAATATTTTAATTTTCATCATGATACTCTTACTCATTATTTCCTAATCGTTTCGTTTAATAGCTTTTAATCGTCTTTTATATCGTGTTCATAATAATGATAATAATAGTAATCAAAATAATTAAGTGTTACAAATATTTTTTTTAATTACACTAATATTTATAATGATAGTTACTATAACATTATTAACGATAATACTAATAATTATCTTAATGATAATATAGTAATAATAATAATAACAATAACAATAACTATTTTTAAATAATGATATATATATTAATAATGATAATAATAATAATAATAATACTAATAATAATAATAATTGGATAATAATAATAATACTAATTATAACTTTAACGATAATAACGATAGTAATAATAAAAAAAAAACAATTTCTAATGATAAATCCCTTTTATTGATAAAGATAATAATAATGATAATAATAAGATAAAACTAGAATGACGATAAAAACGACGATAATAATAATCATTTTTAATAAAAATATCAAAAATTCAATTGATTATAACTTCTAATCCGTTCATCGAAACTATTCGATATCTAAAGGAAAAGTTCTTAATTTTTCGCTAGCTTTCCAAGGACATGCATATCTTATACCTTATCTCAACCGCAAGTGTAACTAATTCAAGATTCAACCTAACCTGTCTAAGGGCAATATCAAAAGTACAAGCATGCATAATCCTAAATACTCGAGCACTAGTCAGGGATACACTATTAGTATTTAAAAGTTAAATTATGAGTACTCACGTATCAATATTGAGATTCAATATTGCAGGAAAGGTACGTAGACGCAACGGAAATGATAAACACTATATTGACCTCACGAGCATACCCATGAACCATACTCAATCACCTCCATAGCTATAACCCATAATTTCCTTAATCCTATCCTACTCTAAAAACAATTTCAAAATCACTCGGACAGCACTCCGTCGTAATATTTTATGTATACTAATAATATCTTGAAATAATACAGAGTAAATATATATATGTAAATCGATTGAGAGAGTTTAGAGAAAAATATTTTCAAGTTTCTATGAAATAATAAAACCTATTGAATTCTATTTATAATAGATTTTTGAATTATTAAAGTGAATTATTAAAGTATGAATTATTAAAGTGAATTATTAAAGTATGAATTATTAAAGTGAATTATTAAAGTATGAATTATTAAAGTGAATTATTAAAGTATGAATTATTAAAGTAAATTATTAAAGTATGAATTATTAAAGTAAATTATTAAAGTTAAAGTAAAGTAAAAATAAAGTAAAGGTAAAGTTTAAGTATAGTAAAAATATAAAACTATGTACGTATAATACGCGTATAAATATATATAATATTAATTTAAATCGTTATATATATTTAATAAAATAAAATATAAATATCGTTATCTTTATCATTCTAGTTAAGTAATGAGTTGTCAGAAATGGTTCTAGATATTTATAAAAGTTATATACGTTTTAATAATAAAGTTTTTTTTAAACTAAAAACGTTTTTGTACGTTTGAAACTAAATAGATCAATCGAGTCTTTATGAGATTCAATCTTCTACTATCCTATGTCTAGTTCTCAATGATTGACAATTTGTTATTATTTATAAATCACTTTACCATTTTCCGAATATTGTTAAAATGGAAAGATTTCTCAAATCAACGTGGGCCTTTCAACAGAGACTTGTAATCATAATTCAATATATCTGATAATTCAATCATTTGATCTTATCTTCTAATTCCATTGATAAACATTTTGAAACAGATACAATCATGTAAAGTATTTAATCTAATATTTTGTTTACGTTTCAAGTTATAATATATATACACATATACATATATAATCATATTCGTTTAATGGTTCGTGAATCGTTGGAACTTGGTCGAGGTTGAATGAATGTATGAACATAGTTTAAAATTCTTTAAATTTAACTTAACAAATATTGCTTATCGTGTCGGAAACATATAAAGATTAAAGTTTAAATTTGGTTGAAAATTTCTGGGTTGTCACAGTACCTACCCGTTAAAGAAATTTCGTCCCGAAATTTGAGTGGAAAGGTCGTGAATGATAATAAATATGTTTTCATGATGCATACGGGCTGAAAATTAGAGTTTTATCATCAGCGAATAATTTGGATAAACAATCCATTTATATGAAGAGTACGAATGAAGCTAACATAGAAGAGTGAAATGAGTAAGTGTAGATACATCTTATCATCTGACGTAGATATGATTGATTCCCTGATTTCAAGGGATTTGAAGAAAATCTTCTTAATAAGATTTGACTCTCCGGTAATCAAAGGAATTAAGATCCGCTTTAAATGCGATCGTCCATTTTAATTGTTCTGTCGGAGATTTTCTTATAAATTCACCTCCTTCGTTTCCTTACAACTCACACCTTCCTTTGATGCATTTTATGCAAGTCCCTAGACATCTACCCACATCCATTGCAGGTACAACAGTTTACAGGCCACCATGATTGCTCGTTATTATCCTATCCGTGTTTGTATGTGGTTACAAGAACTGCGGGAATGAGATTTAGATGTTTGACTATATTAGACTTAGTCAGACGTACGAGTGAAGCCTCACTAGTACGACTGACAGGCTCATACGCACGGTTGATGCTGAGCTAAGTCACAATTACAACCTAAATGAGAAGACACGAGTGAGTGATCACCCGTACGGCTGATGAAGCCAACTCGTACGTGTGATGAATGAATCGTATGGATGAGTCAACAGCAGGGGTATATAAAGTCTTATGTTCTTCATTTTAGGTTAAGCCTCTCATTTGTTACACACACTCAGATCTAGTAAGCTCCTCCGATTCTCTCTCAGTCCAAATCACCCAGGTGGTGAATAATAGCTCTAGGTGTTGATCTAATCACACTTGATTTAGTTCTGGTTTGACTAAATTAATCAAAAAAAAAAAAAACTTAACCTATTCACTAGAGGGTTTGATTCACTTATTCCGCCATTGTGTGAGTTAAATCTGTTGATTTCTAAGTTCCTAGTCATGTTTCATCACCTTCTATTCTTTCCCCCTCAACTCATATTTTAAAGTATTCATCAATATGCTCCATCCAGTTCTGATTCTCGATATACTTCTAACTTTCATATCGGTCATTCTTCTTTTTCATCTACAGCCAGAAGAATCTATTTACTTCTACTATACTCTTGGGTTTATAGTGTTTCTAGTTCTCCCGTGTCTTTATATTGCTATATGCATCGATATATATGGTTTATAATTTTTGGTTTATCGTTGGGCTTTATATGTTCCCTTATATTTCAAAGTCTCTGCTTCTGTCTTCTATAATCATTATCATTCACAGTTAATGCTCTCTTTTATTTGCTGCAATTTATACCCCAATTTCTATTTCGGAGTTTTGTCCTTTCGTTTCTTCTTCTTGCGATTAAGCACCGCTTGTAATGGTCCAGAATTCACAGATACGAATTTCGGAATGAACATTGTTAATGTTCTAGGAAGGAAATTGTGATGGCACGATCTTGACTTGTCAAATTACTAGAATACCTTGGAAAAGGCCGAATCATCAAGAAATATTTTCTTGATATTTTAGAGGTTAAATAGAATACAAGAGTCGTATAACATGGCACATGATGATGTTATGATCTGTGAATCATCACGTTCCATTTAGAAACTCAGCATGACTTACTGTAATATAATCACGTTGATCAAGTGTCATTATATTATACTAATTCATGCTTCAGTTCCCAACACTACTTCAAAATATTCCTATTTTAAACTTGAATGTTTCAGAATTTAGAAACTAAAATAGTTTCTTTTATGATGTAATACAGATAGCGCGAAGAGGTAAATGATTTCAAATAAGAAAAATTAAGAAAATATCTTCAGAAATATGGAGGATATTTATAATGAAAGATATGATGATATTTTAGAATTTCTAATATCAGAGGATGATGAAGAATATTGTCCGCAGGGGTTTAGAGTCAGGAGCAAGGTATTCGTTAATGACTTCAGCAGGTACTAAATCATTTAGATCCTTTGAAGTCAGGTTCAGTCTTTGTAATTTGTCCACAGCCTCCTTCCTACTTTGCTCAATCCATTTTCCAGTTCCAAAACTTCTCTTTTTCTGCGCTTTGCCAGCACACTTCATTATTATCATCCAGCTTTTACCGTTTAAAGTTGTTTATAGTTTTTGCTGCTTCATCAGTATTTTTTTTCCATTTTCGGAGAACCAATTCGTAGTTCGGAGTGTTTTTCAGAAACTTCACATTCAAATTAAGTCCAGAAGATAGACGTTATATATACACATATAACTGTTGGCGTAGACATGCTGCGAGATTTCAAAATACTGATTGCTAATTCCTAATGATTCGTATGGCAATTCTCATTACAAGATGCGAATGAGTAAATGATGGGGTTTCAATAAATAATTATAATGTCTTTTTGGAGAGGCTAAAGTCAAAGGGTAATGAAGTTGTTGGTACATCTGCTAATAATGTGGTGGAATGTAAAAGGTTCTCTGGTAACGATGGTGTATATCTCAAGGTTATAATAAGGTTAGTCTGACTGAAAATTCGAAGTTGACTTGCTGGAGCTGTGACAAAACTGGCTACTTTGAATAGGAATCGCAAAGTTATTTTTGCTAATAAATGCCAAAGAATCTGACGCGGATACGTTGTTTAAACTTTTACTTTGGTTTTAAGAGTTTTTCGGGTACATAACTGTGGGTAACATGTGGTTGGATCATCATCTCGATTGCTCATCATTCGAAGTGTCTTCAGAAATTTTCGAAGGGTTTGAACACAGATTGTAATTGTTAATATACATTTGATATTCTAACACAGTTTTGAAGTCAAAATATAGCTTGTGAAAGATGTAAGGATCTAAGAGTGATGATTTTGGTCATATCTCAAGTTGAATTTTGAGATTTCAAAATCAGAATATGTAATTAAATTTTGAATGAGTATGGTTGTTTTGATTTCTATAAAAGAATGTATATTGTTGTGAAAGTAGGGAGTATAATGGATGATTTTCTGAATCAGATTCGAAGAATGTAACATATTAATTGTGAATTTATATATCTCTCGGGTATTACCTACCCGTTAAAAAAAATTTCACAATTAATATTTTGTACAAAAGAATTTTATTACAGTCTTTATGAAAATATATATATGTATATTTTCTTCAGATGTAACATAGATTTAATGAGTTAATGTTAAATTAAACTCATTTGATTTATGGTTGAAACTAGAATTGAATATTCCCTAAAGGCTTTAAAAAGTACATAACTTTTATGCAGTATTTCTTTAATAACATTGAAATTATGAATCAATACTTCGTTATTTGTTGATGTATGATGTTCGGTTCGTGGAATTCTTGTGAATTTCGCAAAGTACGAATGATGTTATATGAAAAGTTTCGGGTACATCGATGATGAAAGTGTAAAATCAAATATATACTTGATTTATTATGAATTGGAATTTGTTGAATTGCGACAGAGATTGTAGTTAACGCTGGTTAAGTTGCGGCCGAAGGACGTACATTATTGCATATTTGTAATATGAATTAACCGAGTAGTTAAGATTCACACACAATAGCTTAGCACGGAAAGATTTATTTCAAAATATATATATATATATATATATATATATATATATATATATATATATATATATATATATATATATATATATATATATAAATAAATATAATATACATATAATTTCTTCAGACGGAATGAGTTAATTCTTCATAACTCGTTGATACAATATACACGTTATTGATTCGTAATGATGTCCACAGTGATTCTTGAACTGACGGAGTTTGTGATGTTATCGGTGTTGTTGATTCGGATGTTGACTGTACTGACGATGCTGGTAACGCTGACGGTACTGTTGATGCTGTTGGTAAAGCAAGTTTAGCTTGTTAATCACACACCATTTTTGTCAGGGTTTCTACTCTTCCTTCTATCATTTTGGTTCGCTTAACTGATTTATGGTTAGGGCTAGATTAGATAATCTCTAAGACTTTAGAGATTACATAATCACCGCGGAATGTTTCTCCAATGAAGTTATGAATTAATACATCGTCAGTTATTGTTGCTGGTACTCCTTGGTATCTATGGTGCATATGACGCTGATGCTCATGGGACAGATTGTGAAGTTGAGGTTTACGACGAGGTTGTTGTTGGAGGTGGTAATGGTACTGTTGGCGTTGATGATGGTGGTACTGGTTATGCTGCTGATGCTGCTGCTGGTGTTTGTAATCTCTGCACCATATTCTCCAAAGCCACTACCCGAGCGCGAAGCTCGTTGACTTCTTCTATTACATCGGGGTGATTGTCGGTTCGGACGAGCGGATAAATAAAATCTAAAATTTGATGTAATATATAATCGTGACGAGATACTCTGGAAATGAGCGAGAAAATGGTGTTTCGGACAGGTTCTCCGGTAAGTGCTTCAGGTTCTTCGTCAAGAGGGCAATGTGGTGGATGGAAGGCATCACCTTCTTCTTGTCTCCAATGATTGAGGAGGCTACGAACCCATCCCCAATTCATCCAGAATAGGTGATGACTGATTGGTTGATCTATTCCGGTCACACTGCTTTCGGAGCTTGAATGGGATTCCATTTCGGAATCTGAGTGACTTGAACTGATGACGAATTCCATTTCGTACGATTGGATAAAGGATTTTTTTTATATGAAATGATTTTGGCTAACGGATGGTATTCTAATTACATAGAATATATATATATATATATATATATATATATATATATATATAGATCAAAAGATTTCCTAGATTACGGAGGACTTTGCGGATATGTCAGGCAAAGTTTAAAGTAACAGATACGATAAGATATGATTTAGCAGATATGCTAAGATATGAATTTTTGTCTATACACTATTAATGTAATCAATGCAGCAAGACGTGTCTTAGACTAAAAATGATAAGCAGGTAATTTCCTGAGGATGATAAGTAGTTAATTTTCGACACAAAATGATAAAGAAAAATTTTTGACATGCAGACACGGTCGAAGTCCAGACTCACTAATGCATCCTATCGACTTATCAGTTAGACACACTAATGCAGACCTGGTTCGCCAAGACCACCGCTCTGATACCAACTGAAAGGACCCATTCATATACATTATAAACGATTCACAATAGTTGATTAGATTGTGAGGTATTTGACCTCTATATGATACATTTTACAAACATTGCATTCGTTTTTAAAAGACAAACTTTCTTTACATCGAAAATTGACAGGCATGCATACCATTTCATAATATCCACTATCCAACTACAAATTGATTTAATAATAATCTTTGATGAACTCAATGACTCGAATGCAACGTTCTTCGAAATATGCTATGAAAGACTCCAAGTAATATCTTTAAAATGAGCAAATGCACAGCGGAAGATTTCTTTAACACCTGAGAATAAACATGCTTTAAAGTGTCAACCAAAAGGTTGGTGAGTTCATTAGTTTATCATAATCATTTATTTCCATCATTTTAATAGACCACAAGAATTTCATTTCCAGTTCTCATAAATATACGTCCCATGCATAGAGACAAAAATAATCATTCATATGGTGAACACCTGGTAACCGACATTAACTAGATACATATAAGAATATCCCCTATCATTCCGGGATCCTCCTTCGGACATGATATAAATTTCGAAGTACTAAAGCATCCGGTACTTTGGATGGGGTTTGTTAGGCCCAATAGATCTATCTTTAGGATTCGCGTCAATTAGGGTGTCTATTCCCTAATTCTTAGATTACCAGACTTTAATAAAAAGGGGCATATTTGATTTCAATAATTCAACCATAGAATGTAGTTTCAATTACTTGTGTCTATTTCGTCAAACATTTATAAAAGCGCATGTATTCTCAGTCCCAAAAATATAAAGGGTAAAAAGGTAAATGAAACTCACCATACTGTATTTCGTAGTAAAAATACATATAACGTCATTGAACAAGTGCAAGCTTGGCCTCGGATTCACGAACCTAAATTAATTATATATATTTATGTGTTGGTCAATATTTATCTAACAAATTAGGTCAAGTCATAGTGTACCACAATCCTAATGCTCGAGACTAATATGCAAAAGTCAACAAAAGTAAATTTGACTCAAAATAATTTCCAAAAATCTGTACATGATTAATATATAGTTTAAATATCGTCGTTTTATATTTTTAAATATTTTTAAAAGATTTATTAGAGTAAATAATATAATTTATTTATTAATAAATAAAATTTTATATTAAATTTATATAATAAAATATACTTATATTGAAATGTCCCGTTCTTATTGATTAAAAACGTTCCATATTAATTGATTTCGTTGCGAGGTTTTGACCTCTATATGAGACGTTTTTCAAAGACTGCATTCATTTTTAAAACAAACCATAACCTTTATTTCATAGATAAAGGTTTTAAAAAGCTTTACATAGATTATCAAATAATGATAATCTAAAATATCCCGTTTACACACGACCATTACATAATGGTTTACAATACAAATATGTTACAACAAAATAAGTTTCTTGAATGCAGTTTTTACACAATATCATACAAGCATGGACTCCAAATCTCGTCCTTATTTAAGTATGCGACAGCGGAAGCTCTTAATAATCACCTGAGAATAAACATGCTTAAAACGTCAACAAAAAATGTTGGTGAGTTATAGGTTTAACCTATATATATCAAATCATAATAATAGACCACAAGATTTCATATTTCAATACACATCCCATACATAGAGATAAAAATCATTCATATGGTGAACACCTGGTAACCGACATTAACAAGATGCATATATAAGAATATCCCCATCATTCCGGGACACCCTTCGGATATGATATAAATTTCGAAGTACTAAAGCATCCGGTACTTTGGATGGGGTTTGTTAGGCCCAATAGATCTATCTTTAGGATTCGCGTCAATTAGGGTGTCTGTTCCCTAATTTTTAGATTAACAGACTTAATAAAAAGGGGCATATTCGATTTCGATAATTCAACCATAGAATGTAGTTTCACGTACTTGTGTCTATTTTGTAAATCATTTATAAAACCTGCATGTATTCTCATCCCAAAAATATTAGATTTTAAAAGTGGGACTATAACTCACTTTCACAGATTTTTACTTCGTCGGGAAGTAAGACTTGGCCACTGGTTGATTCACGAACCTATAACAATATATACATATATATCAAAGTATGTTCAAAATATATTTATAACACTTTTAATATATTTTGATGTTTTAAGTTTATTAAGTCAGCTGTCCTCGTTAGTAACCTACAACTAGTTGTCCACAGTTAGATGTACAGAAATAAATCGATAAATATTATCTTGAATCAATCCACGACCCAGTGTATACGTATCTCAGTATTGATCACAACTCAAACTATATATATTTTGGAATCAACCTCAACCCTGTATAGCTAACTCCAACATTCACATGTAGAGTGTCTATGGTTGTTCCGAAATATATATAGATGTGTCGACATGATAGGTCGAAACATTGTATACGTGTCTATGGTATCTCAAGATTACATAATATACAATACAAGTTGATTAAGTTATGGTTGGAATAGATTTGTTACCAATTTTCACGTAGCTAAAATGAGAAAAATTATCCAATCTTATTTTACCCATAACTTCTTCATTTTAAATCCGTTTTGAGTGAATCAAATTGCTATGGTTTCATATTGAACTATATTTTATGAATCTAAACAGAAAAAGTATAGGTTTATAGTCGGAAAAATAAGTTACAAGTCGTTTTTGTAAAGGTAGTCATTTCAGTCGAAAGAACGACGTCTAGATGACCATTTTAGAAAACATACTTCCACTTTGAGTTTAACCATAATTTTTGGATATAGTTTCATGTTCATAATAAAAATCATTTTCTTAGAATAACAACTTTTAAATCAAAGTTTATCATAGTTTTTAATTAACTAACCCAAAACAGCCCGCGGTGTTACTACGACGGCGTAAATCCGGTTTTACGGTGTTTTTCATGTTTCCAGGTTTTAAATCATTAAGTTAGCATATCATATAGATATAGAACATGTGTTTAGTTGATTTTAAAAGTCAAGTTAGAAGGATTAACTTTTGTTTGCGAACAAGTTTAGAATTAACTAAACTATGTTCTAGTGATTACAAGTTTAAACCTTCGAATAAGATAGCTTTATATGTATGAATCGAATGATGTTATGAACATCATTACTACCTTAATTTCCTTGGATAAACCTAGTGGAAAAGAGAAAAATGGATTTAGCTTCAACGGATCCTTGGATGGCTCGAAGTTCTTGAAGCAGAATCATGACACGAAAACAAGTTCAAGTAAGATCATCACTTGAAATAAGATTGTTATAGTTATAGAAATTGAACCAAAGTTTGAATATGATTATTACCTTGTATTAGAATGATAACCTACTGTAAGAAACAAAGATTTCTTGAGGTTGGATGATCACCTTACAAGATTGGAAGTGAGCTAGCAAACTTGAAAGTATTCTTGATTTTATGAAACTAGAACTTTTGGAATTTATGAAGAACACTTAGAACTTGAAGATAGAACTTGAGAGAGATCAATTAGATGAAGAAAATTGAAGAATGAAAGTGTTTGTAGGTGTTTTTGGTCGTTGGTGTATGGATTAGATATAAAGGATATGTAATTTTGTTTTCATGTAAATAAGTCATGAATGATTACTCATATTTTTGTAATTTTATGAGATATTTCATGCTAGTTGCCAAATGATGGTTCCCACATGTGTTAGGTGACTCACATGGGCTGCTAAGAGCTGATCATTGGAGTGTATATACCAATAGTACATACATCTAAAAGCTGTGTATTGTACGAGTACGAATACGGGTGCATACGAGTAGAATTGTTGATGAAACCGAATGAGGATGTAATTGTAAGCATTTTTGTTAAGTAGAAGTATTTTGATAAGTGTATTGAAGTCTTTCAAAAGTGTATAAATACATATTAAAACACTACATGTATATACATTTTAACTGAGTCGTTAAGTCATCGTTAGTCGTTACATGTAAGTGTTGTTTTTAAACCTTTAGGTTAACGGTCTTGTTAAATGTTGTTAACCCAATGTTTATAATATCAAATGAGATTTTAAATTATTATATTATCATGATATTATCATGTATGAATATTTCTTAATATGATATATATACATTAAATGTCTTTACAACGATAATCGTTACATATATGTCTCGTTTAAAAATCATTAAGTTAGTAGTCTTGTTTTTACATATGTAGTTCATTGTTAATATACTTAATGATATGTTTACTTATCATAGTATCATGTTAACTATATATATATCCATATATATGTCATCGTATAGTTTTTACAAGTTTTAACGTTCGTGAATCACCGGTCAACTTGGGTGGTCAATTGTCTATATGAAACATATTTCAATTAATCAAGTCTTAACAAGTTTGATTGCTTAACATGTTGGAAACATTTAATCATGTAAATATCAATCTCAATTAATATATATAAACATGGAAAAGTTCGGGTCACTACAGTACCTACCCGTTAAATAAATTTCGTCCCGAAATTTTAAGCTGTTGAAGGTGTTGACGAATCTTCTGGAAATAGATGCGGGTATTTCTTCTTCATCTGATCTTCACGCTCCCAGGTGAACTCGGGTCCTCTACGAGCATTCCATCGAACCTTAACAATTGGTATCTTGTTTTGCTTAAGTCTTTTAACCTCACGATCCATTATTTCGACGGGTTCTTCGATGAATTGGAGTTTTTCGTTGATTTGGATTTCATCTAACGGAATAGTGAGATCTTCTTTAGCAAAACATTTCTTCAAATTCGAGACGTGGAAAGTGTTATGTACAGCCGCGAGTTGTTGAGGTAACTCAAGTCGGTAAGCTACTGGTCCGACACGATCAATAATCTTGAATGGTCCAATATACCTTGGATTTAATTTCCCTCGTTTACAAAATAGAACAACGCCTTTCCAAGGTGCAACTTTAAGCATGACCATCTCTCCAATTTCAAATTCTATATCTTTTCTTTTAATGTCAGCGTAGCTCTTTTGTCGACTTTGGGCGGTTTTCAACCGTTGTTGAATTTGGATGATCTTCTCGGTAGTTTCTTGTATAATCTCCGGACCCGTAATCTGTCTATCCCCCACTTCACTCCAACAAATCGGAGACCTAAACTTTCTACCATAAAGTGCTTCAAACGGCGCCATCTCAATGCTTGAATGGTAGCTGTTGTTGTAGGAAAATTCTGCTAACGGTAGATGTCGATCCCAACTGTTTCCGAAATCAATAACACATGATCGTAGCATGTCTTCAAGCGTTTGTATCGTCCTTTCGCTCTGCCCATCAGTTTGTGGATGATAGGCAGTACTCATGTCTAGACGAGTTCCTAATGCTTGCTGTAATGTCTGCCAGAATCTTGAAATAAATCTGCCATCCCTATCAGAGATAATAGAGATTGGTATTCCATGTCTGGAGACGACTTCCTTCAAATACAGTCGTGCTAACTTCTCCATCTTGTCATCTTCTCTTATTGGCAGGAAGTGTGCTGATTTGGTGAGACGATCAACTATTACCCAAATAGTATCAAAACCACTTGCAGTCCTTGGCAATTTAGTGATGAAATCCATGGTAATGTTTTCCCATTTCCATTCCGGGATTTCGGGTTGTTAAAGTAGACCTGATGGTTTCTGATGCTCAGCTTTAACCTTAGAACACGTCAAACATTCTCCTACGTATTTAGCAACATCGGCTTTCATACCCGGCCACCAAAAATGTTTCTTGAGATCCTTGTACATCTTCCCCGTTCCAGGATGTATTGAGTATCTGGTTTTATGAGCTTCTCTAAGTACCATTTCTCTCATATCTCCAAATTTTGGTACCCAAATCCTTTCAGCCCTATACCGGGTTCCGTCTTCCCGAATATTAAGATGCTTCTCCGATCCTTTGGGTATTTCATCCTTTAAATTTCCCTCTTTTAAAACTCCTTGTTGCGCCTCCTTTATTTGAGTAGTAAGGTTATTATGAATCATTATATTCATAGATTTTACTCGAATGGGTTCTCTGTCCTTCCTGCTCAAGGCATCGGCTACCACATTTGCCTTCCCCGGGTGGTAACGAATCTCAAAGTCGTAATCATTCAATAATTCAATCCACCTACGCTGCCTCATATTCAGTTGTTTCTGATTAAATATGTGTTGAAGACTTTTGTGGTCGGTATATATAATACTTTTGACCCCATATAAGTAGTGCCTCCAAGTCTTTAATGCAAAAACAACCGCGCCTAATTCCAAATCATGCGTCGTATAATTTTGTTTCTTGAATCTTCAATTGTCTAGACGCATAAGCAATCACCTTCGTTCGTTGCATTAATACACAACCGAGACCTTGCTTTGATGCATCACAATAAATCACAAAATCATCATTCCCTTCAGGCAATGACAATATAGGTGCCGTAGTTAGCTTTTTCTTCAATAACTGAAACGCTTTCTCTTGTTCATCATTCCATTCAAATTTCTTCCCTTTATGCGTTAATGCAGTCAAGGGTTTTGCTATTCTGGAAAAGTCTTGGATGAACCTTCTGTAGTAACCAGCTAGTCCTAAAAACTGGCGTATGTGTTTCGGAGTTTTCGGGGTTTCCCACTTTTCAACAGTTTCTATCTTTGCCGGATCCACCTTAATACCTTCTTTGTTCACTATGTAACCGAGGAATTGAACTTCTTCCAACCAAAATGCACACTTTGAAAACTTAGCGTACAATTCTTCCTTCCTCAATACTTCTAACACCTTTCTCAAATGTTCACCGTGTTCTTGGTCATTCTTTGAGTAAATAAGTATGTCATCAATGAAAACAATGACAAACTTGTCAAGGTATGGTCCACACACTCGGTTCATAAGGTCCATGAACACAGCTGGTGCATTAGTTAAACCAAACGGCATGACCATAAACTCGTAATGACCGTAACGTGTTCTGAAAGCAGTCTTTGGAATATCATCTTCTTTCACCCGCATTTGATGATACCCGGAACGTAAGTCAATCTTTGAATAAACAGACGAGCCTTGTAGTTGATCAAATAAGTCGTCGATTCTCGGTAGTGGGTAGCGGTTCTTGATGGTAAGTTTGTTCAACTCTCGGTAGTCGATACACAACCTGAATGTACCATCTTTCTTCTTGACAAACAAAACAGGAGCTCCCCACGGTGATGTGCTTGGTCGAATGAAACCACGCTCTAAAAGTTCTTGTAATTGGCTTTGTAGTTCTTTCATCTCGCTGGGTGCGAGTCTGTAAGGAGCACGAGCTATTGGTGCAGCTCCTGGTACAAGATCTATTTGAAATTCAACGGATCGATGTGGGGGTAATCCCGGTAATTCTTTCGGAAATACATCAGGAAATTCTTTTGCGACGGGAACATCATTGATGCTCTTTTCTTCAGTTTGTACTTTCTCGACGTGTGCTAGAACAGCATAGCAGCCTTTTCTTATTAGTTTTTGTGCCTTCAAATTACTAATAAGATGTAGCTTCGTGTTGCCCTTTTCTCCGTACACCATTAAGGGTTTTCCTTTTTCTCGTATAATGCGAATTGCATTTTTATAACAAACGATCTCCGCTTTCACTTCTTTCAACCAGTCCATACCGATTATCACATCAAAACTCCCTAACTCTACTGGTATCAAATCAATCTTAAATGTTTCGCTAACCAGTTTAATTTCTCGATTCCGACATATATTATCTGCTGAAATTAATTTACCATTTGCTAATTCGAGTAAAAATTTACTATCCAAAGGCGTCAATGGACAACTTAATTTAGCACAAAAATCTCTACTCATATAGCTTCTATCCGCACCCGAATCAAATAAAACGTAAGCAGATTTATTGTCAATAAGAAACGTACCCGTAACAAGCTCCGGGTCTTCCTGTGCCTCTACCGCATTAATATTGAAAACTCTTCCACGGCCTTGTCCATTCGTGTTCTCCTGGTTCGGGCAATTTCTAATAATGTGGCCTGGTTTTCCACATTTATAACAAACTACATTGGCATAACTTGCTCCGACACTACTTGCTCCACCATTACTCGTTCCGACACCATTTGTTCCTTTCGTTCTATTAACCCCTGGTCCGTAGACCTCACACTTCGCCGCGCTATGACCATTTCTTTTACACTTGTTGCAAAATTTGGTGCAGAACCCCGAGTGATTCTTTTCACACCTTTGGCATAGCTGCTTCTGATTGTTGTTGTTGTTGCGGTTATTATTGTTGTTGGGATGATTGTTGTAGTTGTTGTTGTTGTTGTTGTTGTTGTTGGGCCGTTTGTTGTAGTTGCGATTGATGTTACGATTGTTGGGATAATTGTTGCGATTATTGTTGTAATTGCTGTTGTTGTTGTATTGGTGATTCTTATCACCGTTTTTCTCCCACTTTCTTTTGACTTGCTTCACATTGGCCTCTTCAGCAGTCTGTTCTTTAATTCTTTCTTCAATCTGGTTCACTAGTTTGTGAGCCATTCTACATGCCTGTTGTATGGAGGCGGGCTCGTGTGAACTTATATCTTCTTGGATTCTTTCCGGTAATCCTTTCACAAACGCGTCGATCTTCTCTTCCTCATCTTCGAATGCTCCCGGACACAATAGGCACAATTCTGTGAATCGTCTTTCGTACGTGGTAATATCAAATCCTTGGGTTCGTAACCCTCTAAGTTCTGTCTTGAGCTTGTTGACCTCGGTTCTGGGACGGTATTTCTCGTTCATCAAGTGCTTGAATGCTGACCACGGTAGTGCGTACGCATCGTCTTGTCCCACTTGCTCTAGATAGGTATTCCACCATGTTAACGCAGAACCTGTGAAGGTATGCGTAGCGTACTTCACTTTGTCCTCTTCAGTACACTTACTTATGGCAAACACCGATTCGACCTTCTCGGTCCACCGTTTCAATCCGATCGGTCCTTCGGTTCCATCAAATTCCAAAGGTTTGCAGGCAGTGAATTCTTTGTAGGTGCATCCTACACGATTTCCTGTACTGCTAGATCCAAGGTTATTGTTGGTATGTAGCGCAGCCTGTACTGCGGCTATGTTTGAAGCTAGAAAAGTACGGAATTCCTCTTCATTCATATTCACGGTGTGTCGAGTAGTCGGTGCCATTTCCTTCAAAATAGTTAAATGGAACAAGTTAATCATACAGAATATTAAGAGTAGTTAATAGTATTTCGTAGCATAATATGAACTCATTTATAAAAGCTTTTTCTTCATATTAGCGTTTTATAAGTTTAAATTCGGGTAGTACCTACCCGTTAAGTTCATACTTAGTAGCTAATATACAATTCAACTACTACAATTCTATATGAAAAACTGATTATAATAATATTTTGTGTTCAAACTTTTATACAATATTTTACAAACTTACAATACCGCTTATTTTACATATAGCATGAAATATAGCACACAATAAATTTGATACAAGATGGTTGTGAAGATAATTCTAGCTAGTACACAAGTCGTTCAGCAAAGGCAATAAAGACACGTAATTCATACGTCCAGAAACAAGTCATGCATTCTGGTTTTACTAGGATTAATTCCCATCCTTGGTCTTGTGGAACATAACCGTTATGGCCGTTGATAAGACAGCGTGTTGTAACGTCGTCAAAGGGACGAGGGTTACGTAATGTCCAACAGTCCCGTAACAATCTAAAAACCTCATTTCTTACCCCAATTACCGACTCCGTCACTTGTGGGAACGTTTTGTTTAATAGTTGTAGCCCGATGTTCTTGTTCTCACTTTGGTGAGAAGCGAACATTACTAATCCGTAAGCATAACATGCTTCTTTATGTTGCATGTTAGCCGCTTTTTCTAAATCACGAAGTCCAATATTCGGATATATTGAGTCAAAATAATTTCTTAACCCATTGCGTAAAATAGCATTTGGGTTCCCCGCAATATATGCGTCAAAGTAAACACATCGTAACTTATGGATTTCCCAATGTGATATCCCCCATCTTTCGAAGGAAAGCCTTTTATAAACCAAGGCATTCTTGGAACGTTCTTCGAATGTCTTACAAACTGATCTCGCCTTAAATAGTTGTGCCGAGGAATTCTGACCGACTCTAGACAAGATTTCATCAATCATGTCTCCGGGTAGGTCTCTTAAAATATTGGGTTGTCTATCCATTTTGTGTTTTTAAACTGTAAAATAGACAAGAGTTAGATTCATAAAAAAATACTTATTAATACAAGCAATTTTTACATATATCATAAAGCATAAGCACACTATATTACATATATTACACCACACGAATACAACTATCTTATTCCGACTCGCTCGTTTCTTCTTCTTCGGTTTTGGTTCATTTTGCCAAGTTTCTAGGGATATATGATGTTCCCCTAATACGAGCCGTCGTTGTCCACATTGGTTTAGAAAAACCTGGTGGTTTAGAGGTTCCCGGGTCATTGTTACAACTTAAGGACTTCGGGGGTTGACGATACATATAAAGTTCATCGGGGTTGGAATTAGATTTCTCTATTTTTATGCCCTTTCCCTTATTATTTTCTTTTGCCTTTTTAAATTCAGTTGGGGTAATTTCTATAACATCATCGGAATTCTCGTCGGAATCCGATTCATCGGAGAATTGGTAATCCTCCCAATATTTTGCTTCCTTGGCGGAAACACCATTGACCATAATTAACCTTGGTCGGTTGGTTGAGGATTTTCTTTTACTTAACCGTTTTATTATTTCCCCCACCGGTTCTATTTCTTCATCCGGTTCCGATTCTTCTTCCGGTTCCGATTCTTCTTCCGGTTCCGACTCTTCTTCTTGTTCCTCTTCGGGAACTTGTGAATCAGTCCACGAATTATTCCAATTTACATTTGACTCTTCATTATTATTAGGTGAGTCAATGGGACTTGTTCTAGAGGTAGACATCTATCACATAATATCAAACACGATAAGAGATTAATATATCACATAATATTCATATGTTAAAAATATATAGTTTCCAACAAAAATGTTAAGCAATCATTTTTAAAGAAAACACGGTCGAAGTCCAGACTCACTAATGCATCCTAACAAACTCAATAAAACACACTAATGCAAATTTTCTGGTTCTCTAAGACCAACGCTCGGATACCAACTGAAATGACCCGTTCTTATTGATTAAAAACGTTCCATATTAATTGATTTCGTTGCGAGGTTTTGACCTCTATATGAGACGTTTTTCAAAGACTGCATTCATTTTTAAAACAAACCATAACCTTTATTTCATAGATAAAGGTTTTAAAAAGCTTTACATAGATTATCAAATAATGATAATCTAAAATATCCCGTTTACACACGACCATTACATAATGGTTTACAATACAAATATGTTACAACAAAATAAGTTTCTTGAATGCAGTTTTTACACAATATCATACAAGCATGGACTCCAAATCTCGTCCTTATTTATGTATGCGACAGCGGAAGCTCTTAATAATCACCTGAGAATAAACATGCTTAAAACGTCAACAAAAAATGTTGGTGAGTTATAGGTTTAACCTATATATATCAAATCATAATAATAGACCACAAGATTTCATATTTCAATACACATCCCATACATAGAGATAAAAATCATTCATATGGTGAACACCTGGTAACCGACATTAACAAGATGCATATATAAGAATATCCCCATCATTCCGGGACACCCTTCGGATATGATATAAATTTCGAAGTACTAAAGCATCCGGTACTTTGGATGGGGTTTGTTAGGCCCAATAGATCTATCTTTAGGATTCGCGTCAATTAGGGTGTCTGTTCCCTAATTTTTAGATTAACAGACTTAATAAAAAGGGGCATATTCGATTTCGATAATTCAACCATAGAATGTAGTTTCACGTACTTGTGTCTATTTTGTAAATCATTTATAAAACCTGCATGTATTCTCATCCCAAAAATATTAGATTTTAAAAGTGGGACTATAACTCACTTTCACAGATTTTTACTTCGTCGGGAAGTAAGACTTGGCCACTGGTTGATTCACGAACCTATAACAATATATACATATATATCAAAGTATGTTCAAAATATATTTATAACACTTTTAATATATTTTGATGTTTTAAGTTTATTAAGTCAGCTGTCCTCGTTAGTAACCTACAACTAGTTGTCCACAGTTAGATGTACAGAAATAAATCGATAAATATTATCTTGAATCAATCCACGACCCAGTGTATACGTATCTCAGTATTGATCACAACTCAAACTATATATATTTTGGAATCAACCTCAACCCTGTATAGCTAACTCCAACATTCACATGTAGAGTGTCTATGGTTGTTCCGAAATATATATAGATGTGTCGACATGATAGGTCAAAACATTGTATACGTGTCTATGGTATCTCAAGATTACATAATATACAATAAAAGTTGATTAAGTTATGGTTGGAATAGATTTGTTACCAATTTTCACGTAGCTAAAATGAGAAAAATTATCCAATCTTATTTTACCCATAACTTCTTCATTTTAAATCCGTTTTGAGTGAATCAAATTGCTATGGTTTCATATTGAACTATATTTTATGAATCTAAACAGAAAAAGTATAGGTTTATAGTCGGAAAAATAAGTTACAAGTCGTTTTTGTAAAGGTAGTCATTTCAGTCGAAAGAACGACGTCTAGATGACCATTTTAGAAAACATACTTCCACTTTGAGTTTAACCATAATTTTTGGATATAGTTTCATGTTCATAATAAAAATCATTTTCTTAGAATAACAACTTTTAAATCAAAGTTTATCATAGTTTTTAATTAACTAACCCAAAACAGCCCGCGGTGTTACTACGACGGCGTAAATCCGGTTTTACGGTGTTTTTCATGTTTCCAGGTTTTAAATCATTAAGTTAGCATATCATATAGATATAGAACATGTGTTTAGTTGATTTTAAAAGTCAAGTTAGAAGGATTAACTTTTGTTTGCGAACAAGTTTAGAATTAACTAAACTATGTTCTAGTGATTACAAGTTTAAACCTTCGAATAAGATAGCTTTATATGTATGAATCGAATGATGTTATGAACATCATTACTACCTTAATTTCCTTGGATAAACCTACTGGAAAAGAGAAAAATGGATTTAGCTTCAACGGATCCTTGGATGGCTCGAAGTTCTTGAAGCAGAATCATGACACGAAAACAAGTTCAAGTAAGATCATCACTTGAAATAAGATTGTTATAGTTATAGAAATTGAACCAAAGTTTGAATATGATTATTACCTTGTATTAGAATGATAACCTACTGTAAGAAACAAAGATTTCTTGAGGTTGGATGATCACCTTACAAGATTGGAAGTGAGCTAGCAAACTTGAAAGTATTCTTGATTTTATGAAACTAGAACTTTTGGAATTTATGAAGAACACTTAGAACTTGAAGATAGAACTTGAGAGAGATCAATTAGATGAAGAAAATTGAAGAATGAAAGTGTTTGTAGGTGTTTTTGGTCGTTGGTGTATGGATTAGATATAAAGGATATGTAATTTTGTTTTCATGTAAATAAGTCATGAATGATTACTCATATTTTTGTAATTTTATGAGATATTTCATGCTAGTTGCCAAATGATGGTTCCCACATGTGTTAGGTGACTCACATGGGCTGCTAAGAGCTGATCATTGGAGTGTATATACCAATAGTACATACATCTAAAAGCTGTGTATTGTACGAGTACGAATACGGGTGCATACGAGTAGAATTGTTGATGAAACTGAACGAGGAAGTAATTGTAAGCATTTTTGTTAAGTAGAAGTATTTTGATAAGTGTATTGAAGTCTTTCAAAAGTGTATAAATACATATTAAAACACTACATGTATATACATTTTAACTGAGTCGTTAAGTCATCGTTAGTCGTTACATGTAAGTGTTGTTTTTAAACCTTTAGGTTAACGGTCTTGTTAAATGTTGTTAACCCAATGTTTATAATATCAAATGAGATTTTAAATTATTATATTATCATGATATTATCATGTATGAATATTTCTTAATATGATATATATACATTAAATGTCTTTACAACGATAATCGTTACATATATGTCTCGTTTAAAAATCATTAAGTTAGTAGTCTTGTTTTTACATATGTAGTTCATTGTTAATATACTTAATGATATGTTTACTTATCATAGTATCATGTTAACTATATATATATCCATATATATGTCATCATATAGTTTTTACAAGTTTTAACGTTCGTGAATCACCGGTCAACTTGGGTGGTCAATTGTCTATATGAAACATATTTCAATTAATCAAGTCTTAACAAGTTTGATTGCTTAACATGTTGGAAACATTTAATCATGTAAATATCAATCTCAATTAATATATATAAACATGGAAAAGTTCGGGTCACTACATATATATATATATATTAAGTAATAAAATTTATAGGGTTCATTTAATATCATAAAGATAATATGATAGGTATTATTAAAGTAAGTTATTACACGTAGTAAAATATGTTTGTATCACATATTTATTTGATAAAATAATATCTATAATGATAGTAAGTAAAAGTTGTATTATTTTGTAATAATAATTATTATTATAAAAATATCAATATTTATAATTACTAAGATGACATTATGATAAAACGATAATTCTAATTATGATAACTTTAATATTTACGATAATTTTTAATATTATCTTTAAAATAATAATTCTATTTAAAATAATAACAATAATGATATTTTATAGTAACAATGACATTTCTATTAAAATGATAATTTTTTTTAAAATGATAGTTTTAATACTAACGATACTTTTAATAATAATAGTAATGATAAAAAATAATAAGAACGATAATTTTATCTAAATCAATATCTTATAATATTTTAATTTCATCATGATACTCTTACTCATTATTTCCTAATCGTTTCGTTTAATAGCTTTTAATTGTCTTTTATATCGTGTTCATAATAATGATAATAATAGTAATCAAAATAATTAGGTGTTACAAATATTTATTTTAATTACACTAATATTAATAATGATAGTTACTATAACATTATTAACGATAATACTAATAATTATCTTAATGATAATATAGTAATAATAATAATAACAATAACAATAACTATTTTTAAATAATGATATATATATATTAATAATGATAATAATAATAATAATAATACTAATAATAATAATAATTGGATAATAATAATAATACTAATTATAACTTTAACGATAATAACGATAGTAATAATAAAAAAAACAATTTTTAATGATAAATCCCTTTTATTGATAAAGATAATAATAATGATAATAATAAGATAAAACTAGAATGACGATAAAAACGACGATAATAATAATCATTTTTAATAAAAATATCGAAAATTCAATTGATTATAACTTCTAATCCGTTCATCGAAACTATTCGATATCTAAAGGAAAAGTTCTTAATTTTTCGCTAGCTTTCCAAGGACATGCATATCTTATACCTTATCTCAACCGCAAGTGTAACTAATTCAAGATTCAACCTAACCTGTCTAAGGGCAATATCAAAAGTACAAGCATGCATAATCCTAAATACTCGAGCACTAGTCAGGGATACACTATTAGTATTTAAAAGTTAAATTATGAGTACTCACGTATCAATATTGAGATTCAATATTGCAGGAAAGGTACGTAGACGCAACGGAAATGATAAACACTATATTGACCTCACGAGCATACCCATGAACCATACTCAATCACCTCCATAGCTATAACCCATAATTTCCTTAATCCTATCCTACTCTAAAAATAATTTCGAAATCACTCGGACAGCACTCCGTCGTAATATTTTATGTATACTAATAATATCTTGAAATAATATGGAGTAAATATATATATGTAAATTGATTGAGAGAGTTTAGAGAAAAATATTTTCAAGTTTCTATGAAATAATAAAACCTATTGAATTCTATTTATAATAGATTTTTGAATTATTAAAGTGAATTATTAAAGTATGAATTATTAAAGTGAATTATTAAAGTATAAATTATTAAAGTGAATTATTAAAGTATGAATTATTAAAGTGAATTATTAAAGTATGAATTATTAAAGTAAATTATTAAAGTATGAATTATTAAAGTGAATTATTAAAGTTAAAGTAAAGTAAAAATAAAGTAAAGGTAAAGTTTAAGTATAGTAAAAGTATAAAACTATGTACGTATAATACGTGTATAAATATATATAATATTAATTTAAATCGTTATATATATTTAATAAAATAAAATATAAATATCGTTATCTTTATCATTCTAGTTAAGTAATGAGTTGTCAGAAGTGGTTCTAGATATTTATAAAAGTTATATACATTTTAATAATAAAGTTCTTTTTAAACTGAAAACGTTTTTGTACGTTTGAAACTAAATAGATCAATCGAGTCTTTATGAGATTCAATCTTCCACTATCCTATGTCTAGTTCTCAATGATTGACAATTTGTTATTATTTATAAATCACTTTACCATTTTCCGAATATTGTTAAAATGGAAAGATTTCTCAAATCAACGTGGGCCTTTCAACAGAGACTTGTAATCATAATTCAATATATCTGATAATTCAATCATTTGATCTTATCTTCTAATTCCATTGATAAACATTTTGAAACAGATACAATCATGTAAAGTATTTAATCTAATATTTTGTTTACGTTTCAAGTTATAATATATATACACATATACATATATAATCATATTCGTTTAATGGTTCGTGAATCGTTGGAACTTGGTCGAGGTTGAATGAATGTATGAACATAGTTTAAAATTCTTTAAATTTAACTTAACAAATATTGCTTATCGTGTCGGAAACATATAAAGATTAAAGTTTAAATTTGGTTGGAAATTTCCGGGTTGTCACAGCGGATAGTAAGCAGGTCAGGTCGGTACGTAGTTATTTGGTACCCGAGGTGATAGCTGGCTCATGATCTGATGATGATGATAGTGCCATCTATCATGCTGTCGTTGCCTGAAATGCTCATACACATTCTCGGCGTACCACTGCTCGAACTGACTATGTCTAGCCTCGTTTATCATTTCTACCTCATCTATACACTGGTAAACGTCAGTAACAGCCTCCCTAATGACATCCCTAATGTCATCCAGTTCCTCCATTTCCTTATCTGAACCTCTCTCTACCTGTGGATGACGACCCTCATATGGTACTGTCTGATTGCGTCTGCTCTTTAATACCTTTTCACCCTGATAGGCCCGCAATCCTAAAGTCTCAACCTGTTCCCTACATACCATCAGTGGACCCCCTTGATCCCTATCTACACCTAAATACTCTCCAATGAGAGTAACAAAAATACCTCCTCCTATTATTCCCCCGTCCTGTATTCCTTCCACCATTTTGGACAGATAAAAACCAACACAGTAGGGGATATTAACAAAGCTTCTAGTGTTTCGAATACACTTAAGGTAAAATAAATCGTGTTGAGTCACTTTCTCCTTGTTGTTACCTCTTTGTGTAATCGAATTAGCTAAAAATCTATGTATAATACTGTCATACCCCGTCCTAATCCATCTGGACGAAGTCACCAACATCTGGTTCCATTGCGATGATCGACTCCAAATAATGTCTTTAAAATGAGCAAATGCACAGCGGAAGATTTCTTTCATACCTGAGAATAAACATGCTTTAAAGTGTCAACCAAAAGGTTGGTGAGTTCATAGGTTTATCATAAAACAATAAAATTCATCATTTTTATAGACCACAAGATTTAAATCCTGCATGGTACAAATGGGCCTAAATCCTATACCCACCTGTAATGTACATGCGATATCTTTTAAATACAGTACACTTTTCTTGTGTACGAAACCATTTTTCATAAATCTTAGTAACCGTACACATATCTCGTGCACAAAAACTAATACACATAACTTGTGTATAAAAATCATTCTCTCGATACATAACATTCACATTATCTGGTGGCAATTATCATGTCCACATAATTCAATGGTGGCAATTATCATGTCCACATAATTCAATAATAATCCGCAGAACTTCTGTCTGCATAATAATTTATTCGAGGAATGTTTTGCTTGTGTCTATCTCGTCAAACATTTATAAAAGCATTTCATGTATTTGCAGTTAAAAACATATTTCAAAAGCATTTAATAAAACAGTTGTAAAAGCAGCGCATGTATTCTCAGTCCCAAAAATGTAAAGAGTAAAAGGGAGCAAATGAAACTCACCTAATGTATTTTGTAGTAAAAATACATATGACTGTATTGAACAATGCAGAGTTGGCCTCGGATTCACAAACCTATATCATTTGTATATTTATTAATATACATTATTGTAATCTAACAAATATATATATATATATATATATATATATATATATATATATATATATATATATATATGTAATTATTATTAGTGATATAATTGTTATATTAATTATAGGTTACATTAATATTGTAGTTATTATATATATTTTAAATAGTTAATTTTTATTATTAGCTTATCATAATAAGTTTTTATTATTATAAATATAGTAATTGCTTATTAGAATATTTTGATAAATAAATTATATGTAACAAATATATCTTTTACTAAGATATTTTAATGTTATTTATAATATATTTTATTTAATATTATATCAATGTTTTATAATGTATTTATAATATATCTTATATAAATGTATTTACGTAGTATATAAATATTTATATACATAATATTGATAATATTATATACATATTTATATAATGTTAACATATTAAAATATAATAATATGTAATGTATTTTGTAAATTTTTATATGTAAATTTTGATAATAACTATAATAATAATAATAATATTAATATTAATGATAATAATAATAATAATACTAAATAATAAAAATAATAATAATAATGATAATGATAAATATAAAAAAAATGATAAAAACAATAATCATAATAATTATGATAATAATAATAAAAATGAAAATAATAATAATAATAATAATAATAATAATTATTATAATAATAATAATAATAATAATAATAATAATAATAATAATAATAAAAATAATAATAATAATTAATATAATTGTACCTAATATATATAAGGTCACGCGTTTTATTTGTGGTTTCCAGAAACAGATCGAAATGGCAAAAGCAAAACGCAGAATAAATTAGGGTTCATGGGTCTTCGGTTCTTCAGTTGATCCATCGATAAATCGTTCAATCAACAATCATCGAAGCATAACAGGTCATCTATTCATCATCATCATCTTTTCCCTCATCTCCACCAGTGTTCATCATCATCGTATCATCATCCTTTGTCAATTTTGGTAATCGATTCATCAATTGATTAATTAGGTAATTAATTCTTTGATGTTCTACTAATTACTTCATCCTTTTATATATATTCTGTATTTTAAACGAATCGAACCTGGGCTGTAATAATTAGTATGTTATTTGGATTGTTAAATTAGTTGCCACAAATTATAAAGGTTAATCTGCTTTTGTAAATTAATATACTCTTTTGTTATTTGAAGATGATTATTAAGGTATATACCTTAAGGTTGTTTAACGATTTAGGACAGATGAAAGAAAAAGGAAAAAAATAAATAAATAAATAAATAAACTTCAAATTTTCTGTTCAGTATATATATATATATATATATATATATATATATATATATATATATATATATATATATATATATATATTACAGTGGTATGGATTGAATAATAACAGACAAATAGCAGCAACTCACCATGGTTTATAACTCGAACAACTTTTGTTTTATATAGGTACTTAGTGGCGGTTTAAGTGGTGATTGTTTATGGTGACAGTGAGTGTTGCTCTTGATGGTGATTCGAAAGGAAGTATGTACAGACAGTTATACAGGAGCGAGCATTTAGTTCTAACAGAAGATCAAAAGTGTTGAGTTGGAAATGATGAAATGGTAGTTGTTTCAGCTGCACAATTGATCAAATGGGTCTTTGTCTAGGTTTATTAATCGGCAGTAGAGTTGCAGAAACAATTTAATAGGTGGTTTGATGATTAATCGATCATAGGCAGTGAAAACTATGATTGTTGATGGGATCAGAAAGACAGCAGTAGTATTTAACCGTAAGTGTTGTCATTACTTGGTTTTTGTGGTTTTGTTGAAGTTGGGTTTTTCAGTTTGCGTTTATCAAATACGTTTTGATTTTGGTCATTAGTTGAAACAAAAGCGTAGAGATAATATCAACAAACGGTATCATCTTCTTCATTCGTGTTCTCTATTATAATAGTGAGTATTACATGAATGATGGGGATTACTAGTTGATGGTTTAAGGTTAATAAAGACAGGAATGAATGGCTGCAATGGGGGTGGAGTAGGTGTTCTTCGACAGACTCAAAGAGAAAGAGAAAATGGTTGAGTTGGTGTACATGTGTTTGTATTTATAAACAAAAACAGAAATTTAAATTTGTTAGAAGCCGTAACACAGACATCAGCAATAGACACGGTTTTTGGGTGGTGTTTTAAGTATTCAAACAGCTGCAACAGTAGCTAAGATAACAGTGATGAAAGTGAAGTTGCATATGGTTTTCAAGGTGATGGTGGTGGTTTCAACGACTGCAGTAGCATCGGTAGTGCAGCAGCAATAGCAGTTATAGTTGTGATGTTTTGTGGTGTTATCTGGGTCTTTGGTAACAGCAACACAACAAACGCATTAGCTTGTATAGTGATTGTTATGTTGAACCGAAAGTGGGGTTGATGCAGAAAATATAAGAAGAGATTACTTGAGTACATGTATATGGGTTTCATGAATATAGGTTGAATCTATATATAAAACGATTTATACAGCTAGATTGATAATGATAGATATAGATAGGTTATAGAAAAAGGAATAAGAAAGTGAAAGGAATAAGATAATGGATGTATATGGTCGATTATTTCAATTGTGGGGTTAGAGTGTTTTATCCATATGCTTAGTATATGTATGAGAATTGAGATTTGGGATAGATGTGAAACAAAACATAACATCAATCATTTACTACTCTTTCCAGCACACAATTTCATCCTTTCTTTATTGACATTATATCATGAGCGGCACAGGAACACAAGGAAAAACGAATTCAGATAGATAAAGATGTATCACAGTTTATTTCGTATCATAACCTTGTTTTTATTTTATATTAAATATTAATAGTTAAAAAAAATATTAATAATAATAATATTGTTATTATTAATAATAATAATAATTATTATCATAATATTAATAATATTGATAATAATGATAATAATAATTATTAATGATAATAATTATTAATAATAGCGTTAATAATGATATTAATATAACAATTAAATATTAATACATAATTATTTATAAAATAAAATATTATAAATTTCTACATATATACCTTATAAATTATTTATATTATAATATCCATTTTAAATAATTACGTGTATATACATATTACATATATTAACCTAAAATTGTTATTATGTAAATATTCAATATTAACTTCGAGTAATTCTAAATAATGTATTCAAAGTTTTTAAAATATGTATCCTAAAATACTATATATATTCATTAGTTAACAAGTTATTATTGTAAATCATAATACATCTTTAATCTTAACAACTAGATCGCATAATGTTTTATTGATGTATTTTAAGTTAAATATATATATATATATATATATATATATATATATATATATATATATATATATATATATATATATATATATATATATATATATAACTAGTTCGTGAATCATCGGGAATAGTCAATGGTCAGATGAATTCATGTAAATAGTTCAAAAATTTCTAAGACTCAACATTACAGACTTTGCTTATCGTGTCGGAAAACATATAAAGATTAAGTTTAAATTTGGTCGAAAATTGGCGGGTCGTCACAGTACCTACCCGTTAAAGAAATTTCGTCCCGAAATTTGAGTGAGGTGGTCATGGCTAACAATAAAAATGTTTTCATGACGAATATGAGTTGATAAATTGAGTTTTTATCATCATTGAGTAATATGGATAAAAATAATTCGATTATTCGAAGAGTACGAATGAAGCTATCACCAAAGAGTGAAATAGGAAAGTAAAGATTTATCTTAACTTTTGACAGAGTCAGGGTTGAATTCCGGAATTCAAGGGATTTAAAAAAAATCTTTGAAATCATATAAGATCTGATTCTTCGGGATTTATGGAAATTAAGATCTCTTTAATTAAATACGGTGATCTGTCCCGATTACTACATCTGATATTTCCTTTATAAATTTACCTTTTCTGTTCCATTTGTTTTCACCACATCTATACTTAATTCCCAAATTCAAAAGATTTATGAAAATGCTTAACCCTGTTCTGATCGTTGTTCTTATTCTAACTATCGCAATGATCATTCTTATTTTCCAACTCCCACCTGAAGAATCTGTTTATTTCTATTATGCTCTAGGGATTATTGTATTTATAATCCTTCCGTGTCTTTATATTGCTATACGTACTGATATCCACGGTTTGTAATTTCGGTGTTGTTATTGGGCTTTATATTTTCTCTTATATCTTGGATCTCTTTGCCTTTATATTATCCTCTCGAACTCTATTAAAGCGAGCAACGGTCCAGAACTCATAGATATGAATTTTTGAAATGAACATAGTTAATGTTCTAAGAAAGAAATGGTAATAACACGATCTTGATTCATCAAATTACCAGAATATCCGAGAAAGATAGAACTATCAAGAAAATATGTTTTTGATATGTTTATATATCAGATAAAATGTAAGAGTCGTGTAACATGGCACATGATGATGGTACTGAGAATCATCACGTTCCATTAGAAACTTAACATGACTTACTGTAATATAATCACGTTGATCAAGTGTCATTATATTATACTAACTCATGCATCAGTTCCCAACATTACTTCAATAACATTCATAATTTAAGCTCGAAAGTTTACAGAATATAGAAGCTAACAGTTTCTATATGATGTAACACTGATAACACGAAGAGATTAATGAATTCGGATAAGAATATTTATGAAAATATCCTCAGAAATATGGAGGATATTTATAATGAAAGATACGATGATATCTTGGAATGTTTAAGATATGAGGATGATGAAGAATATCATCCGCAAAGGTTTAGAGTCAGGAGCCAGGTATTCGTTAATGACTTCGTTAGAAACAGAATTATCAAGATTCTTTAAATACAGACTTTGGTCCTTGTATTTGTCCTTGGTCTCCTTCACGGTCTGCTCAATCCGTTGTTCAGTACCAACTCTTCTCCTTTTCTGGGCTTTACCAACACAATATTCTTTACCATCAACTTTTGACTGTTAAAGTCATTTACGGTTGTCTATGGTTTCTGCTGCTTCATTAAGCTTTTTCAACATTCAGAGTATTGATTTGTGACTGAGTGCTTTTCAGAATTTCAGAATGAGAGATCATAATTCTAAGAGATAAATGTCTTACATAAAACTGTTGATGTAGATATGCTGTGAGTTTTCAAAGTAATGATTGCTGATTCTCGGTAATTGTTATGGCAGTTCTCGTTACAAGATGCGGATGAGTATATGATATGGTTTCAATGAATAAATATAATGATTTGTCAGAGAGATTTATGAAAGGACCCGTTCATATACATTATAAACGATTCACAATAGTTGATTACATCGCGAGGTATTTGACCTTTATATGATACATTTTACAAACATTGCATTCGTTTTTAAAAGACAAACTTTCTTTACAATGAAAGTTGACGGCATGCACACCATTTCATAATACATCCAACTATAATTGGCTTGATAATAATCTTGATGAACTCAATGACTCGAATGCAACGTCTTTCAAAATATGCCATGAATGACTCCAAGTAATATCCTTAAAATGAGCTAATGCACAGCGGAAGATTTCTTTAATACCTGAGAATAAACATGCTTTAAAGTGTCAACCAAAAGGTTGGTGAGTTCATAGGTTTATCATAACAATCATTTCAATATATTAATAGACCACAAGATTTCCGTTTATAAATATATGTACACTCGCAAGTGTATAAAAATATTCTATAAGTTGTAGGCACCCGGTAACAAGCCTTAACGTTCATGTTTTACCCTCTGAAGTACACCAGATCAGGTGTGTTTAAAATAACCTCGAAGTACTAAAGCATCCCATAGTCAGGATGAGGTTTGTCAGACCCAATAGATCTATCTTTAGGATTCGCGCCTACCGTACATAGACAAGTAGTTTAATGTTACCAAACTAAGGGTATATTTCTGGTTTAAACCCACATAGAATTAGTTTAATACTTGTGCCTATTTCGTAAAACATTTATAAATCAGCGCATGTATTCTCAGCCCAAAAATATATATAAAAAGGGAGCAAATGAAACTCACAATACTGTATTTCGTAGCAATTATGTATATGACGGCACTGAACAAGTGCAGGGTTTGTCTCGGATTCACGAACCTATATTAAGTATATATATTTATATGTTGGTCAATATCTGTCTAACAATTTTGGTCAAGTCGTAGTGTATCACAATCCTAATGCTCGAGACCGACATGCAAAAGTCAACAAAAGTCAACTTGACCCAAAATGACTTTCAAAATCTATACATGTTTATTATATAACTTATATATAGTAGTTTTATATATTTAAATATATTTATCAGATCTTATTATACTAAATAATACAAGTCATTTATTAATAAATAAAAATTTATATTAAAATTCATATATGATAAAAATATACTTTTATATATCTCAAGTAATAAAATTTATAAAATTCACTTAATATCATAAAAATATAGTGGTATGTATTATTAATGTAATTACATTACGTGTGGTAAAAATATCTTTGTACGCATATTTATTTGATAAAATAATATTGATAATAATAATAATGATAAAAATAATAAAATGATAGTTTCAATAAAAATATTAATTTTTAGTAATAAAGATAATTTTAGTAATAACATCAACTGATAACAGTTATAATAATCTTTTTAATAATAATATTAAAATTAATGATAATTCAGTTGACCATATCTTTTAATCCATTCATCGAAACCACACGATTTCTAAATGAAAAGTTATTAATTTTTTTCTTCAGCTTTTCAACGACATGCATATCATATAACTTATCTCAGTAGCATATGTATCAAATTTGTGATTTATCATAAACTATTTAACGACGAAACTAAGCATACAAACATGCATAATCATATATACTCGAGCACTAGTCAGGGATACACTATTAATATATAAAAGATAAGATATGAATGCTCACGTATCAATATTGTGATTCAATATTGCAGGAAAGTACGTAGACGCAACGAAAATAATAAACGTTAGGTTGACCTCACGAGCAATACCCTCGATCAATACCCATAACCGTCATAGCTATAACCCATAATTTCCTTAGCTATATCCCATTTGAAAACTTATTTTGAAATCATCTGAATATAACTCCGTCGTAGTATTTTATGTATACTAATAATATCTTGAAATAGTACTAAGTAAATATATATATATATATATATATGTAATTCGATTGAGAGAGTTTAGAGAAATATATTTTCAAGTTTCTATGAAATAATGAAACCTATTGAATTCTATTTATAATAGATTTTTGAATTATTAAAGTGAATTATTAAAGTATGAATTATTAAAGTGAATTATTAAAGTATGAATTATTAAAGTGAATTATTAAAGTATGAATTATTAAAGTGAATTATTAAAGTATGAATTATCAAAGTGAATTATTAAAGTATGAATTATTAAAGTTAAAGTAAAGTAAAAGTAAAGTAAAGGTAAAGTTAAAGTATAGTAAAAGTATAAAACTATGTACGTATAATACGCGTATAAAAATATATAATATTAATTTAAATCGTTATATATATTTAATAAAATAAAATATAAATATCGTTATCTTTATTATACTGGTTAAGTAATGAGTTGTCAAAAAGAATAGATTTCTTAAATCACAGTGGACCTCATAACATAGGCCCGTAATCATATCATAATGTATCTGATAATTCAATCATTTGATATTATCTCTTAATTCTGTCGATAAATATATCGAAACAAATATGTTCATGTAAAGTATCATATATCTAATACTTTGTTAATGTTTTCAGTTAATATTATATATTATATATACATATCTATATACACATAATTGTTCGTGAATCGTCGAACACAGTCAAAGGGTAATTGATTACATGAATGTAGTTCCAAACTTTTTAAGATTCAACATTACAAATTCTGCTTATCGTGTCGGAAATATATAAAGGTTAAGTTTAAATTTGGTCGGAAATTTTCGGGTCGTCACAGTACCTACCCGTTAAAGAAATTTCGTCCCGAAATTTGATCGAGGTCGTCATGGCTAACTATAAAAATGTTTTCATGATGAATATGAGTTGATAAATAGAGTTTTATCATCATTGAGTAATATAGATAAAATAATTTGATTACGCGAAGAGTATAAGTGAAGCTATCGCAAGAGAGTGAAATGAGTAAACGTATATTCGTTTTAACCGATGACGTAGTTATGATTGATTTTTGGAATTCATGAGATTTAAAGAAAATCTTTGCAATAAGATTTGGTTCTTCGGCGATTAAGGAAATCGGGATCTTCTTTGATTAAATGCGATAATCTGTCTCGATTTCTCTGTCTGATATTTTACTATAATTCCACCCCCTTCGTTTCTTTATTTCCGCATCCAGTATTCATTCTTGATATACTCTTAACTTTCATATATGTCATTCTTCTTTTTCATCTACCACCGGAGGAAGTTATTTTCTTCTACCATTACCTTGGGGTTATTGTGTTTTTCATTCTCCCGTGTCTTTATATTGCTATACGCATTGATATACACGGTTTGTAATTTCGGGGTTGTTATCGGGCTTTATATTCTCCATTATATTTCGGAGCTTCATGCTTTCGTTTTCTCTTTCCGACCTTAAGTCAAGCGGATAATGGTCTAGAATTCGTAGATATGAATTTTTTGGATGAACATAGTTAATGTTCCAAGAAGAAAATCGTAATGGCACGATCTTGATTTGGCAAATTACCAGAATATCCGAAAATATAGAGCTATCAAGATGATATGTTCTTAATATGTTTGGAAATTGGGTAGAATGTAAGAGTCGTGTAAACAGTACATGATGACAGTATGTTCTGTGAATCATCACGTTCCATTAGAAACTCAGCATGACTTACTGTAATATAATCACGTTGATCAAGTGTCATTATATTATACTAACTCATGCTTCAGTTCCCAACACTACTTCAAAAACATTCCTATTTTAAATTCAAATTTTTTTTTTTTTAGAATTTAGAAACTAACACAGTTTCTTTTTATGTTGTAACACAGATATTGCGAAGAGATAAAAGATTTCAGATAAGAATAGTTGTGAAAATATCTTCAGGAATATCGAAGATATTATAATAAAAGATACGATAATATGGATGATGAAGAAGATTTGTCTGTGAAGGTTTAGAATAAGAAGTAAGTTGTTTGCTAACGATTTCAGTAGACACTGAATCATTTGGATCCTTTGAAGGCAGGTTTAGTCTTTGTGATTTGTCCACAGCCTCCTTCATGGTCTGCTCAATCCGTTTTCCAGTTTCAAACCTTCTCTTTTTCTCAGCTTTACCACCATACTATTCTTTATCATCAAACTTTTGACTGTTAAAGTCGTTTACAGTTTTTGCTGCTTCATCAGCATTTTTCCAATTTCGGAGAACTAGTTCATGGTTTGGGATGTTTTTCAGAAAATTCACATTCGAAGTATGTAAGTCTAGGAGATAGACGTTATATGTATAACTTTTGATGTAAAATTGTCGCGAAATTCAAAATACTGATTGCTAATTCCCAGTAGTTGGTGTGACAATTATTGTTATAGGATGTAGGTGAGTACATGATGGGGTTTTAATGAATAAGTATAGTGGCTTTTCGGAGAGGCTTAAGTCGAAGGTTAATGAAGTTGTTGATAAGTTTACTGCTAATGTGGCGAGATATGAAAGGTTCCCCGGTAACAATGATGAAGGGGTAATTGTTATAATAAGGTTTATTCGTATAAACAAATGAAGGTGATTTGCTGGAGTTGTGACAAAACTGTCTATTTTGAAAAGAGATTGAAAAATTATATTTGGTAATAAATATCAAAGGATCTGACATGGATACGTGTTAAACTATAACTTTGGTTTCGAGAGCTTTTCAGATGCATGACAGTGGGTAATATGTGGTTGGATCATCATCTCGCATGTCTTTAGGAATTTCGAAGTGTTTGAACACATATTGTAATTGTTAATATACATATGATGTTCTAAGATTTTGAATGATACAAATATTTTTGTGAGTTCCATGAATAGAAATGAGGTTCTAGGACAGTTTTGAAGTCAAAGTATAGTTTTGAAAGATGTAGGAATCTAAGAGTGACGATTTCGGTTATATCTTGAATCGAATTCCGAGATTTCAAAATCAGAATATGTAATTAGATTTTGAATGAGTATGGTTGTTTTGATTTTTATAAAAGAATGTATATTGTTGTGAAAGTAGGGAGTATAATGGATGATTTACTGAATCAGATTCGAAGAATGTAACATATTAATTGTGAATTTATATATCTCTCGGGTATTACCTACCCGTTAAAAAAAAATTCACAATTAATATTTTGTACAAAAGAATTTTATTACAGTCTTTATGGAAATATATATGTGTATATTTCTTCAGATGTAATATTGATTTAATGAGTTAATATTAAATTAAACTCATTTGATTTATGGTTAAGGCGAGGATAGATAATTTCTAAACTTTAGAAATTACATAATCGCCGTAGAATGTTTCCCCAATGAAGTTATGAATCAATACTTCATCGTTGTGGTATTCCTTGGTATCTACATGGCGTATGACGTCGATGCTCGTGGGACAGATTGTGAAGTTGAGGTTTGCGATGCGGTTGTTGTTGGTGGTGGTAATGGTACTGTTGATGGTGGTACTGGTTATGCTGTTGGTGCTGCTGCTGGTGTTTGTAACCTTTGCACCATATTCTCCAAAGCCACTACCCGAGCGCGAAGCTCGTTGACTTCTTCTATTACACCGGGGTAATTGTCAGTTCGGACGAGCGGATAAATAAGATCTAGAATTTGGTGTAGTATATAATCATGACGAGATACTCTGGAAATGAGAGAGAAAATGGTGTTTCGAATAGGTTCACCGGTAAGTGCTTCAGGTTCTTCACCAAGAGGGCAATGTGGTGGATATAAGGGATCACATTCTTCTTGTCTCCAATGATTAAGGAGGCTACGGACCCATCCCCAATTCATCCAGAATAGATGATGACTAATTGGTTGATCCATTCCGGTCACACTGCTTTCGGAACTTGAGTGGGATTCCATTTCGGAATCCGAGGGACTTGAACTAATGATGAATTCCATTTCGTACGATTGAATAAAGA
Organism: Rutidosis leptorrhynchoides; assembly: GCF_046630445.1. NCBI lineage: Eukaryota > Viridiplantae > Streptophyta > Magnoliopsida > Asterales > Asteraceae > Rutidosis > Rutidosis leptorrhynchoides. The sequence goes on from NC_092336.1 coordinate 193,285,894, forward strand.
ATTTTTCGATAAGAAATGATTTTCCGACTACCGGGTGGTATTCTAATTATATAGAGCAAAAGGTTTCGTAGATTACGGAGGAATTTACGGAATATGTCAGGCAAAGTTTACAGTAACAGATACGCTAAGATATGAATTAGCAGATACGCTAAGATATGAATTTTGTCTATACACTATTCATACAATCAATGCAATAAGATGTGTCTAGACTAAGAATGATAAGCAGATAATTTCCGACAAAAATGATGAGCAAAACTTTTGACATGCAGACACGGTCGAAGTCCAGACTCACTAATGCATCCTAACGACTATCAGTTAGACACACTAATGCAGACCTGGTTCGCTAAGACCACCGCTCTGATACCAACTGAAAGGACCCGTTCATATACATTATAAACGATTCACAATAGTTGATTACATCGCGAGGTATTTGACCTTTATATGATACATTTTACAAACATTGCATTCGTTTTTAAAAGACAAACTTTCTTTACAATGAAAGTTGACGGCATGCACACCATTTCATAATACATCCAACTATAATTGGCTTGATAATAATCTTGATGAACTCAATGACTCGAATGCAACGTCTTTCAAAATATGCCATGAATGACTCCAAGTAATATCCTTAAAATGAGCTAATGCACAGCGGAAGATTTCTTTAATACCTGAGAATAAACATGCTTTAAAGTGTCAACCAAAAGGTTGGTGAGTTCATAGGTTTATCATAACAATCATTTCAATATATTAATAGACCACAAGATTTCCGTTTATAAATATATGTACACTCGCAAGTGTATAAAAATATTCTATAAGTTGTAGGCACCCGGTAACAAGCCTTAACGTTCATGTTTTACCCTCTGAAATACACCAGATTAGGAGTGTTTAAAATAACCTCGAAGTACTAAAGCATCCCATAGTCAGGATGAGGTTTGTCAGACCCAATAGATCTATCTTTAGGATTCGCGCCTACCGTACATAGACAAGTAGTTTAATGTTACCAAACTAAGGGTATATTTCTGGTTTAAACCCACATAGAATTAGTTTAATACTTGTGCCTATTTCGTAAAACATTTATAAATCAGCGCATGTATTCTCAGCCCAAAAATATATATAAAAAGGGAGCAAATGAAACTCACAATACTGTATTTCGTAGCAATTATGTATATGACGGCACTGAACAAGTGCAGGGTTTGTCTCGGATTCACGAACCTATATTAAGTATATATATTTATATGTTGGTCAATATCTGTCTAACAATTTAGGTCAAGTCGTAGTGTATCACAATCCTAATGCTCGAGACCGACATGCAAAAGTCAACAAAAGTCAACTTGACCCAAAATGACTTTCAAAATCTATACATGTTTATTATATAACTTATATATAGTAGTTTTATATATTTAAATATATTTATCAGATCTTATTATACTAAATAATACAAGTCATTTATTAATAAATAAAAATTTATATTAAAATTCATATATGATAAAAATATACTTTTATATATCTCAAGTAATAAAATTTATAAAATTCACTTAATATCATAAAAATATAGTGGTATGTATTATTAATGTAATTACATTACGTGTGGTAAAAATATCTTTGTACGCATATTTATTTGATAAAATAATATTGATAATAATAATAATGATAAAAATAATAAAATGATAGTTTCAATAAAAATATTAATTTTTAGTAATAAAGATAATTTTAGTAATAACATCAACTGATAACAGTTATAATAATCTTTTTAATAATAATATTAAAATTAATGATAATTCAGTTGACCATATCTTTTAATCCATTCATCGAAACCACACGATTTCTAAATGAAAAGTTATTAATTTTTTTTCTTCAGCTTTTCAACGACATGCATATCATATAACTTATCTCAGTAGCATATGTATCAAATTCGTGATTTATCATAAACTATTTAACGACGAAACTAAGCATACAAACATGCATAATCATATATACTCGAGCACTAGTCAGGGATACACTATTAATATATAAAAGATAAGATATGAATGCTCACGTATCAATATTGTGATTCAATATTGCAGGAAAGTACGTAGACGCAACGAAAATAATAAACGTTAGGTTGACCTCACGAGCAATACCCTCGATCAATACCTATAACCGTCATAGCTATAACCCATAATTTCCTTAGCTATATCCCATTTGAAAACTTATTTTGAAATCGTCTGAATATAACTCCGTCGTAGTATTTTATGTATACTAATAATATCTTGAAATAGTACTAAGTAAATATATATATATATATATATATGTAATTCGATTGAGAGAGTTTAGAGAAATATATTTTCAAGTTTCTATGAAATAATGAAACCTATTGAATTCTATTTATAATAGATTTTTGAATTATTAAAGTGAATTATTAAAGTATGAATTATTAAAGTGAATTATTAAAGTATGAATTATTAAAGTGAATTATTAAAGTATGAATTATTAAAGTGAATTATTAAAGTATGAATTATCAAAGTGAATTATTAAAGTATGAATTATTAAAGTTAAAGTAAAGTAAAAGTAAAGTAAAGGTAAAGTTAAAGTATAGTAAAAGTATAAAACTATGTACGTATAATACGCGTATAAAAATATATAATATTAATTTAAATCGTTATATATATTTAATAAAATAAAATATAAATATCGTTATCTTTATTATACTGGTTAAGTAATGAGTTGTCAAAAAGAATAGATTTCTTAAATCACAGTGGACCTCATAACATAGGCCCGTAATCATATCATAATGTATCTGATAATTCAATCATTTGATATTTTCTCTTAATTCTGTCGATAAATATATCGAAACAAATATGTTCATGTAAAGTATCATATATCTAATACTTTGTTAATGTTTTCAGTTAATATTATATATTATATATACATATCTATATACACATAATTGTTCGTGAATCGTCGAACACAGTCAAAGGGTAATTGATTACATGAATGTAGTTCCAAACTTTTTAAGATTCAACATTACAAATTCTGCTTATTGAAGTGACCCGAACTTTTCCATGTTTATATATATTAATTGAGATTGATATTTACATGATTAAATGTTTCCAACATGTTAAGCAATCAAACTTGTTAATACTTGATTAATTGAAATAGGTTTCATATAGACAATTGACCACCCAAGTTGACCGGTGATTCACGAACGTTAAAACTTGTAAAAACTATATGATGACATATATATGGTTATATATATAGTTAACATGATATTATGATAAGTAAACATATCATTAAGTATATTAACAATGAACTACATATGTAAAAACAAGACTACTAACTTAATGATTTTGAAACGAGACATATATGTAACGATTATCGTTGTAACGACATTTAATGTATATATATCATATTAAGAGATATTCGTACATCATAATATCATGATAATATAATAATTTAAAATCTCTTTTGATATTATAAACATTGGGTTAACAACATTTAACAAGATCGTTAACCTAAAGGTTTCAAAACAACATTTACATGTAACGACTAACGATGACTTAACGACTCAGTTAAAATGTATATACATGTAGTGTTTTAATATGTATTCATACACTTTTGAAAGACTTCAATACACTTATCAAAATACTTCTACTTAACAAAAATGCTTACAATTACATCCTCGTTCAGTTTCATCAACAATTCTACTCGTATGCACCCGTATTCGTACTAGTACAATACACAACTTTTAGATGTATGTACTATTGGTATATACACTCCAATGATCAGATCTTAGCAGCTCATGTGAGTTACCTAACACATGTGGGAACCATCATTTGGCAACTAGCATGAAATATCTCATAAAATTACAAAAATATGAGTAATCATTCATGACTTATTTACATGAAAACAAAATTACATATCCTTTATATCTAATCCATACACCAACGACCAAAAACACCTACAAACACTTTCATTCTTCAATTTTCTTCATCTAATTGATCTCTCTCAAGTTCTATCTTCAAGTTCTAAGTGTTCTTCATAAATTCCAAAAGTTCTAGTTTCATAAAATCAAGAATACTTTCAAGTTTGCTAGCTCACTTCCAATCTTGTAAGGTGATCATCCAACCTCAAGAAATCTTTGTTTCTTACAGTAGGTTATCATTCTAATATAAGGTAATAATCATATTCAAACTTTGGTTCAATTTCTATAACTATAACAATCTTATTTCAAGTGATGATCTTACTTGAACTTGTTTTCGTGTCATGATTCTGCTTCAAGAACTTCGAGCCATCCAAGGATCCGTTGAAGCTAGATCCATTTTTCTCTTTTCCAGTAGGTTTATCCAAGGAACTTAAGGTAGTAATGATGTTCATAACATCATTCGATTCATACATATAAAGCTATCTTATTCGAAGGTTTAAACTTGTAATCACTAGAACATAGTTTAGTTAATTCTAAACTTGTTCGCAAACAAAAGTTAATCCTTCTAACTTGACTTTTAAAATCAACTAAACACATGTTATATATCTATATGATATGCTAACTTAATGATATAAAACCTGGAAACACGAAAAACACCGTAAAACCGGATTTACGCCGTCGTAGTAACACTGCGGGCTGTTTTGGGTTAGTTAATTAAAAACTATGATAAACTTTGATTTAAAAGTTGTTATTCTGAGAAGATGATTTTTATTATGAACATGAAACTATATCCAAAAATTATGGTTAAACTCAAAGTGGAAGTATGTTTTCTAAAATGGTCATCTAGACGTCGTTCTTTCGACTGAATTGACTACCTTTACAAAAACGACTTGTAACTTATTTTTCCGACTATAAACCTATACTTTTTCTGTTTAGATTCATAAAATAGAGTTCTATATGAAACCATAGCAATTTTATTCACTCAAAACGGATTTAAAATGAAGAAGTTATGGGTAAAACAAGATTGGATAATTTTTCTCATTTTAGCTACGTGAAAATTGGTAACAAATCTATTCCAACCATAACTTAATCAACTTGTATTGTATATTATGTAATCTTGAGATACCATAGACACGTATACAATGTTTCAACCTATCATGTCGACACATCTATATATATTTCGGAACAACCATAGACACTCTATATGTGAATGTTGGAGTTAGCTATACAGGGTTGAGGTTGATTCCAAAATATATATAGTTTGAGTTGTGATCAATACTGAGATACGTATACACTGGGTCGTGGATTGATTCAAGATAATATTTATCGATTTATTTCTGTACATCTAACTGTGGACAACTAGTTGTAGGTTACTAACGAGGACAGCTGACTTAATAAACTTAAAACATCAAAATATATTAAAAGTGTTGTAAATATATTTTGAACATACTTTGATATATATGTATACATTGTTATAGGTTCGTGAATCAACCAGTGGCCAAGTCTTACTTCCCGACGAAGTAAAAATCTGTGAAAGTGAGTTATAGTCCCACTTTTAAAATCTAATATTTTTGGGATGAGAATACATGCAGGTTTTATAAATGATTTACAAAATAGACACAAGTACGTGAAACTACATTCTATGGTTGAATTATCGAAATCGAATATGCCCCTTTTTATTAAGTCTGGTAATCTAAGAATTAGGGAACAGACACCCTAATTGACGCGAATCCTAAAGATAGATCTATCGGGCCCAACAAGCCCCATCCAAAGTACCGGATGCTTTAGTACTTCGAAATTTATATCATATCCGAAGGGTGTCCCGGAATGATGGGGATATTCTTATATATATGCATCTTGTTAATGTCGGTTAACAGGTGTTCACCATATGAATGATTTTTATCTCTATGTATGGGATGTGTATTGAAATATGAAATCTTGTGGTCTATTATTATGATTTGATATATATAGGTTAAACCTATAACTCACCAACATTTTTGTTGACGTTTTAAGCATGTTTATTCTCAGGTGATTATTAAGAGCTTTCGCTGTCGCATACTTAAATAAGGATGAGATTTGGAGTCCATGCTTGTATGATATTGTGTAAAAACTGCATTCAAGAAACTTATTTTGTTGTAACATATTTGTATTGTAAACCATTATGTAATGGTCGTGTGTAAACAGGATATTTTAGATTATCATTATTTGATAATCTACGTAAAGCTTTTTAAACCTTTATTGATGAAATAAAGGTTATGGTTTGTTTTAAAATGAATGCAGTCTTTGAAAAACGTCTCATATAGAGGTCAAAACCTCGCAACGAAATCAATTAATATGGAACGTTTTTAATCAATAAGAACGGGACATTTCAGTTGGTATCCGAGCGTTGGTCTTAGAGAACCAGAATTTTGCATTAGTGTGTCTTATCGAGTTTGTTAGGATGCATTAGTGAGTCTGGACTTCGACCGTGTTTACTTGAAAAATGATTGCTTAACAAATTTTGTTGGAAACTATATATTTTTAACATGTGAATATTATGTGATATATTAATCTCTTAACGCGTTTGATATTATGTGATAGATGTCTACCTCTAGAACAAGTCCCATTGACTCACCTAATAATAATGAAGAGTCAAATGTAAATTGGAATGATTCGTGGACTGATTCACAAGTTCCCGAAGAGGAACCGGAAGAAGAGTCGGAACCTAAAGAAGAATCGGAACCGGAAGAAGAATCGGAACCGGATGAAGAAATAGAACCGGTGGGGGAAATAATAAAACGGTTAAGTAAAAGAAAATCCTCAACCAACCGACCAAGGTTAATTATGGTCAATGGTGTTTCCGCCAAGGAAGCAAAATATTGGGAGGATTACCAATTCTCTGATGAATCGGATTCCGACGAGAATTCTAATGATGTTATAGAAATTACCCCAACTGAATTTAAAAAGGCAAAAGAAAATAATAAGGGAAAGGGCATAAAAATAGAGAAATCTAATTCCAACCCCGATGAACTTTATATGTATCGTCAACCCCCGAAGTCCTTAAGTTGTAACAATGACCCGGGAACCTCTAAACCACCAGGTTTTTCTAAACCAATGTGGACAACGACGGCTCGTATTAGGGGAACATCATATATCCCTAGAAACTTGGCAAAACGATCCAAAACTGAAGAAGAAGAAACAAGCGAGTCGGAATAAGATAGTTGTATTCGTGTGGTGTAATATATGTAATATAGTGTGCTTATGCTTTATGATATATGTAAAAATTGCTTGTATTAATAAGTATTTTTTTTATGAATCTAACTCTTGTCTATTTTACAGTATAAAAACACAAAATGGATAGACAACCCAATATTTTAAGAGACCTACCCGGAGACATGATTGATGAAATCTTGTCTAGAGTCGGTCAGAATTCTTCGGCACAACTATTTAAGGCGAGATCAGTTTGTAAGACATTCGAAGAACGTTCCAAGAATGCCTTGGTTTATAAAAGGCTTTCGTTCGAAATATGGGGGATATCACATTGGGAAATCCATAAGTTACGATGTGTTTACTTTGACGCATATATTGCGGGGAACCCAAATGCTATTTTACGCAATGGGTTAAGAAATTATTTTGACTCAGTATATCCGAATATAGGACTTCGTGATTTAGAAAAAGCGGCTAACATGCAACATAAAGAAGCATGTTATGCTTACGGATTAGTAATGTTCGCTTCTCACCAAAGTGAGAACAAGAACATCGGGCTACAACTATTAAACAAAACGTTCCCACAAGTGACGGAGTCGGTAATTGGGGTAAGAAATGAGGTTTTTTAGATTTTTACGGGACTGTTGGACATTACGTAACCCTCGTCCCTTTGACGACGTTACAACACGCTGTTTTATCAACGGCCATAACGGTTATGTTCCACAAGACCAAGGATGGGAAGTAATCCTAGTAAAACCAGAATGCATGACTTGTTTCTGGACGTATGAATTACGTGTCTTTATTGCCTTTGCTGAACGACTTGTGTACTAGCTAGAATTATCTTCACAACCATCTTGTATCAAATTTATTGTGTGCTATATTTCATGCTATATGTAAAATAAGCGGTATTGTAAGTTTGTAAAATATTGTGTAAAAGTTTGAACGCGAAATATTATTATAATCAGTTTTTCATATAGAATCGTAGTAGTTGAATTGTATATTAGCTACTAAGTATGAACTTAACGGGTAGGTACTACCCGAATTTAAACTTATAAAACGCTAATATGAAGAAAAAGCTTTTATAAATGAGTTCATATTATGCTACGAAATACTATTAACTACTCTTAATATTCTGTATGATTAACTTGTTCCATTTGACTATTTTGAAGGAAATGGCACCGACTACTCGACACACCGTGAATATGAATGAAGAGGAATTCCGTACTTTTCTAGCTTCAAACATAGCCGCAGTACAGGCTGCGCTACATACCAACAATAACCTTGGATCTGGCAGTACAGGAAATCGTGTAGGATGCACCTACAAAGAATTCACTGCCTGCAAACCTTTGGAATTTGATGGAACCGAAGGACCTATCGGATTGAAATGGTGGACCGAGAAGGTCGAATCGGTGTTTGCCATAAGTAAGTGTACTGAAGAGGACAAAGTGAAGTACGCTACGCATACCTTCACAGGTTCTGCGTTAACATGGTGGAATACCTATCTAGAGCAAGTGGGACAAGATGATGCTTACGCACTACCGTGGTCAGCATTCAAGCAATTGATGAACGAGAAGTACCGTCTCAGAACCGAGGTCAATAAGCTCAAGACAGAACTTAGAGGGTTACGAACCCAAGGATTTGATATTACCACGTACGAAAGACGATTCACAGAATTGTGCCTATTGTGTCCGGGAGCATTCGAAGATGAGGAAGAGAAGATCGACGCGTTTGTGAAAGGATTACCGGAAAGAATCCAAGAAGATATAAGTTCACACTAGCCCGCCTCCATACAACAGGCATGTAGAATGGCTCACAAACTAGTGAACCAGATTGAAGAAAGAATTAAAGAACAGACTGCTGAAGAGGCCAATGTGAAGCAAGTCAAAAGAAAGTGGGAGGAAAACGGTGATAAGAATCACCAATACAACAACAACAGCAATTACAACAATAATCGCAACAATTATCCCAACAATCGCAACATCAATCGCAACTACAACAAACGGCCCAACAACAACAACAACAACAGCAACTACAACAATCATCCCAACAACAATAATAACCGCAACAACAACAACAATCAGAAGCAGCTATGCCAAAGGTGTGAAAAGTATCACTCGGGGTTCTGCACCAAATTTTGCAACAAGTGTAAAAGAAATGGTCATAGCGCGGCGAAGTGTGAGGTCTACGGACCAGGGGTTAATAGAACGAAAGGAACAAATGGTGTCGGAACGAGTAATGGCGGAGCAAGTAGTGTCGGAGCAAGTTATGCTAATGTAGTTTGTTATAAATGTGGAAAACCGGGCCACATTATTAGAAATTGCCCGAACCAGGAGAACACGAATGGACAAGGCCGCGGAAGAGTTTTCAATATTAATGCGGCAGAGGCACAGGAAGACCCAGAGCTTGTTACGGGTACGTTTCTTATTGACAATAAATCTGCTTACGTTTTATTTGATTCGGGTGCGGATAGAAGCTATATGAGTAGAGATTTTTGTGCTAAATTAAGTTGTCCATTGATGCCTTTGGATAGTAAATTTTTACTCGAATTAGCAAATGGTAAATTAATTTCAGCAGATAATATATGTCGGAATCGAGAAATTAAACTGGTTAGCGAAACATTTAAGATTGATTTGATACCAGTAGAGTTAGGGAGTTTTGATGTGATAATCGGTATGGACTGGTTGAAAGAAGTGAAAGCAGAGATCGTTTGTTACAAAAATGCAATTCGCATTATACGATAAAAAGGAAAACCCTTAATGGTGTACGGAGAAAAGGGCAACACGAAGCTACATCTTATTAGTAATTTGAAGGCACAAAAATTAATAAGAAAAGGTTGTTATGCTGTTCTAGCACACGTCGAGAAAGTACAAACTGAAGAAAAGAGCATCAATGATGTTCCCGTCGCAAAAGAATTTCCCGATGTATTTACGAAAGAATTACCGGGATTACCCCCACATCGATCCGTTGAATTTCAAATAGATCTTGTACCAGGAGCTGCACCAATAGCTCGTGCTCCTTACAGACTCGCACCCAACGAGATGAAAGAACTGCAAAGCCAATTACAAGAACTTTTAGAGCGTGGTTTCATTCGACCAAGCACATCACCGTGGGGAGCTCCTGTTTAGTTTGTCAAGAAGAAAGATGGTACATTCAGGTTGTGTATCGACTACCGAGAGTTGAACAAACTTACCATCAAGAACCGCTACCCACTACCGAGAATCGACGACTTATTTGATTAACTACAAGGCTCGTCTGTTTATTCAAAGATTGACTTACGTTCCGGGTATCATCAAATGCGGGTGAAAGAAGATGATATTCCAAAGACTGCTTTCAGAACACGTTACGGTCATTACGAGTTTATGGTCATGCCGTTTGGTTTAACTAATGCACCAACTGTGTTCATGGACCTTATGAACCGAGTGTGTGGACCATACCTTGACAAGTTTGTCATTGTTTTCATTGATGACATACTTATTTACTCAAAGAATGACCAAGAACACGGTGAACATTTGAGAAAGGTGTTAGAAGTATTGAGGAAGGAAGAATTGTACGCTAAGTTTTCAAAGTGTGCATTTTGGTTGGAAGAAGTTCAATTCCTCGGTCACATAGTGAACAAAGAAGGTATTAAGGTGGATCCGGCAAAGATAGAAACTGTTGAAAAGTGGGAAACCCCGAAAACTCCGAAACACATACGCCAGTTTTTAGGACTAGCTGGTTACTACAGAAGGTTCATCCAAGACTTTTCCAGAATAGCAAAACCCTTGACTGCATTAACGCATAAAGGGAAGAAATTTGAATGGAATGATGAACAAGAGAAAGCGTTTCAGTTATTGAAGAAAAAGCTAACTACGGCACCTATATTGTCATTGCCTGAAGGGAATGATGATTTTGTGATTTATTGTGACGCATCAAAGCAAGGTCTCGGTTGTGTATTAATGCAACGAACGAAGGTGATTGCTTATGCGTCTATACAATTGAAGATTCACGAACAAAATTATACGACGCATGATTTGGAATTAGGCGCGGTTGTTTTTGCATTAAAGACTTGGAGGCACTACTTATATGGGGTCAAAAGTATTATATATACCGACCACAAAAGTCTTCAACACATATTTAATCAGAAACAACTGAATATGAGGCAGCGTAGGTGGATTGAATTATTGAATGATTACGACTTTGAGATTCGTTACCACCCGGGGAAGGCAAATGTGGTAGCCGATGCCTTGAGCAGGAAGGACAGAGAACCCATTCGAGTAAAATCTATGAATATAATGATTCATAATAACCTTACTACTCAAATAAAGGAGGCGCAACAAGGAGTTTTAAAAGAGGGAAATTTAAAGGATGAAATACCCAAAGGATCGGATAAACATCTTAATATTCGGGAAGACGGAACCCGGTATAGGGCTGAAAGGATTTGGGTACCAAAATTTGGAGATATGAGAGAAATGGTACTTAGAGAAGCTCCTAAAACCAGATACTCAATACATCCTGGAACGGGGAAGATGTACAAGGATCTCAAGAAACATTTTTGGTGGCCGGGTATGAAAGCCGATGTTGCTAAATACGTAGGAGAATGTTTGACGTGTTCTAAGGTCAAAGCTGAGCATCAGAAACCATCAGGTCTACTTCAACAACCCAAAATCCCGAAATGGAAATGGGAAAACATTACCATGGATTTCATCACAAAATTGCCAAGGACTGCAAGTGGTTTTGATACTATTTGGGTAATAGTTGATCGTCTCACCAAATCAGAACACTTCTTGCCAATAAGAGAAGATGACAAGATGGAGAAGTTAGCACGACTGTATTTGAAGGAAGTCATCTCCAGACATGGAATACCAATCTCTATTATCTCTGATAGGGATGACAGATTTATTTCAAGATTCTGGCAGACATTACAGCAAGCATTAGGAACTAGTCTAGATATGAGTACTGCCTATCATCCACAAACTGATGGGCAGAGCGAAAGGACGATACAAACGCTTGAAGACATGCTACGAGCATGTGTTATTGATTTCGGAAACAGTTGGGATCGACATCTACCATTAGCAGAATTTTCCTACAACAACAGCTACCATTCAAGCATTGAGATGTCGCCGTTTGAAGCACTTTATGGTAGAAAGTGCAGGTCTCCGATTTGTTGGAGTGAAGTGGGGGATAGACAAGTTACGGGTCCGGAGATTATACAAGAAACTACCGAGAAGATCATCCAAATTCAACAACGGTTGAAAACCGCCCAAAGTCGACAAAAGAGCTACGCTGACATTAAAAGAAAAGATATAGAATTTGAAATTGGAGAGATGGTCATGCTTAAAGTTGCACCTTGGAAAGGCGTTGTTCGATTTGGTAAACGAGGGAAATTAAATCCAAGGTATATTGGACCATTCAAGATTATTGATCGTGTCGGACCAGTAGCTTACCGACTTGAGTTACCTCAACAACTCGCGGCTGTACATAACACTTTCCACGTCTCGAATTTGAAGAAATGTTTTGCTAAAGAAGATCTCACTATTCCATTAGATGAAATCCAAATCAACGAAAAACTTCAATTCATCGAAGAACCCGTCGAAATAATGGATCGTGAGGTTAAAAGACTTAAGCAAAACAAGATACCAATTTTTAAGGTTCGATGGAATGCTCGTAGAGGACCCGAGTTCACCTGGGAGCGTGAAGATCAGATGAAGAAGAAATACCCGCATCTATTTCCAGAAGATTCGTCAACACCTTCAACAGCTTAAAATTTCGGGACGAAATTTATTTAACGGGTAGGTACTGTAGTGACCCGAACTTTTCCATGTTTATATATATTAATTGAGATTGATATTTACATGATTAAATGTTTCCAACATGTTAAGCAATCAAACTTGTTAAGACTTGATTAATTGAAATAGGTTTCATATAGACAATTGACCACCCAAGTTGACCGGTGATTCACGAACGTTAAAACTTGTAAAAACTATATGATGACATATATATGGTTATATATATAGTTAACATGATATTATGATAAGTAAACATATCATTAAGTATATTAACAATGAACTACATATGTAAAAACAAGACTACTAACTTAATGATTTTGAAACGAGACATATATGTAACGATTATCGTTGTAACGACATTTAATGTATATATATCATATTAAGAGATATTCGTACATCATAATATCATGATAATATAATAATTTAAAATCTCTTTTGATATTATAAACATTGGGTTAACAACATTTAACAAGATCGTTAACCTAAAGGTTTCAAAACAACATTTACATGTAACGACTAACGATGACTTAACGACTCAGTTAAAATGTATATACATGTAGTGTTTTAATATGTATTCATACACTTTTGAAAGACTTCAATACACTTATCAAAATACTTCTACTTAACAAAAATGCTTACAATTACATCCTCGTTCAGTTTCATCAACAATTCTACTCGTATGCACCCGTATTCGTACTAGTACAATACACAACTTTTAGATGTATGTACTATTGGTATATACACTCCAATGATCAGCTCTTAGCAGCCCATGTGAGTCACCTAACACATGTGGGAACCATCATTTGGCAACTAGCATGAAATATCTCATAAAATTACAAAAATATGAGTAATCATTCATGACTTATTTACATGAAAACAAAATTACATATCCTTTATATCTAATCCATACACCAACGACCAAAAACACCTACAAACACTTTAATTCTTCAATTTTATTCATCTAATTGATCTCTCTCAAGTTCTATCTTCAAGTTCTAAGTGTTCTTCATAAATTCCAAAAGTTCTAGTTTCATAAAATCAAGAATACTTTCAAGTTTGCTAGCTCACTTCCAATCTTGTAAGGTGATCATCCAACCTCAAGAAATCTTTGTTTCTTACAGTAGGTTATCATTCTAATATAAGGTAATAATCATATTCAAACTTTGGTTCAATTTCTATAACTATAACAATCTTATTTCAAGTGATGATCTTACTTGAACTTGTTTTCGTGTCATGATTCTGCTTCAAGAACTTCGAGCCATCCAAGGATCCGTTGAAGCTAGATCCATTTTTCTCTTTTCCAGTAGGTTTATCCAAGGAACTTAAGGTAGTAATGATGTTCATAACATCATTCGATTCATACATATAAAGCTATCTTATTCGAAGGTTTAAACTTGTAATCACTAGAACATAGTTTAGTTAATTCTAAACTTGTTCGCAAACAAAAGTTAATCCTTCTAACTTGACTTTTAAAATCAACTAAACACATTTTATATATCTATATGATATGCTAACTTAATGATATAAAACCTGGAAACACGAAAAACACCGTAAAACCGGATTTACGCCGTCGTAGTAACACTGCGGGCTGTTTTGGGTTAGTTAATTAAAAACTATGATAAACTTTGATTTAAAAGTTGTTATTCTGAGAAGATGATTTTTATTATGAACATGAAACTATATCCAAAAATTATGGTTAAACTCAAAGTGGAAGTATGTTTTCTAAAATGGTCATCTAGACGTCGTTCTTTCGACTGAAATGACTACCTTTACAAAAACGACTTGTAACTTATTTTTCCGACTATAAACCTATACTTTTTCTGTTTAGATTCATAAAATATAGTTCAATATGAAACCATAGCAATTTGATTCACTCAAAACGGATTTAAAATGAAGAAGTTATGGGTAAAACAAGATTGGATAATTTTTCTCATTTTAGCTACGTGAAAATTGGTAACAAATCTATTCCAACCATAACTTAATCAACTTGTATTGTATATTATGTAATCTTGAGATACCATAGACACGTATACAATGTTTCGACCTATCATGTCGACACATCTATATATATTTCGGAACAACCATAGACACTCTATATGTGAATGTTGGAGTTAGCTATACAGGGTTGAGGTTGATTCCAAAATATATATAGTTTGAGTTGTGATCAATACTGAGATACGTATACACTGGGTCGTGGATTGATTCAAGATAATATTTATCAATTTATTTCTGTACATCTAACTGTGGACAACTAGTTGTAGGTTACTAACGAGGACAGCTGACTTAATAAACTTAAAACATCAAAATATATTAAAAGTGTTGTAAATATATTTTGAACATACTTTGATATATATGTATATATTGTTATAGGTTCGTGAATCAACCAGTGGCCAAGTCTTACTTCCCGACGAAGTAAAAATCTGTGAAAGTGAGTTATAGTCCCACTTTTAAAATCTAATATTTTTGGGATGAGAATACATGCAGGTTTTATAAATGATTTACAAAATAGACACAAGTACGTGAAACTACATTCTATGGTTGAATTATCGAAATCGAATATGCCCCTTTTTATTAAGTCTGGTAATCTAAGAATTAGGGAACAGACACCCTAATTGACGCGAATCCTAAAGATAGATCTATCGGGCCCAACAAGCCCCATCCAAAGTACCGGATGCTTTAGTACTTCGAAATTTATATCATATCCGAAGGGTGTCCCGGAATGATGGGGATATTCTTATATATATGCATCTTGTTAATGTCGGTTACCAGGTGTTCACCATATGAATGATTTTTATCTCTATGTATGGGATGTGTATTGAAATATGAAATCTTGTGGTCTATTATTATGATTTGATATATATAGGTTAAACCTATAACTCACCAACATTTTTGTTGACGTTTTAAGCATGTTTATTCTCAGGTGATTATTAAGAGCTTTCGCTGTCGCATACTTAAATAAGGACGAGATTTGGAGTCCATGCTTGTATGATATTGTGTAAAAACTGCATT
This sequence comes from Rutidosis leptorrhynchoides, assembly GCF_046630445.1. Lineage (NCBI taxonomy): Eukaryota > Viridiplantae > Streptophyta > Magnoliopsida > Asterales > Asteraceae > Rutidosis > Rutidosis leptorrhynchoides. The sequence goes on from NC_092336.1 coordinate 193,301,755, forward strand.
CAAGAAACTTATTTTGTTGTAACATATTTGTATTGTAAACCATTATGTAATGGTCGTGTGTAAACAGGATATTTTAGATTATCATTATTTGATAATCTACGTAAAGCTTTTTAAACCTTTATTGATGAAATAAAGGTTATGGTTTGTTTTAAAATGAATGCAGTCTTTGAAAAACGTCTCATATAGAGGTCAAAACCTCGCAACGAAATCAATTAATATGGAACGTTTTTAATCAATAAGAACGGGACATTTCACTTATCATGTCAGAAACATATAAAGGTTAAGTTTAAATTTGGTCGGAAATTTTCAGGTCGTCACAATTTAAGCCAAAAAGCAACGAGGTTGCTGGTACGTCTGCTGGTAATATGGTGGAATATAAAAGAATTCTCCGGTATCAAAAGGGTAATTGTATATATCAGGATTATAGTAAGGCTACTTCGAATGAAAAGTCGAAGTTGACTTGCTGGAGTTGTGACAAAATTGGCTACTTTGAAAAAGAATTGCAATGTTATTTTAGGTAATAACAATGCCAAAGGAGCTAGCACAGATACGTGTTAAACATTTACTCAGGTTCTGAGAGTTTTTTAGGTGCATAACTGTATGCATCAATCTTTTCTTCCGTAGATGAAGTGTGATTGGTTCATCCTCTTAATTGAGGTGTTTTCAAGAATCATGAAAGATTTAAACGCAGATTGTACTCGTCAAGATACAAATGAGGTTTAAGATGAAATCAAGTGGCAAACTTGAAGAATTGTTTAGTTTCATATGTTATAATCAATATTTTAATTCATTTTAATTATCCAATGTCGGTGGTCCACAGTTGATAGTCCACAGTTGACAGTCCAATATTTCATATGTAGCTTAATATATAATATTCGAATTAATAATACGTATCGTGACCCGTGTACATGTCTCAGACTCGATCACAACTCAAAGTATATATATTATTTGAGAATCAACCTCAACCCTGTATAGAGAACTCGATCATTACTGCATATAGAGTGTCTATGGTGATTCCAAATAATATATATAGATGTGTCGATATGATATGTCAAAACCTTGTATACGTGTCCTGATATTTAAAGTGCATAAAATAAATAACAGAAATTAAATGACGATAAATTAAATTGCGATAATTAAATTGCGATAAATAAACTGTGATTAATAAAATGTAACCAGTTAGCTAGGAACAGTTAGTGTGGATTCTTAACAAAATTCCTCATAGTTAATTTGTTTGTTTCTAACAAATTTTATTTTGTCAAATGTTTTCTTTATTATGCCACTTGTTGGATTCTGATAAATCAAAATCCAAATATGAAATTGGATGAATATGGTTATTCTGTGGTGAACGGATTTGTATATCGGTGGATGTAAGTAGGATAGTAAACGACTGTTGAATCAGCTTTGAAGAATGTACATTGTAACTTATTAATGTGAAATCCAAATATTCCTCAGGTATTACCTACCCGTTAAAATGTTTTTACCATTAACAGTTTGTACAAAAGAATTTTCAATTACAATCATTATGAAAATATATATACATGTATATTTTCTTCAGATGTAATCATGGATTTAATGAGTAGATATAATATTAACTCATTTGATTTACCTTTAGAACTAGAATACATAATCTCTAAAACATTAGAGATTACATAATCATCATGAAGAACGAAGATAACCGACGTAGAACAAGATGTAGAGCGAAGATTATGCTCGAGGTATAGATTGCGATATTGAAGCGTGTGATGTTGAGGCTTATATTATTGGTGGTACTGGTATTGATGTTGGTGCTGGTGATGTTGCTGAAGCTGGTAAATTTTGCACCATATTCTCCAAATTGATTTACTCGAGCGCGAAGTTCGTTGACTTCTTCTATTATTCCGGAATGATTGTCAGTTAGAACGAGCGGATGAATAAGCTTTAGAATTGTGGATTGAATATAATCGTGTCGAACTACTCTGGAAATGAGGCTGAAAATGGTGTTTCAGATAGATTCGCCGGTAAGTGCTACAGGTTCTTCGCTAAGAGGACAATTTGGTTGGTGGAAAGGATCGCCGTCTTCGCGTCTTCATTGATTAAGTCGACTCGAACTCATTATATGAATTGGGGATGGATGATTGGTTGATTCATTCTGGTGACACCGTTTTCGGAGCTTAGGTGAATATCCATGTCGGAATAACTGTCGGAATAACTATCGGAATAACTATCGGAATAACTATCGAAATCTGAGGGACTCGAATTGGTTGAGGGATTCATCTCGTATGATCAAATGAAGGATTTTCAATAAGAAATAGATTATAGGATGTAGATTAGTACCCTGCAATACATAATTTACATATGCAATATAATACTAAAATCCCATAAGTTACGGAGGAATCTACGGAATCTGTCAGACAAAGTAACAATAACAGATACACTAAGATATGAATTAGCAGGTACGCTAAGATATGAATTTATCTATACACTGTCTATGCAATAGAGGCAGCAAGACGTGTCTAGACTTTAAGGATGATAAGCAAACAATTTTCGACACGAAATGATAAGCAAAACTTTTGACATGCAGACACGGTCGAAGTCTAGACTCACTAATGCATCCTATCGACTTATCAGTCAGACACACTAATGCAGACCTGGTTCGCTAAGACCACCGCTCTGATACCAACTGTGTAACACCCCAGCTTAACATGACTACAATATTGTCCGCTTTGCCCGTAGGCGCACGACTTTTTCTTGGCGACCACACACGAGAAGCACTTTTCCAGGAGGTCACCTATTCTGGTAGTGCTCTCACCCGAGCACACTTAACTGCAGCGTACTCACACATCTGCTCTGCCTGTTGTCCCAAAACGCGTTGTGTCATTTAAGTGTGAGTATTACCTTATAATCCCATGATCACTCATGTCCATGGGCGATGTGGGATTTGCCTAGGGTGTTACATTCACCTCCCCTTAGGAACTCATCGTCCTCGATGAGGTTTGCCCCGCCACCCCCAACGGCACATGAGTGGCTCTGATACCATTCTGTAACACCCCAGCTTAACATGACCACAATATTGTCCGCTTTGCCCATAGGCGCACGGCTTTTTCTTGGCGACCACACACGAGAAGCACTTTCCCAGGAGGTCACCCATCCTGGTAGTGCTCTCGCCCGAGCACGCTTAACTGCAGCGTACTCACACATCTTCTCTGCCTGTGGTCCCAAAACGCATTGTGTCATTTAAGCGTGAGTATTACCTTATAATCCCATGATCACTCATGTCCATGGGCGATGTGGGATTTGCCTAGGGTGTTACAAATACGAAGCTTGGCTTTGTTAATATCTAAATAGGAGTGTCTTCCTCCCCGTGTAAAAACATTATAATTTGACATACGCCTCCAGACGGCGTCAGCGTCAAAATTCCTATCTACCCTTTCACCATGATAAATCAAATTTGTACAATTAGGTAGTAATAATTCACCAGGAGTGTAAATCTGTAAAGCCCTGGCCATGTCCAGCATGTACATCCTATACATCCTACGGCCAAGTAAAAATCTATGAAAATTCCTATCGTCTAACCTAACTACATCCGCATCAAGTGATATAGTACTTATAAGCTCAACACACCACTCCTTATATACAGGCCTACGAATGCTGAATAAACGTTCTTAATTGGGAAAAGAAGAGTTACCATACCTTTGGATCAGAAGCTGCCTAACTGAGTTAGCTAGTTGGACCCTTTCCAAAGGCTCCCAATCGATTACCCTCGGTACTTCTACATTTTTCGGTACCAATTTAAATTTGTTACTTTGGTAAGTCGGGTAATCTCTCCAGCTTCGATCAAATCTCAAATTGGGATGCAACTGTTCTTCATGAATCGTTGGGTGTTCTATTATTGGATGAATCGAAAATTGTACGTAGGCATTAACATATTCTTGTTGCGCATCATAATACGATATGTGTTGATCATTATGATATTGTTGTTCCTGTTCAGGTTTTGGTTCATATTGCATTTCTGGTTCAGGTTCATTTTCAGGTTGTCTGGATGATGATCCACCGCCAGATTCGGTATATTTCTGCAAAACACAATAAACACAAAATTTGTGCATCTAAATATGCATTAGTGTTAGCAAAATAACAACTTGAAACAATTACAATGACATGTTTAATCCATATTAAACTCATGCTCATTTTCATATTTTTATCAATTCTACACTTTTCAAATAAGCATATATGAAAATGTTTACAAAGTTCATAAGCATTCTACTCAAATAACATGTCAAAATAATCATTACTAGCAATTAAACAAGTTTCAAATGGCATTTACATCAATTTAATCAAGTTCATGAATTTTAGACTTAAAAAGTCCACTTTAATTCTCAAAAATCATGTTTAGGATCAAAGTTTGGATCATTTAGCTACCTAAACATGTTACACTACTTAATTTAGCAATAATCCATGACAAAAATCGGCCATAACCTATTTATATCAAAAAGCCCCAAATTGCTCAAGAACACAAACCCTAGATTTCTAAATATTTTGAAGTTTAAGGCTTCAAATCATGTTAAATAGCATCAATCTAGGTTTTACATGCATAATATGTGACGACCCGGAAATTTCTGACCAAATTTAAACTTAATCTTTGAATGTTTCCGACACGATAAGCAAGGTTTGTAAAGTTGAGTCTTAAGAATTTTTGAACTATTTACATAGATTCAGTTGACCTTTGACTATTCCCGAAGATTCACGAACAATTGTGTGAAATTAAAAATGTAAAATAAGATACAAGATAATTAAGTATAAATTAAAATAAATTTATATATATATATATATATATATATATATATATATATATATATATATATATATATATATATATATATATATATATATATATATATATACACACACACACACATATATATATCAATGCTATCAATAATTATTATATAGTAATATATATAAGGTATATAAATGTTAAATATCCAAATGTGTTATTATAAGTATTACGTAACTAATGAAATGTAATATTACTATATTAAATGTAATTACAAGTTAAAATATAACTGATATATCAAAATTATTACTATTACTTTCATTAATATTGTTAGTGTTAATATCAATGTCAATATTTGTATCATTATTTCTAATACAAGATATATATATGAAATCGGTATGAATAAGTTAGCATATATAAATTGGTATATGATTTCTAATATTATTGTTATTATTAATATTATTAGTATAATTAGTATTATTATTAATAACATTGTTATTGTTATACAATTATGATAATTGTTAGTAGTATCGTTAAGAATTATTATTACTAAAATATATTATCATTATTAATGTTATTATAAAAATAATACAATTTAGTAACATTATCATTAATAATATCATTATAAACATTATTATAACTATTAGTATTAATATTCTAAATATTAATATTATTAAGATAATTACTATTAATAGTATTGTTATATTATTATTTTAGTATTTTATTAGTGATATTTAATAATATTATTATTATTAATATCAATTTTATATAAAATAAATCTAGAAAAAGAATCCAAATCAGTTGCAATTAACTATCAAACTGTTTTATAATTTATTATATACCTGCGAACTTGTACCAATTGATCCCAAAAATTCTTGTAACAAACAAAAATCTGTAGGAAATCGTACGCCTTTATTTTTTTTCTGTTCCTGATTTCAATGGTGTCGAAATCAATTGAGCTATCAAACAAGTTATATGAGCTGTAATATTATCTAATAGCCTTTACCTAATACTCTGTGATTGTAATTCATTTGATAACAGCAAAAATCAAATTAAATTTTTATATATACACTCGATAGCCCCGTTCTTCTAACTTTTCAGCAAATACTTGATTTTGAATAAATTTTAAAAATGTGTTAATGCAGAAACGTTAGGAATCATTCATGTAAACTTTCTTCAAAATCTCAAGTCTCAATTCGTTATATCGATCAAGAATTTTGGAGTCAAAGTTTACTTTTAAGAAGTCAACCGAATCGTTCTTGAAGAAATTCGAGTTTGTTGTTGCGACTCAACTGCAATTAACAAATCCAATAGCTTCAAGGAATGGATTACAATCTATTTTATGTTGTAAGTTTAATCTATAAAGTTCTCAAGATCAAAATCAAATTTTTCTTTTTTTTCCCTTCACGTCGAACAACAACTGGGTCTTAATGATATTTTTTTTCGTTTTTAATCAAGAACACAAAAATATATGCTTTACTGATTTTTTATAAGACTTAAACAAAAAAATTAAATTCGCTATTCTGATCATCAAACCTTTTCTAGTCGATTTTTTTTATGAAGAAGAAGGAACAGATAGGGACGGATTATAAGATTTAAAAACTGTTATGATTCAGAAAAAAGGAAGCAGTCGAGTGGTGGAGGTGTTTTGGTTTGGGCGAGAGGTCTCGGGTTCAATTCCGGGCTGGGACTTTATTTTTTTAGAAAGCTTGTTGAGGTAGTTTTTATTCCTTATTATTATTATTATTATTATTATTATTATTATTATTATTATTATTATTATTATTATTATTATTATTATTATTATTATTATTATTATTATTACTATGATTATTGTTATTATTGATTGTTGACATCATTATGTAAAAATTAATAATATGATTATTATTATTATCACTTTAGTTATTATTAAGTAATATAGTTAATATTATTAGCATTATTATTATTAGTAATATGAATATATGTATTAGGGTTATTATTATGAAAATGATTATTATTATTATTATTGTTATAAAAAATAATACAAACTATTATTAATATCATTAATATAGGTACTGACATCGAACTTTAAGTATTATTATTATTATTGTTATTATTATTAACATAGGTATTATAATTGATATTATTATTATTAATATATATTTATCACTATAGTTATTATTAAAAATTGTTATCATTTTATTAAAACTATCATTTCATTATTGTTAAAACTATCAGTATTATTATTATTAGTATTATTACAAAGTATTAGTATTATTAACATTAACAATATTATTATTAAGTAATATGAACATTATCATTATTATTATTATCATTATTATTACTTTTATCACTACTAATATTATCTTAGTATTATTAAAATACTGTCTTAACAAACAAATGATATGCATATATACAAAAATATATTTAATACATATAACATAAAAAAACTAATATTTTATTTATTTAAAATATATAAAATGAATATATAATGAAAAATACATAAATTATTGATATAAATATATATATTACTGATAATAATATATATTTGTTCAAATTACAAGTATATGTTTTAATATATATACAAATGATATAGGTTCGTGAATCCGAGGCTAAACCCTGCATTGTTCAACGTCGTCATATGTATTTTTACTACAAAATACAGTATAGTGAGTTTCATTTGCTCCCTTTTTAAATGCTTTTGCAATATATATTTTTAGGACTGAGAATACATGCGCTGCTTTTATAAATGTTTTACAAAATAGACACAAGTAATCGAAACTACATTATATGGTTGAATGATCGAAGCCAAAGCCCTTTTTTACTTGGTAACCTAAGAATTAGTAAACCAATCTACTAATTGACGCGAATCCTAAAGATAGATCTATTGGGCCTAACGAACCCCATCCAAAGTACCGGATGCTTTAGTACTTCGATGTTGTTTTTTATCATGTCCGAAGGATTTTCCGGAATGATAGGGGATATTCTTATATGCATCTTGTTAATGTCGGTTACCAGGTGTTCAATCCACATGAATGATTATTTTTGTCTCTATGCATGGGACGTATATTTATGAGAAATGAAAATCTTGTGGTCTATTAAAATGAAGAAAATGATTATTTATGTTAAACTAATGAACTCACCAACCTTTTGGTTGACACTTTAAAGCATGTTTATTCTCAGGTATGAAAGAAATCTTCCGCTGTGCATTTGCTCAATTTAAGGATATTACTTGGAGTCAGTCATGACATATTCCAAAAGACATTGCATTCGAGTTGTTGAGTTCATCAAGATTATTATTAAGTCAATTATAGTTGGATATATTATGAAATGGTATGCATGCTGTCAACTTTCGATGTAATGAAAGATTGTCTTTTCAAAAATGAATGCAATGTTTGTAAAATATATCATATAGAGGTCAAGTACCTCGCGATGTAATCAATTGTAATGTATTCGTCCGGATGGATTAGGACGGGTCCCTTCATAATATACTAACAATTTAACTCTAATTACACTAGAAATTAACAAAATTAAATTAGGTAAAAATTAGCTCAAGAACACTAAAACTGAAAATTTAAAGAGTTTAGGGGTGAAATCTTTACCTTTTCCCTCCCCATCTAAAGAAAGACATGATTGTAGTTGATTTTAGGACGAAATTTGGTTGAATTTGGTAAAAAATTGATTATTTTAGGGTTGATTTAGTATGTGTGTTCGTGTTTGTGTATGTGTGTTGTGTGAAGAAAGACCAGGTCGACTGACTTATGCTCCTAACTAGTTTTCTACCTTCATGCGATCGCATGAGGTTACAGGCTAAATCTCATGCAATCGCATGAGGTCCCTGCCTTATATATATATATATATATATATATATATATATATATATATATATATATATATATATATATATATATATATATCTTTAACTTATAAAATAAATAATTAAATAAATTTAAAATTTTGTTTTCCTTGTTATTTAGGACGAGGTCGTTTCGGATCGTTGTCCTAATCCGTCCCTCGACAAAATTTTAAAATTTGTCATTTTTAAGCGTGGTTTTAAAAGCAAAGATTTTTGGATTTTTTAATGTTTTTGGCATACTTTAATTCAATAAGATTAAAAATAATGATAACAAAATTTCTCGTCCCGCCCTCGGGTAAAGCAGTTTCGGTTCAACGACCTAGTTTTCAACTTACGACAAATTTTAAATATCAAATTTTTAACTTAATGAAATAAAGTAAATTTTTGTTTTTAAATTCACACCAAACTTAAATTTAAAATGAGTAAAATTAAAAATTCATATAAATTCATATAAATATCATTAATATTTTTATACATTAATTTTACAAACTTATATTAAAAATATTAATTTTTTTAAAATATTTAAAAACTTAATAATATTGGTTTTAAAAATTTACATTAATAATTTAATATTTATATATTAATTTTAAAAACAAGGTAAAAATTAAAATTAAAAATCTTTTTGGTCTTTTATCCCACTTTAATCAATCAAATATTATCAAAAATATACGTCCCTCTTTTGGGTAAAGTAATTTCGGTTCCATAACCTAGTTTTACTCATGACGAATTTTTGAAATATTTTGGGTTGATTGATTAAAGATATTTATACCTTAAGAATAAACGGTAAATTTCGCAGTGATGTAATAAATTTTTGTACGATATCAATAATTTCGGTTTCACATACCTAATTTTATTGAATATCAATTTAATACTTTATAGCGAACGATTTAGCATTTATTATCAAATGGTTAAAAGCAATAAATAAAAATAAATAAAAACTGTACATACTTACATGTGAGAAAGAATTCTCAGAGACCTGCTTTAGCTGACTCATAGGAGAGTCGTGTGATTTGATTTTCCATAGCTACATAAGCATAACCTCGATTCTTCAATATCTTTTCTTCTAAACATATGAACGGTCCTTCTCTGCATATTTGAATATGTTTGATTGTTTGAACATTTACCTTCGTGTGGCCATTTTCTGCATTTATAACATCTTTCAAGGTGTCGTGCTCTTCTTTTTGTCGCGGATTTTGATTTTTCTTTACCAAAATGTATCTTATGATGATCTTTTCTGAGTTCTCTCCTTACTTCGTCCATTTTGCCTCTTATGAATGATACCACTTCACTCGGGAGTGTGTCATTATTACGTTTAGTAATCAAAGAGTGTAGTAGTAGACCATGGTTCAGATCAAAGGAATTCTTCATCTCGTAAAACCTAAAAAAAAATAAAAATTCAGAATGGAGGGAGAAGACTAGTTCTTTAGGGTCTGCTAGGGAAAGACCATTCAGATTCCATTCTCGGGAACTACACAAAAACAGAATATCTAACTCTAACAGAAATACATATTACCCTAAAAAGATTCGAATCTTCCCACACTTAGTTAGCTGTGGTATCGAAATTGTGATTAACTTCATCTTCAACTTCCATTGGATTATCTATGTAATGTTTAACTCTGTGACCATTAACCTTAAATTCAATCCCATTTGAATTTATTAATTCTACTGTTCCGTACGGAAAAACTCTTTTGACTATGAATGGTCTAGACCATCTTGATTTCAATTTTCTAGGAAATAGATTGAATCGTGAATTGAAAAGAAGAACTCTGTCTCCTTCTTTAAATTCTTTTGAACTTCTGATTCTTTTATCATGCCATTTCTTCGTTCTTTCTTTATAGATTAACGAATTTTCGTATGCTTCATGTCTTAATTCTTCTAATTCGTTTAATTGACTTAACCGTAGACGTCCGGCTTCATGCAAATCAAGATTACATGTCTTCGAAGCCCAAAATGCTTTGTGCTCAATTTCTACTGGAAGGTGACATGCTTTTCCGTAAACGAGTTTAAAAGGTGTGGTTCCAATTGGAGTTTTATAGGCTATTCTAAAAGCCCAGAGTGCTTCCTCCAATTTCATGGACCATTCTTTTGGATTTGATCCTATGGTTTTCTCTAGAATACGTTTTAAAGCTCAGTTGGTATTTTCAACTTATCCACTTGTTTGTGGATGATAAGCGGTTGAGATTTTATGAGTTACTCCATATTTTTTGAGAACTTTCTCAAGTTGATTATTACAGAAATGAGTACCCCGATCACTTATTAAAGCTTTCGGTGTTCCGAACCTTGCAAAAAGACGTTTTAAAAAGTTGACTACAACTCGTACATCGTTAGTTGGGAGAGCTTGTGCTTCCGCCCATTTAGATACATAATCAATGGCAACGAGAATATAGATATTATTATGAGATTTTGGAAATGGACCCATAAAGTCAATACCCCAAACGTCAAATACTTCACATACTTGAATGACATTTTGTGGCATTTCATCACGTTGACTTATTTTTCCAGCCCTTTGACAAGCATCACAGGATTTACAAAGAAGGTGTGCGTCTTTGAAATTTGTAGGCCAATAGAATCCAGCATGGTAAACTTTTCTTGCTGTGAGTTGAGGCCCATAATGTCCTCCTGTTGGTCCTGTGTGACAATGGTTTAAGATTTGACTGGCTTCATCCCCGAATACACATCGGCGTATTATTCCATCGGGACAACTTTTAAACAAATGTGGATCTTCCCAGAAATAGTGTTTTATATCACTAAAGAATTTCTTTCATTTTTGGTACAACAACCCTTTTTCAAGGAATCCACATACTAAGTAGTTTGCATAGTCTGCAAACCATGGAATTTCATTATAATCTATCTTTAATAGGTATTTATCAGGAAAGTTGTCTTGTATGGCCGATTCATTTAGAACTTCTAATTCAGGATTTTCAAGACGAGAAAGATGATCAGCGGCGAAATTTTCTGCTCCTTTTTTGTCTCTGATTTCAATATCGAACTCTTGTAAGAGTAAGATCAAACGAATTAATCTTGGTTTGGCATCTTGTTTTGAAAATAAATATCTAAGAGCAGAATGGTCGGTATAGACCACCGTTTTAGCTAGAACGAGATATGAACGAAATTTGTCAAAAGCAAAGACAATGGCAATGAGTTCTTTTTCAGTAGTTGTGCAATTCGTTTGTGCTCCTTGTAACGTCTTACTAGCGTAATAAATAGGTTAAAATCGTTTTTCAATCCTTTGTTCTAAAACGGCTCCCATTGCAAAATCACTTGCATCGCACATGAGTTCAAATGGTAGATTCTAATTTGGAGTTATCATGATCGGCGCATTAGTGAGTTTTTCTTTAAGAATATTAAAAGATTTGATTCATTCTTCCAAAAAGATTAATGGAGCATCTTTTTCTAGGAGTTTATTCATAGGAGTGGCAATTTCAGAAAAATCTTTTATGAAACGTCGGTAAAAACCGGCATGCTCTAGAAAACTCCTAACTCCTCTAACATTGGTGGGACGTGGAAGTTTAGCAATTACATCTACTTTAGCTCTATCCACTTCAATTCCTTCCTTTGAAATTTTGTGATCAAGAACGATGCCTTCTTTAACCATGAAATGGCATTTCTCCCAATTAAGAACTAGATTTGATTGTTAGCATCTAATAAGCATTCATTCAAGATTAACTAGACATGATTCAAAAGTATCACCGAAGATTGAAAAGTCATCCATGAAAACTTCCATGCATTCTTCTATCATGTCATGAAAAATTGCCATCATGCACCTTTGAAAGGTTGCAGGGGCGTTGCAAAGTCCAAATGGCATGCGTTTGTAAGCAAAAGTACCATAAGGGCACGTGAACGTAGTTTTCTCTTGGTCCTCGGGTGCTATTGGAATTTGAAAATATTCGGAGAAACCGTCAAGAAAACAGTAGTAACTGTTTCCGGCAAATCTTTCTAACATAGTACAAATCAAGGAGAGATTGAAAACAGCCCGTAGTCGCCAAAAGAGCTACGCCGATGTTCGAAGGAAACCATTAGAGTTTCAGATCGGTGACATGGTTATGTTAAAGGTGTCACCTTGGAAAGGTGTAATACGTTTTGGAAAAAGGGGTAAACTAAACCCAAGGTATGTAGGCCCGTTCAAGATCATCGAACGCATTGGACCGGTAGCTTATCGACTCGAGTTACCGCAACAACTCGCCGGAGTACATAATACCTTTCACGTCTCAAACCTTAAGAAGTGTCTTGCAAAGGAAGACCTCACCATTCCTCTTGAAGAAATCCATGTCGACGAGAAACTACAATTCATCGAAGAACCAATCGAAATCATGGATCGTGAAGTTAAACGGCTCAAGCAGAGCAACATACCGATCGTTAAGGTTCGTTGGAATGCTCGAAGGGGTCCCGAGTTTACTTGGGAACGAGAGGATCAAATGAAACAAAAGTATCCACACTTGTTTCCCGATGACGCAAAATAGGTACAATTTTAAAATTTCGGGACGAAATTTATTTAACGGGTAGGTACTGTAATGACCCGGACTTTTTCGATCAATTTATACTTATAAGATTAATATTTACATAAATTAAACCTTACCAACATGATAAGCAATCTAAATTGTTGAGATTTATGTTTTTGAAAAGAGTTTTACACAACGTTTGACCGTCCAATTTGACCGATGATATCACGAACTATATATAACATACGATAATTATACGTTTATGTATATATATGTATTTATATATATTTAACATGATCTAAGGATGTTTAACATCTCATTGGGTACTAATAACAATGAGTTATAAGTATATTTTGAAACTACTAACTTAAGTTTTCAAAACGATAACTATACGTAACGTTCTTCGACATAAATACTTATAACCTATAATACTTATACATGCATCATATAGATATGTATTTTATCACTTTTAAAGGGCTTACATACATAAAACAATATAAGTATATTTACAAAAGATAGCTATATTTGAATCCTCGTTCCGTTTTCTCAAAGATTTCTACACGTATATCTAGAGTATATGTACTCGTATCATACGCAGCTTCTAGATGTATTTACTATTGGTATATACCAATAAAAATCTGCTCCTTAGCAGCCTTAAATGATTAAGAAACATGTGGAACCAACCATTTGTCAAGTAGCATGAATTATTTAGCAAGAAAACAAAGTTAGGTATCTTTTTTTTCCTTTATAACCTAAAAACGTTTTTATGCATGCACACCATTTCTTCACCCCATTTTCTCATACTTACACTTCCATTTCTCTCTCAAAATACTCTTAACTTCATACTTGATCATCTCCAAGCATTTTCTCCATCATTTAGCTTCAAAAACAACACTTAAATCTCATAAGAAAACCTTACAAAAACACTTCAAGAAATCCTTCCAAGAACACAAACTTACTTCCAATCTTTCATCCAATTCCATCACCCTTTTGGTTCTAGGTTCTTACTCCTCTTTTACAGAAACCTTGTCCAAGGAACTTGAGGTAGTATCTATGTTCATAACCTTATTCGATTCATATATATATAGCTATCATATTTTGTGGTATACAATTTTAACAACAAGAACATAGTTTGAATGTTTTCAAACTTGTTTGCAAACTAAATAGATCCTTCTAACTTAACTTTTAAAATACTTCAAGACCTGTAATATAACTTAAATATATGCTAATTTAACAAGGTATAACTTGGTTTTTCAAAGAATACCTTAAAAACTGTTTTTACGACGTCGGAGTGTAACCGGGGGCTGTTTTGGGTTGGATAATTAAAAACCATCTTAAACTTTGAATTGAAGGTTTATGTTCTGGAAAAATGATTTTTACTATGAATATGGTAACACATAAAAATTTCATGATTTAATTCAAAGTATAAGTATTTTTAGAAAAATAATCATTTAAGGTTGCCTACATAAAGGAAAAGGTTTAACTTCATAAGTTTCACTAAAGTTTCACCTATGCCGTGTGATTTTGAATACAAACTAAGATATTTACAGATCATAGTCTTAAAGAGGAACTCGATCCAAGGAGATGGCAAGTTGAATCAACGAAAACGGAGTTGTAACGAAGAAACTATGACCGAAACAAAATTGGCTATCCAAGACTAGTTTAACTTCGGGATTAATTGGAGAAAATTAAAATAAATCACATCTTTTTAAGATAACATGATATTTTATATATATGTACTCATAATTCAATTTTATATGGTTCAGGATCACCCGTAAACAACACGAGAAGATTAATCATAAGATCCCATGTTTGTACGCAACACGTCATTTGACAACACCGGTACTTTATGTACGCAACACGTCATTTGACAACACCGGTACCATGGGTCAAGATTAATCTCGACCAATACATATACGATGGGGGTTTTTATTTATTTCATTGGGGGTTTATTAAACACCTAAAAATGAACCATTAAAATTGAATTACTAACATCGGACTGCTAACTACGGACTAAGAAATTATTAAAACTATTAAAAGTATAAAAAGTATATATATGTGACGATTGTTTAAAATAGAAATATATTGAAAAACTATATATGGATAGGTTCGTGATATCAATCGGAGACCAAGTCGAAATTACATATCTTCAAGACGAAAGTGAGTATATAGTCCCACTTTTAAACTCTAAGTATTTCGGGATGAGAATACATGTATTTTATGTTTTACGTTATGGACACAAGTAACTGAAAAATATATTCTACGTTGAGTTGTACCACTGGCATACTTCCCTGTAGCTTGGTAACTATTATTTACAGCGGTATTGTAAACGCGAATCCTGTTGATAGATCTATCGGGCCTGACAACCCCAACCGGACTGGACGACCAGTATTCAACGGTTGCACAGTACTTCGTTTCGTGACTACACTTGGTACGGTGTAGTAAGATTTCATAATAAAGGGAATATGCGACGTGATTAAATGTTAAGTATGGTTACCAAGTGCTCAACCACTTAGAATATTTTTATTAAAATGTTTACATATGAAATCTTGTGGTCTATATTTATACTGCTGCCGGCATTAAACCTATATCTCACCAACTTTATGTTGACGTTTTAAACATGTCTATTCTCAGGTGATAACTAAAAGCTTCCGCTGCATTATGTTGAATTTGAGCAGGATCTTGCGTACGCATATTTGTGTCAAAAATAAGACTGCATATCCAAGAACTTGTGTTGTAAAATATGCTAGAAATCGTGTTGTTATCATCATTTGTAAAGTTTGTAAGTCGAAGATTATCGCTAAACGATAATCATCTTTATTTCGTCCAAAGCTTGTATCAAAAATAAGAATCATGGTTTGTAATGTATAATATATGCAGTTTTTCTTTTAAAAATGTCGCATATAGAGGTCAATACCTCGCAATGAAATCATACGTTATCTAACACGTTCTTACGGTTAAGGACGGGTTATGACATGTGGTATCAGAGCGGTGGTCTTAGCGAACCAGGTTTGCATTAGTGTGTCTAACTGATAAGTCGTTAGGATACATTAGTAAGTCTGGACTTTGACCGGGTCTGATTTAAAAACCATTGCTTATCATTGTTGGTTAAAATTTATATGTAAATATTATGTAGTACTAATGGGTTAGTTGTTGTGTGATAGATGTCGGGCTCAAAACTTGTTATCACATTCAGCGACTCCGAACCAGAATCTTCAGATGGTGTTCCAGTCATTAACCTATCCGATGACGAAAATAATATCTTTGGGGAAGACTCACAAATTCCGGATGAACCGACTATAGAGAACCCGGAAAGTGAACCCGAGGAGGAAAGTGAACCCGAGGAGGAAAGTGAACCCGAGGAGGAAAGTGAACCCGAGGAAGAAATACAGGAAATTACAAAAGAAGAGTTCGAACTAGGAAAGAAACGAAAGGCTAATGAATTAGAAAATTCAAATCCTGAGTTTAATAAGGATGATGTGGCACCAACTCCACTAGACACTACCACCCCTATTCCCGCTATTCCTATTCGTTCTATCCCGGCATCCAGTTCTTCAGTCCCACAGCCAAAATATAGGCAGACAGCCAGGATAAGCGTTAAGCGATTCTTTGAACCTAAACGTCCTAGAAAATAGACCAAACGATGCGCTGCCGTATTAAACCATGGGATCATATAATGTTTTGTATAATATTATTAGTGTGGTTTGCTTAATGTTCGATGTAAGATAAGCATATGTAAAATAGTGAAGTGTGAAATGCAATAATTTTCCATGGTTAAGTATTATTTAGATGGTAGTAATTGATTCTGTACTAAGCTATTAAGTATGGACATTAACGGGTAGGTACTACCCTAGATATAATTATAAAACGCTAATAAGAAGAAAAGGCTTTTATAATAATACCTGGTTCATATTATTAATAAGCTATAATGTACTGTAAATATACACTACATCTATAATATTCCATGTGAATAATTATTTTCTTTTCATTCTTATAGAAGAATATGGCGCGATTGAACCGAATGACGGAACAAGAAATCCAGGAACTCATCAATCAGCGAGTGAACGACAGAATGTTATGGGTCGAGGCTGCAAGAGGTGCTGCAGTTAACCCAAATCCTCGTGTGGGGTGCACTTACAAAACTTTTCAAGCTTGCAAGCCCTCATCATTCAGTGGAACAGAAGGACCGATCGGTTTAACCCGGTGGATAGAAAAGATGGAAACTGTGTTCAAAATCAGTGGTTGTGTTGAAAAGGACATGACCAAATACGCATCGTGCACTTTACAAGATAGTGCACTCACGTGGTGGAAAAATTATGTGAAGGCTGTAGGAGGAGATGTAGCTTATGATACTCCGTGGGAAGAATTCAAAACAATGTTAATCAACGAATATTGTCCAAGGAACGAGGTTAGGAAGTTGGAAGATGAGTTACGAAGTCTGAAGGTTATTGGTACTGAAATCACCAACTACAATCAGCGATTCATGGAATTAGTTTTGCTATGTCCTGAATTGGTTCCAACCGAAGAACGGAAGATTGAAATGTACAAAGATGGTTTGCCCAAAAAGGTCAAGGCAAATGTTACAGCATCGAAACCTAAGACAATTCATGAAGCTATAACCATGGAAAACGAGCTAATGGATCAGGTCATCATGGATAAGAAAGTATCCAATACTGATGTGAAGGTATCAGGTAACAAAAGAAAGTGGAATGGAAATTATGATCGAGGTAACCAACAACAATCTTTTAAGAAACAAGAAAACACGCAAGGTACGGGTAGTGGTTTAAGCTTTGGTTATAAAGGACAAAATCCTTTATGCAACCGATGCCACAAACATCACTCTGGTTACTGTAATGTGGTATGCAACAAATGTAATCGAAAGGGTCATCTTGCTGAAGATTGTAGGGCTCTCGTTACAAATACAAATGGTACCAAGACTCCTGCCACCAATGCAAATAGAACTGCTTTGGCTACCATTACTTGTTATGGGTGTGGAAAACAAGGTCACTATAAGAGCCAGTGCCCGAATCCAGAGAAGAATATCGGACCTGCACGAGGGAGAGCATTTGTTATTAATGCTAGAGAGGCGTGTGAAGACCCGGAGCTTGTTACGGGTACGTTTACCATTAATAACTTATCCGCATCTATTATATTTGATACTGGTGCCGATAGAAGTTACGTGAGTAGAGGTTTTTACGCTAAATTGAATTGTTCATCATTACCTCTAGATGCTAAGTACATGATTGAGTTAGCTAATGGTAAACTAATTAAAGCCGATAAAATTTGCCGTGATTGTAAAATAAATTTAGCCGGAGAAACATTTAAAATTGACTTAATACCCGTAGAATTAGGAAGTTTTGATGTAATAGTCGGCATGGACTGGATGTCCAAAGTAGGAGCTGAAGTTGTGTGTGCCAAGAAGGCAATTCGCATTCCTCGTAAGGATAAAACGCCAGTAATGATTTATGGAGAGAAGGGTAACTCAAAGCTAAAACTCATTAGTTATTTGAAAGCTCAAAAGTGCTTGAAGAAAGGGTGCTATGCTATCTTAGCACATGTTAATAAAGTCGAAATGAAGGAAAAAGTGAAGAGCATCAATGACGTACCTGTGGCAAGAGATTTTCCTGAAGTCTTTCCGGAAGAGTTGCCGGGATTACCTCCATTTAGATCTGTAGAATTTCAAATAGATTTAGTACCAGGAGCTGCACCAGTGGCTCGTGCTCCATATAGACTTGCACCGTCCGAGTTAAAAGAACTTCAGAGTCAGTTAAAAGAATTACTGGATCATGGATTCATACGACCAAGTACTTCACCGTGGGGAGCTCCGATTCTATTTGTTAAAAAGAAAGATGGATCTTTTAGGATGTGTATAGATTATCGTGAATTAAATAAGTTAACTATCAAGAATCGGTATCCACTACCGAGAATTGACGACTTATTTGATCAACTCCAAGGATCATGTGTGTACTCAAAAATTGACTTAAGGTCGGGCTATCATCAATTACGTGTCAAAGAAGAGGACATTCCGAAAACTGCTTTTCGGACACGTTATGGTCATTACGAATTTTTGGTCATGCCGTTTGGGTTGACAAATGCGCCAGCTGTATTCATGGACCTCATGAATCGAGTTTGTAGTCCATATTTAGATAAGTTTGTTATCGTTTTCATTGATGATATTCTTATCTATTCCAAGAGTGAGCAAGAGCATGAGCAGCATTTAAGGTTGATATTAGAGTTGTTGAGAAAAGAACAGCTATATGCTAAATTTTCTAAATGTGCTTTCTGGTTGAAAGAAGTGCAATTTCTTGGCCACGTTGTTAGTAGCAAAGGAATTCAGGTTGATCCAGCAAAAATTGAAGCCATTAAAAAAATGGAAGACTCCTAAGACACCAATGCAGATACGCCAATTTTTGGGTTTAGCCAGTTATTATAGAAGGTTTATTCAAGATTTTTTCCCGAATAGCTAAGCCGTTGACAGCGTTAACGCAAAAAGGGAAGAAATATGAATGGACTTCTGAGCAGGAGAGTGCATTTCAATTACTGAAAAAGAAGTTGACTACGGCGCCTATTTTATCGTTACCAGAAGGGAACGATGATTTCGAAATATATTGTGA
This sequence comes from Rutidosis leptorrhynchoides, assembly GCF_046630445.1. NCBI lineage: Eukaryota > Viridiplantae > Streptophyta > Magnoliopsida > Asterales > Asteraceae > Rutidosis > Rutidosis leptorrhynchoides. The sequence continues at coordinate 193,321,396 of NC_092336.1, forward strand.
CGCTTCGCGACAAGGTTTTGGTTGCGTTCTTATGCAACGGAAGAAAGTTATTGCATACGCATCCCGACAATTAAAGATTCACGAGCGGAATTATACGACGCATGATCTAGAATTGGGAGCAGTTGTGTTTGCATTGAAGATATGGAGACACTACTTGTATGGGGTTAAATGCACTGTGTTTACTGATCATAAAAGCCTTCAACATATTTTCGATCAAAAACAGCTGAACATGAGGCAACGTAGGTGGGTTGAGTTAATAAATGACTATGATTGTGAAATTCGTTATCATCCCGGGAAAGCAAACGTGGTGGCCGACGCTCTAAGCAGAAAGGAACGAGAACCAATTCGAGTACGAGCGATGAACATAAAAATTCGCATGAATCTCAACTCACAAATCAAAGAAGTTCAACGAGAAGCACTTACTAAAGAAAATATAGGAAATGAAATAATGAAGAAGTATGAGAAGCAACTCGTTATGCGGGAAGATGGAATTCGATATTTTGCAAATCGTATTTGGGTACCGAAGTTGGGTGGATTAAGGAAGTTGATATTAAATGAGGCACATAAGACAAGATACTCGATACATCCTGGAGTTGGAAAGATGTACCAAGATCTTAAGACACATTATTGGTGGCCTAATTTAAAGACAGACGTTGCAACATATGTTGGGGAATGTTTAACTTGTTCCAAAGTCAAAGCTGAACACCAGAAGCCGTCAGGGTTACTTCAACAACCAGAAATCCCAGAATGGAAATGGGATGGTATTACCATGGATTTCATCACGAAGTTACCAAAGACTGCCTGGGGATACGACACCATTTGGGTGATTGTTGATCGTCTCACCAAGTCTGCACACTTCTTGCCTATAAAGGAAACGGATAGAATGGAGAAACTATTACGATTGTATATAAAGGAAGTTGTTTCAAGGCATGGAATACCTATTTCCATTATATCCGATCGTGATAGTAGATTTACATCAAAGTTCTGGCAATCACTACAGGAGGCCCTAGGAACTCGTTTGGATATGAGTACCGCGTATCATCCGCAAACCGACGGGCAGAGTGAAAGAACGATTCAGACTCTTGAAGACATGCTCAGAGCATGTGTGATCGATTTTGGAAACGGATGGGATAAATATCTACCATTAGCAGAATTCTCGTATAATAATAGTTATCATGCGAGCATTAAAGCTGCGCCATTCGAAGCATTGTACGGAAGGAAGTGTAGATCTCCTATTTGTTGGAATGAAGTAGGAGATCGACAATTAACTGGTTTTGAGATCATACACGAAACGACTGAGAAGATAGTACAAATCAAGGAGAGATTGAAAACAGCCCGTAGTCACCAAAAGAGCTACGCCGATGTTCGAAGGAAACCATTAGAGTTTCAGATCGGTGACATGGTTATGTTAAAGGTGTCACCTTGGAAAGGTGTAATACGTTTTGGAAAAAGGGGTAAACTAAACCCAAGGTATGTAGGCCCGTTCAAGATCATCGAACGCATTGGACCGGTAGCTTATCGACTCGAGTTACCGCAACAACTCGCCGGAGTACATAATACCTTTCACGTCTCAAACCTTAAGAAGTGTCTTGCAAAGGAAGACCTCACCATTCCTCTTGAAGAAATCCATGTCGACGAGAAACTACAATTCATCGAAGAACCAATCGAAATCATGGATCGTGAAGTTAAACGGCTCAAGCAGAGCAACATACCGATCGTTAAGGTTCGTTGGAATGCTCGAAGGGGTCCCGAGTTTACTTGGGAACGAGAGGATCAAATGAAACAAAAGTATCCACACTTGTTTCCCGATGACGCAAAATAGGTACAATTTTAAAATTTCGGGACGAAATTTATTTAACGGGTAGGTACTGTAATGACCCGGACTTTTTCGATCAATTTATACTTATAAGATTAATATTTACATAAATTAAACCTTACCAACATGATAAGCAATCTAAATTGTTGAGATTTATGTTTTTGAAAAGAGTTTTACACAACGTTTGACCGTCCAATTTGACCGATGATATCACGAACTATATATAACATACGATAATTATACGTTTATGTATATATATGTATTTATATATATATATTTAACATGATCTAAGGATGTTTAACATCTCATTGGGTACTAATAACAATGAGTTATAAGTATATTTTGAAACTACTAACTTAAGTTTTCAAAACGATAACTATACGTAACGTTCTTCGACATAAATACTTATAACCTATAATACTTATACATGCATCATATAGATATGTATTTTATCACTTTTAAAGGGCTTACATACATAAAACAATATAAGTATATTTACAAAAGATAGCTATATTTGAATCCTCGTTCCGTTTTCTCAAAGATTTCTACACGTATATCTAGAGTATATGTACTCGTATCATACGCAGCTTCTAGATGTATTTACTATTGGTATATACCAATAAAAATCTGCTCCTTAGCAGCCTTAAATGATTAAGAAACATGTGGAACCAACCATTTGTCAAGTAGCATGAATTATTTAGCAAGAAAACAAAGTTAGGTATCTTTTTTTTCCTTTATAACCTAAAAACGTTTTTATGCATGCACACCATTTCTTCACCCCATTTTCTCATACTTACACTTCCATTTCTCTCTCAAAATACTCTTAACTTCATACTTGATCATCTCCAAGCATTTTCTCCATCATTTAGCTTCAAAAACAACACTTAAATCTCATAAGAAAACCTTACAAAAACACTTCAAGAAATCCTTCCAAGAACACAAACTTACTTCCAATCTTTCATCCAATTCCATCACCCTTTTGGTTCTAGGTTCTTACTCCTCTTTTACAGAAACCTTGTCCAAGGAACTTGAGGTAGTATCTATGTTCATAACCTTATTCGATTCATATATATATAGCTATCATATTTTGTGGTATACAATTTTAACAACAAGAACATAGTTTGAATGTTTTCAAACTTGTTTGCAAACTAAATAGATCCTTCTAACTTAACTTTTAAAATAATTCAAGACCTGTAATATAACTTAAATATATGCTAATTTAACAAGGTATAACTTGGTTTTTCAAAGAATACCTTAAAAACTGTTTTTACGACGTCGGAGTGTAACCGGGGGCTGTTTTGGGTTGGATAATTAAAAACCATCTTAAACTTTGAATTGAAGGTTTATGTTCTGGAAAAATGATTTTTACTATGAATATGGTAACACATAAAAATTTCATGATTTAATTCAAAGTATAAGTATTTTTAGAAAAATAATCATTTAAGGTTGCCTACATAAAGGAAAAGGTTTAACTTCATAAGTTTCACTAAAGTTTCACCTATGCCGTGTGATTTTGAATACAAACTAAGATATTTACAGAACATAGTCTTAAAGAGGAACTCGATCCAAGGAGATGGCAAGTTGAATCAACGAAAACGGAGTTGTAACGAAGAAACTATGACCGAAACAAAATTGGCTATCCAAGACTAGTTTAACTTCGGGATTAATTGGAGAAAATTAAAATAAATCACATCTTTTTAAGATAACATGATATTTTATATATATGTACTCATAATTCAATTTTATATGGTTCAGGATCACCCGTAAACAACACGAGAAGATTAATCATAAGATCCCATGTTTGTACGCAACACGTCATTTGACAACACCGGTACTTTATGTACGCAACACGTCATTTGACAACACCGGTACCATGGGTCAAGATTAATCTCGACCAATACATATACGATGGGGGTTTTTATTTATTTCATTGGGGGTTTATTAAACACCTAAAAATGAACCATTAAAATTGAATTACTAACATCGGACTGCTAACTACGGACTAAGAAATTATTAAAACTATTAAAAGTATAAAAAGTATATATATGTGACGATTGTTTAAAATAGAAATATATTGATAAACTATATATGGATAGGTTCGTGATATCAATCGGAGACCAAGTCGAAATTACATATCTTCAAGACGAAAGTGAGTATATAGTCCCACTTTTAAACTCTAAGTATTTCGGGATGAGAATACATGTATTTTATGTTTTACGTTATGGACACAAGTAACTGAAAAATATATTCTACGTTAAGTTGTACCACTGGCATACTTCCCTGTAGCTTGGTAACTATTATTTACAGCGGTATTGTAAACGCGAATCCTGTTGATAGATCTATCGGGCCTGACAACCCCAACCGGACTGGACGACCAGTATTCAACGGTTGCACAGTACTTCGTTTCGTGACTACACTTGGTACGGTGTAGTAAGATTTCATAATAAAGGGAATATGCGACGTGATTAAATGTTAAGTATGGTTACCAAGTGCTCAACCACTTAGAATATTTTTATTAAAATGTTTACATATGAAATCTTGTGGTCTATATTTATACTGCTGCCGGCATTAAACCTATATCTCACCAACTTTATGTTGACGTTTTAAACATGTCTATTCTCAGGTGATAACTAAAAGCTTCCGCTGCATTATGTTGAATTTGAGCAGGATCTTGCGTACGCATATTTGTGTCAAAAATAAGACTGCATATCCAAGAACTTGTGTTGTAAAATATGCTAGAAATCGTGTTGTTATCATCATTTGTAAAGTTTGTAAGTCGAAGATTATCGCTAAACGATAATCATCTTTATTTCGTCCAAAGCTTGTATCAAAAATAAGAATCATGGTTTGTAATGTATAATATATGCAGTTTTTCTTTTAAAAATGTCGCATATAGAGGTCAATACCACGCAATGAAATCATACGTTTTCTAACACGTTCTTACGGTTAAGGACGGGTTATGACATGATATCTGTCTTCCTCTTTTAGTATTTGAATTTCTTCTGTTGTTGGTTCGTATTCATTAGCCATGAGTGCAGCTAACATTTCAGCTTCATCAATTGGTTCAGTTCTTTCTCCTAAAGAACATTCTCCTGTTCCTTGTAATTCTGGAAATTCTTCTAACAATTCTGCATGTGAATCTATAGTTTGAATATAATAACATGTATCATCTGCAGATTGCGGTTGTTGCATGGCTCTATCAATAGAAAAGGTAACACTCTCGTCCTCTATACTTAGGGTCAGTTTCTTACCGAACACGTCTATTATTGCTTTAGCCGTGTTTAAGAATGGTCTTCCTAATATGAGAGGAACTCGAGAATCTTCTTCCATGTCCAGAATAACAAAATCTACTGGAAATACTAAAGTACCAACTTTAACTAGCATGTTCTCCATTATCCCTCTAGGATATTTTACTGATCGATCGGCTAGTTGTATGCTTATTTGTGTTGGTTTCAATTCTCCGAGGTCTAGTTTAGTGTATAGTGAATACGGTATTAAATTTATACTAGCACCTAAGTCTGCCAATGCTTCTATTGAACTAAGACTACCCAGAAAACATGGAATTGTGAAACTTTCTGGATCTGATAATTTTTCTGGTATCTTATTTAACAGCACTACAGAACAATTAGCATTCATAGTAACAGCCGAAAGTTCTTCCATTTTCTTTCTATTTGTGATTAGATCTTTCAAGAATTTGGCATACCTAGGCATTCCTGAAATCACATCAATGAAAGGAAGTTTGACATTTTTTTGTTTAAACATATCCAAGAATTTGAATTGCTCGGCTTCAAGTCTTTCTTTTCTCATTTTACTTGGGTAAGGAAGTGGTGGTTGATATGGTTTAACATAAGGCTTAGCCTTAACTGTGTTATCTTCATTAATCTTTTCAACTACCGATTCTGTTTCCTTATCTTGCTCAGGCTGTTGTTCTTGTGGAGTAGGAATAGAGTCATCAGAAATTACAGGTATTTCAGGTGGTTTAAGTGTAATACCACTTCTTATTGTAATGGCTTTAGCTGTTTCATTATGGGGGTTAGCATTTATATCGCTAGGTAGACTTCTCGGTTTTCTTTCACCTATCAACCTTGCTAGGTTGCTTACTTCTTGTTCCAGATTTTGAATAGAAGCTTGTTGATTTCTAAATGCTTGAGCATTTTGTTCATTGGTTTGTTTCTGAGATGTGAAAATTTGAGTTTTAAATTCAACTAGCTTCGACATCATGTCTTCTAAATTTGGCTTTTTATCATCGGTTTGTGGTGGTTTAATTGGAAAAATAGGCCTTTGCTGATTGTAAGTATTGTTGGATACTTGTTGATTGTTAGGACCTTGTTGATTGTTGTATGGAACATTTTGGTTATAATTCTGATTTTGATTGTAGATTGGTCTTGGCGGTTGATAATTATTCTGATAATTATTTCCAAGCCTTTGGTTCACGTATGAAACATTCTCTCTTTGTTCCATTGTTTTTTCCATACCGAGACAATCTTTTGTCAAATGTGGTCCTCCACACTGCTTACAACTAATTCGTATTGAGTGAATATCTTTAGTCATTTTTTCCATTCGTCTCTCGACAGCATCTATCTTTGCAGAAATGGAATCAAAGTCATGGCTAGAATCGGCTCTAGCCGCTTTTGATGATCTAACGATATCTTTTTCTTAATGCCACTCATGTGAGTAGGAAGCAGTGTTATCAATAATTTTGTAAGCTTCAGTTGCGGTTTTCTTCATAATGGAACCACCAGCTGCTATATCGATGTCTTTTCTTGTAGTGATGTCACATCCTTGGTAGAATATTTGTACTATTTAATAAGTGTCTAAACTATGTTGCGGACATTCTCTCAATAACTTTCCAAATCTTGTCCATGCCTCATACAGAGTTTCATTTGGCTTTTGCGTGAACGTAACTATTTCTCCTTGAAGTCTCACGGCTTTAGATGCCGGAAAGAATTGTTTAAGAAAATTTTCAACTAAAACATCCCATGTAACAATCGCCCCTTCAGGTAACGATTCTAACCAATCTTTGGCTTCTCCCTTTAAAGTCCAGGGAAATAACATGAGATAGATCTGTTCATCATCCACTTCTCGGATTTTAAATAGTGTACAGATCCTATTAAAGGTACGAAGATGTTCGTTTGGATATTCCTTCGGCGCACCACTAAATTGACATTGATTAGTTACCATGTGTAGGATTTGTCCTTTGATTTCATAATCTGGCGCATTAATGTCTGGTTGAGTAATTGCGTGACCTTGGCCAGTGCGTTTAGCTCTCATTCGGTCTTCCATACTTAGAGGTTCTAGATTTTCCATTATTGAATTTGTTGAATCTGAATCACTAAGGGATTTTGATTTAATGGTTTCTTCCTCGACAATCTCTGGATGAGTGATTTGTGGTTCATGAGGAATGATTAGTGGTTCAGGATCTCTGAAATGTCCCTGAATATCCTTCAAATTCTCAATTGTGAGGTCGGGTTCAAAAAATGGATTATCGGAAATTTGAACTGGAGTACTTGGTCGACTAGATGACGATTCTAAAGAAAAATCAACGGCGACAATGTTGGCTAGATGTCTTGATCGAGTTACAGGTGGTGAGCGTATAAAAGGTGGTGAACGTTTTGCTCGGTGCATTCACAGAATATCCTATTAGTTATAAAAGATAAAAATTATATAAGTTATCAAATTAATAGACTTTTCTGATTTTGCCCACGTTTCGAATAGCCAATAGATGCAGCAGGTAGCCAGGACCCTTTAAATCGGAAGCCCACAACTCGCCACTAACAAATCCAACTATTACTACGAACCAGAAAATTTTAGATGTCTATCAATTTAACCACTTAAAATAATTTTTCGTTTTGAAATTTTAGAGAAGAAATAGAAAATTCTATGTCCTAAAAACTAGAGCGTCGAGAAATAAGAAAGAAAAAGAGCGCGTCGAAAAATGTCGAAAAAAATAAAAGGTTGAAAAATAAAAATAAGAAAGAAAAGCGTCGAAACTCAAAAGTCTAAAAACTAAATATTAAAAGTTGCGTCTAAAGGTATTAAAGCTTAAAAGAATTCTATATCCAAAACGGCAATAACTTAAAAGTCACTAAAATTTTAAATACTAAAGCAATAAGCGACGTCGTAAAATTCTAAAGCGCCTAAGTCTTAATCTAAAGAAAAAACACTTAAGGGATTTTACGACAAAGCCTAAAAATCTAGAAATAAAAATAAACTACGGCAAATACTAATCTTAAACTAATTACGAACGATAAATATATAAATTACGATTAAACGACCAAAAGATACAAAATTTAAAAAATAAAAATAAAGTTATAAAAATACAATTTTTTATAAAAAATATTATTTTTATATTATTATTTTATAAAAGTATTAATTTATATAACTAATAAAACTAATTATAACTTAAAAATACAAAATAAATAAAACTAAAACTAATTAATATAATAATTAACCCTAATTAGGGTTTACTAATAATAATTAAATTATACTCCGTAGTTAATGCAGTACCAGGTTCAATCCTTGCGTGTCAGATAATCTCATGCGGTCGCATGACCCAGATATTCAGATCACAAATTGGGCTGCTACAGTGTAGCCCGAATACTTTTTATATATTTTTTTTATTTTTCTGTTTTTAATTTATTTATATAAAATGAATAAAAACTTAATTTTTAAAAACTAAAATAGAAATCGAAAAACTTTATATTTTAAACAAACTCTTAAAAATATATATATTTCGTTTTTCTTTTTATATTTTTGTAATTTTAATATTTAAAACGTATTTTTACAAAAAGAAATTAAAACTTAAAAAATCTTTTTTTTAAAAAAAAAAGCATTTCGCTTCGGAGTTAAGTGATCCCCGGCAGCGGCGCCAAAAATACCTGATGTGCGCAGAGGTGTATACGAAATAGTAATATTTTTATACGAAATACTATTAAATACGATACAATTTTACACAAGTTATTTATTTATTTATAGAGTGGATATACCTAAACCTTGCTACAACACTTATAGGCAGTGTACCTAATCGTACAGTAGTGTAGTTTTTAGTAAGTCCGGTTCATTCCACAGGGAGCTAGTCAAGTTTAACGCTATATTTTTAAAACTATATTTGTATATATATATATATATATATATATATATATATATATATATATATATATATATATATATATATATATATATATATATATATATATATATATATATATAAGTAGTATTATTATTATAAAAGGGGGTTTTTACCGTTTAATGACCGGTTTGTCGATTTTATGTCTTAAGTCGTAGTTAAAACCTAATGTAAAATATTAAAAATAAATATAACTTAATTTAAAGCGTAAAGTAAATGACGATAATTAAAATGAAATAATTTAAAGTATGATAAATAAAATGACGATAAATAAAATTGCGATAATTAAAAAGTACGATAATTAAAAAGTGCGATAAATAAAAATGCAATGAATAAAATGACAGTAAATAAAAGTGCGATGAAATATGAATTAAAGGAATTATGCTTATTTAAACTTCCGTAATCATGATGTTTGACGTGTTGATTTTAGTTTATTACCATGGGTTAATTGTCCTTTGTCCTGGATTATTCGATATGTCCATCTGGTTTTTGTCCATAACAGTCCATCAGTCATAAATATAAAGTGCGAGTGTCCTCGTCAAATTATCCTTATATCCGAAGTCAAATATTCCAACTAATTGGGGACTTAAACTGTAACAAGGTCTTAATACTTTGTTTAATAATTACACCAGGATATCGATTGCGTGCAATCCAAGGTTTTAATACTTTATTAACAATTACACCAAGTGTCCTTGTATGTAATCCACCCCTGTTTTAATGAGTCCATTGACTATTAATCCATCCTCATGACCGGTTAAATGAACGATTATTAGTATTTATAAATATCCCACCCATCGTGTCCGATCGAGTGTATATGGTTATTTATAGGTACGTCCAATTGTAAATCTCTATATTAAATTAACGAACTATCATTCAGTTAAACAAATATAAAGCCCATTAATATCTCATAGTCCAATTTCCACAAGTGTCGTTCTTTTGTCCAAACCCCAATTATGGTACAAAGCCCAATAACCCCGTCTTTAATATTTAGCCCAACATCACGATTACTTCAATTTAAATAAGTATAATAATAACTTATCTACGAGACATTAATTTAAAAAGGTTGAACATAACTTACAATGATTAATAATAGCGTAGCGTTACACGGACAGAATTTCGACTTACACACTTACAACATTTGCTAACATACCCTTATTATTATTAATCTTAAATTAAAATTAAAATTATAAATTATATATATATATATATATATATATATATATATATATATATATATATATATATATATATATATATATATATATATATATATATATATATATATATATATATATATATATCATGAGAGAGTGTGGATAGAAAAAGATGTGTTTTTGTTCGCTGAATTCGTCGCCTTTTATAGATGTGGCCAGCATTTCAGGGCCATGCGATCACATGAGCTTCCTTTACATATGCCATGCGATCGCATGGAGTCTAGGGACAGCTCACATAACTTTGTTTTCTTGTTTGCCGACGGTTTTAATTATATAATATAATATATATAATTATAAGAATTAATTATATATTATATTATATTCATGTGCATAGTTGACTTGTAATTTTTAGTCCGTTGCGTCGCGCGTTGAGAGTTGACTCTGGTCCCGGTTCCGGATTTTCGAACGTCCTTGCGTACAATTTAATATCTTGTATTTTGCGTTTTGCGGCTCGTACTCTTGTAATTTTTAGACGTTTCTCATCAATAATTTGAACCACTTTGATTGTACTTTGTACTTTTTAGCTTTTTGGTCATTTACGTCTTCAAATCATCGAATCTGTCTTTTATCTTCACCTTTTATTATTTAAACGAATATCACTTGTAAATAGAACAATTGCAACCAAAAGCTTGTCTTTCTTGAAGGATAATGCTATGAAATATATGTTCATTTTTAGCATTATCAATAATGTTATGGTTTATGTATGCTGTTGAAATGCTTTCCGATTATGCTTTAAACTCAATTGCTTTTCCAACTAATAGAACGTAGTTATTGGCTCTGTTATTGGGAAGTCGCGAACCCCGATTCAGAGTACACTATATGTGTCACCCCTTGGTAAGAGAAGTCTATCGGATACAGCGTAAGATCGACTGAGGCACACCGGTTGTAGTAAGTCTATCGAGCTTTGGATTCCGACTGAGGACTCTTTCGTAGTGAAACATCTGACTAGACCCTTAGTACATTGTCGGTCCCAGACCATGCTAGTGTAGTCACCAAGCATATAAACTTCGTACGTGCACACTGAAGCATAGCGGTTGTTGTAAGCTGTACCTCTGCTAAGTAAGGCCATGGAACCCAGTCAGTGTTGATTAGTACACTGCACCATAACCCGGTCTCAAGCATTGCACCCCGCTTAAGGGATTCTTAGTTAATTAAGGAACTGTTTGTTTAGACACATAAAGGATTGGACCGTTAGGATAACCGAACGTGTTCATGGAAGTCAGCTTGACTTAGCCATGGTGTTCTTTATGGTTGAACTCTTTTTAAGGGCCTAATTATCTTTTAAAACCAATCATTAACGAAAGCATTGAAACACATCACGTCTCTCGGATATGGTTAAACCATGTATTCTATTATGCTTAAGAGAGTTTAGACCATTGTGGAATGTTAATACGTCACCCAACTGAGTCGCTCAATTGGATGAGCCTTTTGAACGTGTATGCCTGTAGTCAGACTGCACGGGCGTCGGGGGTAAGGGACGTTGCTGTCTATTCAGAATCTTCAAGCCTAACGCAGTATCCTGTGACATGTCTTATGACAGGGGCATTTAGGACCAGTGTAATGAATACAATGCCTCTGCCTGTTCATGAGCCAGCATTCCATAATCTCGGTAGAGTAACTGATGAAATCATAGTATGCACGCATGTTAACCTTATCTGAATTACGAATTTTATCGCATTTACTTTATCTGTCTTATAAATTAGAAAATCCCAAAATTAAGTAACCACTACTCCTTCATAACTATCTTAGGCTTAAACATATGTTCGATTCTACTGATATCTCAAAAATACGACTCTAGGTCATTGATGTTATGCGAGGTGTATACGAAATAGTTATATTTTTATTGCGAAATACTATTAAATACGATACAATTTTACACAAGTTATTTATTTATTATTAGAGTGGATATTCCTAAACCTTGCTACAACACTATAGGCAGTGTACCTAATCGTACAGTAGTGTAGTTTTTAGTAAGTCCGGTTCGTTCCGCAGGGAGCTAGCCAAGTTTAACGCTATATTTTTTTAAAAACTATATTTGTATAAATATATATATATATATATATATATATATATATATATATATATATATATATATATATATATATATATATATATATATATATATATATATATATATATAAGTAGTATTATTATTATTATAAAAGGGGGGTTTTTACCGTTTAGTGACCGATTTGTCGATTTTATGTCTTAAGTCGCAATTAAAACCTAATGTAAAATATTAAATATACAAATGACTTAATTTAAAGCGTAAAGTAAATGACGATAATTAAAATGCGATAAATTAAAAGTGCGATAATTAAAATGACGATAAATTAAAAGTGCGATAATTAAAATGACAGTAAATAAAAGTACGATGAGATATAAATTAAAGGAATTATGCTTATTTAAACTTCCGTAATCATGATGTTCGACGTGTTGATTTTAGTTTATTACCATGGGTTAATTGTCCTTTGTCCTGGATTATTCAATATGTCCATACGGTTTTTGTCCATAACAGTCCATCAGTCATAAATATAAAGTGCGAGTGTCCTCTTCAAATTATCCTTATACCCGAAGTCAAATATTCCAACTAATTGGGGACTTAAACTGTAACAAGGTCTTAATACTTTATTTAATAATTACACCAGGATATCGATTGCGTGCAATCCAAGGTTTTAATACTTTATTAACAATTACACCAAGTGTCCTTGTATGTAATCCACCCCTGTTTTAATGAGTCCATTGACTATTAATCCATCCTCGTGACCGGTTAAATGAACGATTATTAGTATTTATAAATATCCCGCCCATCGTGTCCGATCGAGTGTATATGGTTATTTATAGATACGTCAAATTGTAAATCTCTATATTAAATTAACGAACTATCATTCAGTTAAACAAATATAAAGCCCATTAATATCTCATAGTCCAATTTCCACAAGTGTCGTTCTTTTGTCCAAACCCCAATTATGGTACAAAGCCCAATAACCCCGTCTTTAATATTTAGCCCAACATCACGATTACTTTGGCTTAAATAAGCATAATAATAACTTAGCTACGAGACATTAATTTAAAAAGGTTAAACATAACTTACAATGAGTATTAATCGCGTAGTGTTACACGGACAGAATTTCGACTTACAAACTTAAAACATTCGCCACTATAACCTTATTATTATTAAGTTAAAATTAAAATTAAAATATAAATATAAATATAAATTGAGAGAGAGATAGAGAGAAAAAGATGTACATAAATCGGCCAAAAACGTTGCAATTTATAGGACTTGGCCAGCTACAGGCCCTCATGTGATCGCATGGGATTTGGGCAGGCTAGCCATGCAATCACATGGCAGCCTTTTCCTGGTCACATTGCATTTTAAACGTGGGCTGCTAGTATTTATTTAATATATAATATAGTATATATAATTTTATATAATTATATATATATTATATTATATTCTTGTGCATCGTTGACTTGTAATTTTAGGTCCGTTGCGTCGCGCATTTCTTCTCGGCTCAGGTCCCGGTTCTGGATTTTTGAACGTCCTTTCGTACTATTTAATATCTTGTACTTTGCGTTTTGCGGCTCGTACTCTTGTAACTTTTAGACGTTTCTTATCAATAATTTGAACCTCTTGGATTGTACTTTGTACTTTTTAGCATTTTGGTCATTTGCGTCTTCAATTCGTCGAATCTGTCTTTTGTCTTCACCTTTTATTATTTAAACGAATATCACTTGTAAATAGAACAATTGCAACTAAAGATTGTCTTTCTTGAAGGATAATGCTATGAAATATATGTTCATTTTTAGCATTATCAAATATTCCCACACTTGAGCGTTGCTTGTCCTCAAGCAATATAGAACTTGAATATAACTTTACTAGAATCACTTCTTTATTCTTCACACTTTGTACATCAGTGATTTTAATACGGCGGTATGAACAATGATAGTAACGTTGTGGTTTACAGTCCCACATAACTATGAAAATTTAGATCCTTTCGGAAATTGGATCTTTATGAAAACATTTGATCTTTTTGAAAATTCAATCTAGCTTTTACCCTAGATAAGTTTTTCGGAATAACCCTTCACCGGTGTTTGCAAATTGTTTTTGTGGGTTTTGTGGGTTTCAGATTTGAAAATTTTAGCTCAAAACTTATGGTTTTGTGTCACCCACTTGCTAACCTTGTATTGGAAAAGCAACACGTCTAGTTTACTTGCTCCGTACATTACTTTTCGGTAAACTACCTGACCTAAATCAAGAAGCGCGTGTCTTTTTCTCGGAAGACATTACTTCCTTTTAAATTCCATTTATATTACAATAAACTGGGTAAAACTGATTAATATCGTTCAAAACAAAAGTACCTTCAATTATTTGTACAAAAATATGTGATATATGTTCTAAATAACTTGGTAAATTTTTCTCACACTTGGCTTTTATTTTCTTTTCTTTGCCTTTTTATTCTCCTCTATTCCATTTTAAATGAATTCTAACATTTTGGGTTGTTTCTCAATTTATGTCCTTTACGAGGTAACAATAATTTCGATGTTAACACCTAGTTTTATCGTTCATAAATATGTATAAATATGATTTTGAATTCTTTTATTTGAAAAATTTTTAAAAATTTTACTAGAATTGGGTAGTCAGTATATAAGACTAGGGCTGTTCTTTATTATCAGAGAGCACTATATTCTAATACAACTACTGCGTTACTAGTATTTTTAATGGTAACCAAGTGTTTAAATTAAAATTTTAAAACCCGAAAGAATTTAACCCCTTCCCACACTTAAGATCTTGCAATGCCCTCATTTGCAAGAAATCAGTAACAATTTAAATTATTGAGGGTGATTAGCGTAGAAAAATAATTAAATTTTATCAAAGTTTCCAAACATATTGTTGTTTATGTTGAATGATAAATGGTGCACATCATTTGTTCATTCCGTCTGTTGTTACATCACACTTGTTTTTCATTTTGTCGTCAAAATTAATAGCTTTTGCTGAACTTAATGCCAGTCTTTGAAAATGCGCTGTTTTACCCTGTTGTGTACATGAGATAAAATACATACAATACAAATATAAACATGCATGGTAATTTGAAATGGGACTTACTATCCCACTTTCAAATTACAAAAATGAAATATTAGTACAAAATAATATAAATATTAAACATTACATTAAAGTATCAAAATGTTAAATGTTTAACATAAATAAATAAAATAATAAAAGAGAATACATCACCAATGGAACACTATTGATTTGGATAGGGGTTCCAGTTCATATCATCGTTTAGGTTCCATGGTTGGTGATAGGTGTTCCGGTATGCTTGATTTGGGTCATACAGGTCAAAGGGTGGTCGTATGTCGGGCTGATGCGGTGGATAGTAAGCAGGCCGAGTCGGGATGTAGTTATTTGGTACCTGATATGATAGCTGGCTCATGATTTGGTGCTGATGAACTTGCCAGCTATCGTGTTGGTGTCGCCTGGAAGTCTCATACTCATTCGCGGCCTGCCAATGCTCATACCGACGATGCCTATCCTCATTAGTCATTTCTACCTCATCTATACGCTGAAAAACGTCAGTAGCACTATCCCTAATGACATCCCTAATGTCATCCGCTTCCTCCATCTCCTCATCCAAACCCCTCTCTACTTGTGGATGGTGGCCCTGATATGGTATTGCCTGATTGTGTCTCCTAGTCAATACCTTTGCACCTTGATAGACTTGCACACCTAAAGTCTCGTCCTGTTCCCTACATACCATGATCGTACCCCCTTGATCCCTATCTACACCTAAATACTCTCCAATGAGAGTAACAAAAATACCTCCTCCTATTATTCCCCCTTCCTGTATACCTTCCACCATTTTGGACAGATAAAAACCAACACAGTAGGGGATATTAACAAAGCTTCTAGTGTTTCGAATGCACTTAAGGTAAAATAAATCGAGTAAGGTCATTTTCTCCTTATTGTTACCTCTTTGTGTAATCAAGTTTGCTAAGAATCTATGTATTATAAAAAGCTCGGCTTTATTAATATCTAAATAGGAGTGTCTTCCTCCCCACGTAAACACATTAAAATTTGACATACGCCTCCAGATAGCGTTAGCTTCAAAATTTCTATCTACCCGCTCACCATGATAAATCAAATTTGTACAATCAAGTGATAGTAATTCAGCGGGAGTGTAAATCTGTAAAGCCCTGGCCATGTCTAGCATGGACATCCTGTACATCCTACGGCCAAGTAAAAATCTAAGAAAACTCTTATCGTTTAACCTATCTACATCTTTATTAAAAGCTATAGTACTCATTAGCTCAACACACCACTCCTTATATACAGGTCTACGAGCGGTAAATAAAAGTTCCCAATCAGTAAAAGAAGAGCTGCCATACCTTTGGATTAGATGCTGCCTAACTGGGTTAGCTAGGTGGACCCTTTCCAAAGGCTCCAAATCTATTATCCTTGGTACTTCTACATTTTTGGTCCAAAGCTTAAATTTGTTACTTTGGTACATCGGGTAATCTCTCCAACTTCTATCAAGCCTTAAATTGGGATGCAACTGTTCTTCATGAATTGTTAGGTGTTCTATTATATGGTGAACAGGAAATACAATGTAGGCAATAAAAAATTGTGGGTCTGGTTCATAGTATGATACGTGTTGATCATAATGTTGTTGTTGTTGTTGTTCCTGTTGTTGCTCCGGTTCGTGATATTGCATCTCTGGCTGTGGTTCCAGAGCAGGTTGCCTAGATGATGATGATGCACCATCAGTATCGGTATTTCTCTGCAAAACACATTAAACACAAAATTTGTGCATCCAGATATGCATTAGTGTTAGCAAAATAATAAAGTAAAACAATTACAATAACATGTTTAATCCATATTAAACTTATACTCATTTTCATATTTTTATCAATTCTACAATTTTTCAAATAAGCATATATGAAAATTTATACAAAGTTCATAAGCATTCAACTCAAATAACATGTTAAAATAATTATTACTAGCAATTAAACAATTTTCAAATGGTATTTATATCAAATTAATCAAGTTCATGAATTTTTGACTTAAAAAGTCCACTTTAATTCTCAAAAATCATGTTTAGGATCAATGTTTGGATCATTTAGCTACCTAAACATGTTACACTACTTAATTTAGCAATAATTCATGACAAAAATCGGCCATAACCTGTTTATATCAAAAAGTCCCAAATTGCTTAAGCACACAAACCCTAGATTTCTAAAATTTTTGAAGTTTTTGGCTTCAAATTATGACAAATAGCATCAATCTAGGTTATACATGCATAATATACTAACAATTTAACTCTAATTACACTAGAAATGAATCAAAATCAAATTAGGTAAAAATTAGCTCAAGAACACTAAAATTCGAATTTAAAGAGTTTTAGGGGTGAAATCTTTACCTTCCTGCTTCCCCATCTGAGAAAAGACATGATTATAGCGGATTATTGTGACGAATTTCGTTGAATTTGGTTGAAAAATGATGATTTTAGGGAGTGTTTTGAGTGTGTGCTCGTGTATGTGTGTGTGGTTGAAATGAGACAGAAGCAGCTCGCTGCTCTTTTTGTTCCTGACCAGCAATTGGTCCCCATGCAATCGCATGGATATGAAGTGTAAACCCCATGCGATCGCATGGGGTCTGATCTTTTTTTTTATTTTATAAAAACCTTTTACTTATGAAACAATTAATTAATTTTAAAAATTTGTTTTCTTTTAGAATGAGGGCGTTTCGGATCGTCGTCCTAGTTCGTCCCTCGACAAAATTTTAAAATTTGTCATTTTAAAGCGATTGTTTTAAAAGCAAAGATTTTTGGGTTTTTTAAATGTTTTTGGCATACCTTAAATCAATAAGATTAAAAATAATGATAATAAAATTTCTCGTCCCGCCCTCGGGTAAAGCAATTTCGGTTCAACGACCTAGTCTTCAACTCACGATGAATTTTAGAAATCAATTTTTAACTTAATGAAATAAAGTAAATTTTGTTTTTAAATTCACACCAAACTTAAATTTAACATACATAAAATTAAAAATTCATATAAATATCATTAATATTTATATATTTTAATTTTACAAACTTATATTAAAAATATTAGTTTTTTAAAATATTTATAAACTTAAATATATTGATTTTAAAAATTTACAATATTAATTTAATATTAATATAAAAACAAGGTAAAAATTAAAATTAAAAATCTTTTTGGTCTTTTATCTCACTTTAATCAATCAAATATTATCAAAAATATACGCCCCTCTTTTGGGTAAAGTAATTTCGGCTATTTTACCTAATTTTACTCCAGACGAATTTCTGAAATATTTTAAATTGATTGATTAAAGATATTTATACCTTATGAATAAACGGTAAATTTCGCAGTGATGTAATAAATTTTTGTATGATATCAGTAATTTCGGTTTCGCATACCTAATTTTATTGAATATCAATTTAATACTTTATAGCGAACGATTCAGCGTTTGTTATCAAAAGGTTAAAAGCAATAAATAAAAACAAATAAAAACTATACATACTTACCTGTCAGAAAGAATTCTCAGAGACCTGCTTTAGCCGACTCATAGGAGGGTCGTGTGATTTGGTTTTCCATAGCTACATAAGCGTAACCTCGATTCTTCAATAACTTTTCTTCTAAAAATATGAACGGTCCTTCTCTGCATAGAGTAACAAATTCGGTATTTGAATATGTTTGATTGTTCGAACATTTACCTTCGTGTAACCATTTTCCGCATTTATGACATCTTTCAAGGTGTCGTGCTCTTCTTTTTGTTGCGGATTTAGATTTTCCTTTACCAAAATGTGTCTTATGATGATCTTTCCTGAGTTCTTTTCTCACTTCGTCCATTTTGCCTCTTATTAATGATACCAGTTCACTCGGTAATATGTTATTATTACGTTTAGTAATCATAGCTTGTAGTAGTAGACCATCGTTCAGATCAAAGGAATTCTTCATCTCTTAAAACCTAAAAGAAATAAAAATTCAGAATGGAGGGAGAAGACTAGTTCTTTAGGGTCTGCTAGGGAAAGACCATTCGGATTCCATTCTCGAGAACTACACGAAAACAGAATATCTAACTCTAACAGAAATACATATTACCCTTAAAAGATTCAAATCTTCCCACACTTAGTTAGATGTGGTGTCAAAATTGTGATTAACTTCATCTTCAACTTCCATTAGATTATCTATGTAATGTTTAATTCTGTGACCATTAACCTTAAATTCAATCCCATTTAAATTTATTAATTCTACTGTTCCGTACGGGAAAACTCTTTTGACTATGAATGGTCCAGACCATCTTGATTTCAATTTTCCAGGAAATAGCTTGAATCGTGAATTAAAAAGAAGAACTCTGTCTCCTTCCTTAAATTCTTTTGAACTTCTGATTCTTTTATCATGCCATTTCTTCGTTCTTTTCTTATAGATTAACGAATTTTCGTATGCTTCATGTCTTAATTCTTATAATTCATTTAGTTGACTTAACCGCAGACGTCCAACTTCATGCAAATCAAGATTGCTTGTCTTCAAAGCCCAAAATGTTTTGTGCTCAATTTCTACTGGAAGGTGACATGCTTTTCCGTAAACGAGTCTAAAAGGTGTGGTTCCAATTGGAGTTTTGTAGGCTGTTCGAAAAGCCCAAAGTGCATCCTCCAATTTTATGGACCATTCCTTCGGATTTGATCCTACAGTTTTCTCTAGAATACGTTTTAATGCTCGGTTGGTATTTTTAACTTGTCCACTTGTTTGTGGATGATAAGCGGTTGAGATTTTATGAGTTACTCCATATCTTTTGAGAACTCTCTCAAGTTGATTATTACAAAAATGAGTACCCCGATCACTTATTAAAGCTTTCGGTATTCCGAACCTAGCAAAAAGACGTTTTAAAAAATTGACTACAACTCGTGCATCGTTAGTCGGGAGAGCTTGTGCTTCCGCCCATTTAGATACATAATCAATGGCAACGAGAATGTAGAGATTATTATGAGATTTTGGAAATGGACCCATAAAGTCAATACCCCAAACGTCAAATACTTCACATACTTGAATGACATTTTGTGGCATTTCATCACGTTAACTTATTTTTCCTGCCCTTTGACAAGCATAACAGGATTTACAAAGAAGGTGTGCGTCTTTGAAAATTGTAGGCCAATAGAATCCAGCGTCGTAGACTTTTCTTGCTGTGAGTTGAGGCCCATAATGCCCTCCTGTTAGTCCTGTGTGACAATGGTTTAAGATTTGACTAACTTTATCCCCGAATACACATCGGCGGATTATTCCATCGGGACAACTTTTAAACAAATGTGGATCTTCCCAAAAATAGTGTTTTATATCACTAAAGAATTTCTTTCATTTTTGGTAAGACAACCCTTTTTCAAGGAATCCACATACTAAGTAGTTTGCATAGTCTGCAAACCATGGAATTTCATTATAATCGATCTTCAAAAGATATTCATCAGGAAAATTATCTTGTATGGCCGATTCATTTAGAACTTCTAATTCAGGATTTTCAAGACGAGAAAGATGATCAGCGGCGAGATTTTCTGCTCTCTTTTTGTCTCGGATTTCAATATCAAACTCTTGTAAGAGTAAGATCCAACGGATTAATCGTGGTTTGGCATCTTGTTTTGAAAATAGGTATCTAAGAGCAGAATGGTCGGTATAGACCACCGTTTTAGCTAGAACGAGATATGAACGAAATTTGTCAAAAGAAAAGACAATAGCAAGGAGTTCTTTTTCAGTAGTTGTGTAATTCATTTGTGCTCTTTGTAACGTCTTACTAGCGTAATAAATAGGTTGAAATCGTTTTTCAATCCTTTGTCCTAAAACGGCTCCCATTGCAAAATCACTTGCATCGCACATAAGTTCAAATGGTAAATTCCAATTTGGAGTTATCATGATCGGCGCATTAGTGAGTTTTTCTTTAAGAATATTAAAAGATTTGATGCATTCATCCGAAAAGATGAATGGAGCATCCTTTTCTAGGAGTTTATTCATAGGAGTGGCAATTTTAGAAAAATCTTTTATGAAACGTCGGTAAAAATCGGCATGCCCTAGAAAACTCCTAACTCCTCTAACATTGGTGGGATGGGGAAGTTTAGCAATTACATCTACTTTAGCTCTATCCACTTCAATTCCTTCCTTTGAAATTTTATGACCAAGAACGATGCCTTCTTTAACCATGAAATGGCATTTCTCCCAATTAAATACTAGATTTGATTGTTCGCATCTAAGAAGCATTCGTTCAAGATTAACTAGACATGATTCAAATATCACCGAAGACTAAAAAGTCATCCATGAAAACTTCCATGCATTCTTCTATCATGTCGTGAAAAATCGCCATCATGCACCTTTGAAAGGTTGCAGGGGCGTTGCAAAGTCCAAATGGCATGCGTTTATAAGCAAAAGTACCATAAGGGCACGTGAAGGTGGTTTTCACTTGGTCCTCGGGTGCTATTGGAATTTGAAATTATCCGAAAAAACCGTCAAGAAAACAATAGTAACTGTTTCCAGCTAACCTTTCCAACATTTGATCAATGAAAGGTAAGGGAAAGTGATCTTTTCTGGTGGCGTCATTTAATTTTCTATAATCAATACAAACATGCCATCCTGTTACAGTCCTAGTAGGAATAAGCTCATTTTTTTCATTTGTGATGACAGTCATGCCACCCTTCTTAGGCACGCATTGAACTGAGCTTACCCATGGACTATCAGAGATTAGATAAATTAAACCTGCATCTAGCAGTTTAATAATTTCTTTCTTAACAACATCTTGCATATTTGGATTTAGTCTTCGTTGGCGTTGCACATACGTTTTATGACCTTCTTCCATAAGGATTTTATGTGTGCAATACGAAGGACTTATGCCTTTAATGTCATGAATCTTCCATGCAATAGCTGGTTTATGAGCTTTTAGCATAGAAATGAGTCGAGATTTTTCATTTTCCGTAAGAGAAGACGATATTATTACATGTAATTCAGATTCACCATGTAAATAAGCGTATTCCAAATAGTTTGGAAGTGGCTTTAACTATAATGTCGGTGGTTCTTCTATCGATGATTTGTATCGATATCTGTCTTCCTCTTTTAGCATTTGAAGTTCTTCTGTTGTTGGTTCATATTCATTAGCCATGAGTGCGGCTAACATTTTAGCTTCATCAATTGGTTCAGTTCCTTCTCCTAAAGAACATTCTCCTGTTCCTTGTAATTCTGGAAATTCTTCTAACAATTCTGCATGTGAATCTATAGTTTGAATATAATAACATGTATCATCTGCAGATTGCGGTTATTGCATGGCTCTATCAACTGAAAAGGTAACACTCTCGTCCTCTATACTTAGGGTCAGTTTCTTACCGAACACGTCTATTATTGCTTTAGTCGTGTTTAAGAATGATCTTCCTAATATAAGAGGAACTCGAGAATCTTCTTCCATGTCCAGAATAACAAAATCTACTGGAAATACTAAAGTACCAACTTTAACTAGCATGTTTTCCATTATCCCTCTAGGATATTTTACTGATCGATCGGCTAGTTGTATGCTTATTCGTGTTGGTTTCAATTCTCCGAGGTCTAGTTTAGCATATAGTGAATACGGCATTAAATTTATACTAGCACCTAAGTCTGCCATTGCTTCTATTGAACTAAGACTACCCAGAAAATATGGAATTGTGAAACTTCCTGGATCAGAGAGTTTTTCTGGTATCTTATTCAACAGCACTGCCGAACAATTAGCATTCATAGTAACAGCCGAGAGTTCTTCCATTTTCTTTATATATGTGATTAGATCTTTCAGGAATTTAGCATATCTTGGCATTCCTGAAATCACATCAATGAAAGGAAGATTAAAATTTATCTGTTTAAACATATCCAAGAATTTGGATTGCTCGGCTTCAAGTCTTTCTTTTCTCATTTTACTCGGGTAAGGAAGTGGTGGTTGGTATGGTTTAACATAAGGTTTTTCCTTAACTGTGTTATCTTCATTAACCTTTTTAACTACCAGTTCTGTTTCCTTCTCTTGCTCAGGCTGTGGTTCTTGTGGAGTAGGGATAGAGTCATCAGAATTTACAGGCATTTCAGGTGGTTTAAGTGTAATACCACTTCTTGTGGTAATGGCTTTAGCTGTTTTATTCCGGGGGTTAGCATTTGTATCGCTAGGTAAACTTCCTAGTTTTCTTTCCCCTATCAACCTTACTAGGTTGCTTACTTCTTGTTCCAGATTTTGAATAGAAGCTTGTTGATTTCTAAATGCTTGGGCATTTTGTTCATTGGTTTGTTTCTGAGATGTGAAAAATTGAGTTTGAGATTCAACTAGCTTCGACATTATATCTTCTAAATTTGGCTTTTTATCATCGGTTTGTGGTAGTTTATTTGGAAAAATAGGTCTTTGCTGGTTGTAAGTATTATTAGATACTTGTTGATTGCTAGGACCTTTTGGTTGTTGTATGGAACATTTCGGTTATAATTCTGATTTTAATTGTAGATTGGTCTTGGCGGTTGATAATTATTTTGATAATTATTTCCAGGCCTTTGGTTCATGTATGAAACATTCTCTCTTTGTTCCATTGTTTGTTCAATACTGAGACAATCTTTTGTCAAATGTGGTCCTCCACAACGCTCACAACTTGTAGTGACCCGAACTTTTCCATGTTTATATATATTAATTGAGATTGATATTTACATGATTAAATGTTTCCAACATGTTAAGCAATCAAACTTGTTAAGACTTGATTAATTGAAATATGTTTCATATAGACAATTGACCACCCAAGTTGACCGGTGATTCACGAACGTTAAAACTTGTAAACACTATATGATGACATATATATGGATATATATATATAGTTAACATGATACTATGATAAGTAAACATATCATTAAGTATATTAACAATGAACTACATATGTAAAAACAAGACTACTAACTTAATGATTTTTAAACGAGACATATATGTAACGATTATCGTTGTAAAGACATTTAATGTATATATATCATATTAAGAGATATTCATACATGATAATATCATGATAATATAATAATTTAAAATCTCATTTGATATTATAAACATTGGGTTAACAACATTTAACAAGATCGTTAACCTAAAGGTTTCAAAACAACACTTACATGTAACGACTAACGATGACTTAACGACTCAGTTAAAATGTATATACATGTAGTGTTTTAATATGTATTTATACACTTTTGAAAGACTTCAATACACTTATCAAAATACTTCTACTTAACAAAAATGCTTACAATTACATCCTCGTTCTGTTTCATCAACAATTCTACTCGTATGCACCCGTATTCGTACTCGTACAATACACAGCTTTTAGATGTATGTACTATTGGTATATACACTTCAATGATCAGCTCTTAGCAGCCCATGTGAGTCACCTAACACATGTGGGAACCATCATTTGGCAACTAGCATGAAATATCTCATAAAATTACAAAAATATGAGTAATCATTCATGACTTATTTACATGAAAACAAAATTACATATCCTTTATATCTAATCCATACACCAATGACCAAAAACACCTACAAAGACTTTCATTCTTCAATTTTCTTCATCTAATTGATCTCTCTCAAGTTCTATCTTCAAGTTCTAAGTGTTCTTCATAAATTCCAAAAGTTCTAGTTTCATAAAATCAAGAATACTTTCAAGTTTGCTAGCTCACTTCCAATCTTGTAAGGTGATCATCCAACCTCAAGAAATCTTTGTTTCTTACAGTAGGTTATCATTCTAATACAAGGTAATAATCATATTCAAACTTTGGTTCAATTTCTATAACTATAACAATCTTATTTCAAGTGATGATCTTACTTGAACTTGTTTTCGTGTCATGATTCTGCTTCAAGAACTTCGAGCCATCCAAGGATCCATTGAAGCTAGATCCATTTTTCTATTTTCCAGTAGGTTTATCCAAGGAACTTAAGGTAGTAATGATGTTCATAACATCATTCGATTCATACATATAAAGATATCTTATTCGAAGGTTTAAACTTGTAATCACTAGAACATAGTTTAGTTAATTCTAAACTTGTTCGCAAACAAAAGTTAATCCTTCTAACTTGACTTTTAAAATCAACTAAACACATGTTCTATATCTATATGATATGCTAACTTAATGATTTAAAACCTGGAAACACGAAAAACACCGTAAAACCGGATTTACGCCGTCGTAGTAACACCGCGGGCTGTTTTGGGTTAGTTAATTAAAAACTATGATAAACTTTGATTTTAAAGTTGTTATTCTGAGAAAATGATTTTTATTATGAACATGAAACTATATCCAAAAATTATGATTAAACTCAAAGTGGAGGTATGTTTTCTAAAATGGTCATCTAGACGTCGTTCTTTCGACTGAAATGACTACCTTTACAAAAATGACTTGTAACTTATTTTTCCGACTATAAACCTATACTTTTCTGTTTAGATTCATAAAATAGAGTTCAATATGAAACCATAGCAATTTGATTCACTCAAAACGGATTTAAAATGAAGAAGTTATGGGTAAAACAAGATTGGATAATTTTTCTCATTTTAGCTACGTGAAAATTGGTAACAAATCTATTCCAACCATAACTTAATCAACTTGTATTGTATATTATGTAATCTTGAGATACCATAGACACGTATACAATGTTTCGACCTATGATGTCGACACATCTATATATATTTCGGAACAACCATAGACACTCTATATGTGAATGTTGGAGTTAGCTATACAGGGTTGAGGTTGATTCCAAAATATATATAGTTTAAGTTGTGATCAATACTGAGATACGTATACACTGGGTCGTGGATTGATTCAAGATAATATTTATCGATTTATTTCTGTACATCTAACTGTGGACAACTAGTTGTAGGTTACTAACGAGGACAGCTGACTTAATAAACTTAAAACATCAAAATATATTAAAAGTGTTGTAAATATATTTTGAACATACTTTGATATATATGTATATATTGTTATAGGTTCGTGAATCAACCAGTGGCCAAGTCTTACTTTCCGACGAAGTAAAAATCTGTGAAAGTGAGTTATAGTCCCACTTTTAAAATCTAATATTTTTGGGATGAGAATACATGCAGGTTTTATAAAAGATTTACAAAATAGACACAAGTACGTGAAACTACATTCTATGGTTGAATTATCGAAATCGAATATGCCCCTTTTTATTAAGTCTGGTAATCTAAGAATTTGGGAACAGACACCCTAATTGACGCGAATCCTAAAGATAGATCTATTGGGCTTAACAAACCCCATCCAAAGTACCGGATGCTTTAGTACTTCGAAATTTATATCATATCCGAAGGGTGTCCCGGAATGATGGGGATATTCTTATATATGCATCTTGTTAATGTCGGTTACCAGGTGTTCACCATATGAATGATTTTTATCTCTATGTATGGGATGTGTATTGAAATATGAAATCTTGTGGTCTATTGTTACGATTTGATATATATAGGTTAAACCTATAACTCACCAACATTTTTGTTGACGTTTAAAGCATGTTTATTCTCAGGTGAATATTAAGAGCTTCCGCTGTTGCATACTAAAATAAGGACAAGATTTGGAGTCCATGTTTGTATGATATTGTGTAAAAACTGCATTCAAGAAACTGATTTCGATGTAACATATTTGTATTGTAAACCATTATGTAATGGTCGTGTGTAAACAGGATATTTTAGATTATCATTATTTGATAATCTACGTAAAGCTTTTTAAACCTTTATTTATGAAATAAAGGTTATGGTTTGTTTTAAAAATGAATGCAGTCTTTGAAAAACGTCTCATATAGAGGTCAAAACCTCGCAACGAAATCAATTAATATGGAACGTTTTTAATCAATAAGAACGGGACATTTCAGTTGGTATCAGAGCGTTGGTCTTAGAGAACCAGAATTTTGCATTAGTGTGTCTTATCGAGTTTGTTAGGATGCATTAGTGAGTCTGGACTTCGACCGTGTTTACTTGAAAAATGATTGCTTAACAAATTTTGTTGGAAACTATATATTTTTAACATGTGAATATTATGTGATATATTAATCTCTTAACGCGTTTGATATTATGTGATAGATGTCTACCTCTAGAACAAGTCCCATTGACTCACCTAATAATAATGAAGAGTCAAATGTAAATTGGAATGATTCGTGGACTGATTCACAAGTTCCCGAAGAGGAACCGGAAGAAGAGTCGGAACCGGAAGAAGAATCGGAACCGGAAGAAGAATCGGAACCGGATGAAGAAATAGAACCGGTGGGGGAAATAATAAAACGGTTAAGTAAAAGAAAATCCTCAACCAACCGACCAAGGTTAATTATGGTCAATGGTGTTTCCGCCAAGGAAGCAAAATATTGGGAGGATTACCAATTCTCCGATGAATCGGATTCCGACGAGAATTCCGATGATATTATAGAAATTACCCCAACTGAATTTAAAAAGGCAAAAGAAAATAATAAGGGAAAGGGCATAAAAATAGAGAAATCTAATTCCAACCCCGATGAACTTTATATGTATCGTCAACGCCCGAAGTCCTTAAGTTGTAACAATGACCCGGGAACCTCTAAACCACCAGGTTTTTCTAAACCAATGTGGACAACGACGGCTCGTATTAGGGGAACATCATATATCCCTAGAAACTTTTCAAAACGAACCAAAACCGAAGAAGAAGAAACGAGCGAGTCGGAATAAGATAGTTGTATTCGTGTGGTGTAATATATGTAATATAGTGTTCTTATGCTTTATGATATATGTAAAAATTGCTTGTATTAATAAGTATTTTTTTATGAATCTAACTCTTGTCTATTTTACAGTTTAAAAACACAAAATGGATAGACAACCCAATATTTTAAGAGACCTACCCGGAGACATGATTGATGAAATCTTGTCTAGAGTCGGCCAGAATTCCTCGGCACAACTATTTAAGGCGAGATCAGTTTGTAAGACATTCGAAGAACGTTCCAAGAATGTCTTGGTTTATAAGAGACTTTCGTTTGAAAGATGGGGGATATCACATTGGGAAACCCATAAGTTACGATGTGTTTACTTTGACGCATATATTGCGGGGAACCCAAATGCTATTTTACGCAACGGGTTAAGAAATTATTTTGACTCAATATATCCGAATATTGGACTTCGTGATTTAGAAAAAGCGGCTAACATGCAACATAAAGAAGCATGTTATGCTTACGGATTAGTAATGTTCGCTTCTCACCAAAGTGAGAACAAGAACATCGGGCTACAACTATTAAACAAAACGTTTCCACAAGTGACGGAGTCGATAATTGGGGTAAGAAATGAGGTTTTTAGATTATTACGGAACTGTTGGACATTACGTAACCCTCGTCCCTTTGACGACGTTACAACACGCTGTCTTATCAACGGCCATAACGGTTATGTTGCACAAGACCAAGGATGGGAAGTAGTCCTAGTAAAACCAGAATGCATGACTTGTTTCTGGACGTATGAATTACGTGTCTTTATTGCCTTTGCTGAACGACTTGTGTACTAGCTAGAATTATCTTCACAACTATCTTGTATCAAAGTTATTGTGTGCTATATTTCATGCTTTATGTAAAATAAGCGGTATTGTAAGTTTGTAAAATATTGTATAAAAGTTTGAACGCGAAATATTATTATAATCAGTTTTTCATATAGAATTGTAGTAGTTGAATTGTATATTAGCTACTAAGTATGAACTTAACGGGTAGGTACTACCCGAATTTAAACTTATAAAACGCTAATATGAAGAAAAAGCTTTTATAAATGAGTTCATATTATGCTACGAAATACTATTAACTACTCTTAATATTCTGTATGATTAACTTGTTCCATTTAACTATTTTGAAGGAAATGGCACCGATGAAATGTCCCGTTCTTATTGACTAAAAACGTTCCATATTAATTGATTTCGTTGCGAGGTTTTGACCTCTATATGAGACGTTTTTCAAAGACTGCATTCATTTTTAAAACAAACCATAACCTTTATTTCATAGATAAAGGTTTTAAAAAGCTTTACGTAGATTATCAAATAATGATAATCTAAAATATCCTGTTTACACACGACCATTACATAATGGTTTACAATACAAATATGTTACAACAAAATAAGTTTCTTGAATGCAGTTTTTACACAATATCATACAAGCATGGACTCCAAATCTCGTCCTTATTTAAGTATGCGACAGCGGAAGCTCTTAAAAATCACCTGAGAATAAACATGCTTAAAACGTCAACAAAAATGTTGGTGAGTTATAGGTTTAACCTATATATATCAAATCATAATAATAGACCACAAGATTTCATATTTCAATACACATCCCATACATAGAGATAAAAATCATTCATATGGTAAACACCTGGTAACCGACATTAACAAGATGCATATATAAGAATATCCCCATCATTCCGGGACACCCTTCGGATATGATATAAATTTCGAAGTACTAAAGCATCCAGTACTTTGGATGGGGTTTGTTAGGCCCAATAGATCTATCTTTAGGATTCGCGTCAATTAGGGTGTCTGTTCCCTAATTCATAGATTACCAGACTTAATAAAAAGGGGCATATTCGATTTCGATAATTCAACCATAGAATGTAGTTTCACGTACTTGTGTCTATTTTGTAAATCATTTATAAAACCTGCATGTATTCTCATCCCAAAAATATTAGATTTTAAAAGTGGGACTATAACTCACTTTCACAGATTTTTACTTCGTCGGGAAGTAAGACTTGGCCACTGGTTGATTCACGAACCTATAACAATATATACATATATATCAAAGTATGTTCAAAATATATTTACAACACTTTTAATATATTTTGATGTTTTAAGTTTATTAAGTCAGCTGTCTTCGTTAGTAACCTACAACTAGTTGTCCACAGTTAGATGTACAGAAATAAATCGATAAATATTATCTTGAATCAATCCACGACCCAGTGTATACGTATCTCAGTATTGATCACAACTCAAACTATATATATTTTAGAATCAACCTCAACCCTGTATAGCTAACTCCAACATTCACATATAGAGTGTCTATGGTTGTTCCGAAATATATATAGATGTGTCGACATGATAGGTCGAAACATTGTATACGTGTCTATGGTATCTCAAGATTACATAATATACAATACAAGTTGATTAAGTTATGGTTGGAATAGATTTGTTACCAATTTTCACGTAGCTAAAATGAGAAAAAATATCCAATCTTGTTTTACCCATAACTTCTTCATTTTAAATCCGTTTTGAGTGAATCAAATTGCTATGGTTTCATATTGAACTCTATTTTATGAATCTAAACAGAAAAGTATAGGTTTATAGTCGGAAAAATAAGTTACAAGTCGTTTTTGTAAAGGTAGTCATTTCAGTCGAAAGAACGACGTCTAGATGACCATTTTAGAAAACATACTTCCACTTTGAGTTTAACCATAATTTTTGGATATAGTTTCATGTTCATAATAAAAATCATTTTCCCAGAATAACAACTTTTAAATCAATGTTTATCATAGTTTTTAATTAACTAACCCAAAACAGCCCGCGGTGTTACTACGACGGCGTAAATCCGGTTTTACGGTGTTTTTCGTGTTTCCAGGTTTTAAATCATTAAGTTAGCATATCATATAGATATAGAACATGTGTTTAGTTGATTTTAAAAGTCAAGTTAGAAGGATTAACTTTTATTTGCGAACAAGTTTAGAATTAACTAAACTATGTTCTAGTGATTACAAGTTTAAACCTTCGAATAAGATAGCTTTATATGTATGAATCGAATGATGTTATGAACATCATTACTACCTTAAGTTCCTTGGATAAACCTACTGGAAAAGAGAAAAGTGGATCTAGCTTCAATGGATCCTTGGATGGCTCGAAGTTCTTGAAGCAGAATCATGACACGAAAACAAGTTCAAGTAAGATCATCACTTGAAATAAGATTGTTATAGTTATAGAAATTGAACCAAAGTTTAAATATGATTATTACCTTGTATTAGAATGATAACCTACTGTAAGAAACAAAGATTTCTTGAGGTTGGATGATCACCTTACAAGATTGGAAGTGAGCTAGCAAACTTGAAAGTATTCTTGATTTTATGAAACTAGAACTTTTGGAATTTATGAAGAACACTTAGAACTTGAAGATAGAACTTGAGAGAGATCAATTAGATGAAGAAAATTGAAGAATGAAAGTGTTTGTAGGTGTTTTTGGTCGTTGGTGTATGGATTAGATATAAAGGATATGTAATTTTGTTTTCATGTAAATAAGTCATGAATGATTACTCATATTTTTGTAATTTTATGAGATATTTCATGCTAGTTGCCAAATGATGGTTCCCACATGTGTTAGGTGACTCACATGGGCTGCTAAGAGCTGATCATTGGAGTGTATATACCAATAGTACATACATCTAAAAGCTGTGTATTGTACGAGTACGAATACGGGTGCATACGAGTAGAATTGTTGATGAAACTGAACGAGGATGTAATTGTAAGCATTTTTGTTAAGTAGAAGTATTTTGATAAGTGTCTTGAAGTCTTTCAAAAGT
Organism: Rutidosis leptorrhynchoides; assembly: GCF_046630445.1. NCBI lineage: Eukaryota > Viridiplantae > Streptophyta > Magnoliopsida > Asterales > Asteraceae > Rutidosis > Rutidosis leptorrhynchoides. Next base: position 193,353,121 of record NC_092336.1, read on the forward strand.
GTATGAATACATATTAAAACACTACATGTATATACATTTTAACTGAGTCGTTAAGTCATCGTTAGTCGTTACATGTAAATGTTGTTTTGAAACCTTTAGGTTAACGATCTTGTTGAATGTTGTTAACCCATTTTTTATTGTAACAAATGAGATATTAAATTGTTATATTATCATGATATTATGATATATAATATATCTCAGTATGATGTATATACAGTTAAATGTCGTTACAACGATAATCGTTACATATATGTCTCGTTTCGAAATCATTAAGTTAGTAGTCTTATTTTTACATATGTATTTCATTGTTAATACACTTAATAATATATTTACTTATCATTTAACATAATTAACCAAGTGTATCAATATCATAATATGATTCATATATACCTAGTAAGACGTTGTTATAACGATAATCGTTATATATATCGTTTTCGAGTTTCTTAAATTAATAGTCTCATTTTTATGTATATAACTCATTGTTAAAATACCTAATGAGATACATACTTATAATAAAAACATGTTAACTATATATATAACCATATATATGTCATCGTATAGTTTTTACAAGTTTTACGTTCGTGAATCACCGGTCAACTTGGGTGGTCAATTGTCTATATGAAACATATTTCAATTAATCAAGTCTTAACAAGTTTGATTGCTTAACATGTTGGAAACATTTAATCATGTAAATATCAATCTCAATTAATATATATAAACATGGAAAAGTTCGGGTCACTACAGTACCTACCCGTTAAATAAATTTCGTCCCGAAATTTTAAGCTGTTGAAGGTGTTGACGAATCTTCTGGAAATAGATGCGGGTATTTCTTCTTCATCTGATCTTCACGCTCCCAGGTGAACTCGGGTCCTCTACGAGCATTCCATTGAACCTTAACAATTGGTATCTTGTTTTGCTTAAGTCTTTTAACCTCACGATCCATTATTTCGACGGGTTCTTCGATGAATTGAAGTTTTTCGTTGATTTGGATTTCATCTAACAGAATAGTGAGATCTTCTTTAGCAAAACATTTCTTCAAATTCGAGACGTGGAAAGTGTTATGTACAGCCACGAGTTGTTGAGGTAACTCAAGTCGGTAAGCTACTGGTCCGACACGATCAATAATCTTGAATGGTCCAATATACCTTGGATTTAATTTCCCTCGTTTACCAAATCGAACAACGCCTTTCCAAGGTGCAACTTTAAGCATGAACATCTCTCCAATTTCAAATTCTATATCTTTTCTTTTAATGTCAGCGTAGCTCTTTTGTCGACTTTGGGCGATTTTCAACCGTTGTTGAATTTGGATGATCTTCTCGGTAGTTTCTTGTATAATCTCCGGACCCGTAATCTGTCTATCCCCCACTTCACTCCAACAAATCGGAGACCTGCACTTTCTACCATAAAGTGCTTCAAACGGCGCCATCTCAATGCTTGAATGGTAGCTGTTGTTGTAGGAAAATTCTGCTAACGGTAGATGTCGATCCCAACTGTTTCCGAAATCAATAACACATGCTCGTAGCATGTCTTCAAGCGTTTGTATCGTCCTTTCGCTCTGCCCATCAGTTTGTGGATGATAGGCAGTACTCATGTCTAGACGAGTTCCTAATGCTTGCTGTAATGTCTGCCAGAATATTGAAATAAATCTGTCATCCCTATCAGAGATAATAGAGATTGGTATTCCATGTCTGGAGACGACTTCCTTCAAATACAGTCGTGCTAACTTCTCCATCTTGTCATCTTCTCTTATTGGCAGGAAGTGTGCTGATTTGGTGAGACGATCAACTATTACCCAAATAGTATCAAAACCACTTGCAGTCCTTGGCAATTTAGTGATGAAATCCATGGTAATGTTTTCCCATTTCCATTCCGGGATTTCGGGTTGTTGAAGTAGACCTGATGGTTTCTGATGCTCAGCTTTGACCTTAGAACACGTCAAACATTCTCCTACGTATTTAGCAACATCGGCTTTCATACCCGGCCACCAAAAATGTTTCTTGAGATCCTTGTACATCTTCCCCGTTCCAGGATGTATTGAGTATCTGGTTTTATGAGCTTCTCTAAGTACCATTTCTCTCATATCTCCAAATTTTGGTACCCAAATCCTTTCAGCCCTATACCGGGTTCCGTCTTCCCGAATATTAAGATGCTTCTCCGATCCTTTGGGTATTTCATCCTTTAAATTTCCCTCTTTTAAAACTCCTTGTTGCGCCTCCTTTATTTGAGTAGTAAGGTTATTATGAATCATTATATTCATAGATTTTACTCGAATGGGTTCTCTGTCCTTCCTGCTCAAGGCATCGGCTACCACATTTGCCTTCCCCGGGTGGTAACGAATCTCAAAGTCGTAATCATTCAATAATTCAATCCACCTACGCTGCCTCATATTCAGTTGTTTCTGATTAAATATGTGTTGAAGACTTTTGTGGTCGGTATATATAATACTTTTGACCCCATATAAGTAGTGCCTCCAAGTCTTTAATGCAAAAACAACCGCGCCTAATTCCAAATCATGCGTCGTATAATTTTGTTCGTGAATCTTCAATTGTCTAGACGCATAAGCAATCACCTTCGTTCGTTGCATTAATACACAACCGAGACCTTGCTTTGATGCATCACAATAAATCACAAAATCATCATTCCCTTCAGGCAATGACAATATAGGTGCCGTAGTTAGCTTTTTCTTCAATAACTGAAACGCTTTCTCTTGTTCATCATTCCATTCAAATTTCTTCCCTTTATGCGTTAATGCAGTCAAGGGTTTTGCTATTCTGGAAAAGTCTTGGATGAACCTTCTGTAGTAACCAGCTAGTCCTAAAAACTGGCGTATGTGTTTCGGAGTTTTCGGGGTTTCCCACTTTTCAACAGTTTCTATCTTTGCCGGATCCACCTTAATACCTTCTTTGTTCACTATGTGACCGAGGAATTGAACTTCTTCCAACCAAAATGCACACTTTGAAAACTTAGCGTACAATTCTTCCTTCCTCAATACTTCTAACACCTTTCTCAAATGTTCACCGTGTTCTTGGTCATTCTTTGAGTAAATAAGTATGTCATCAATGAAAACAATGACAAACTTGTCAAGGTATGGTCCACACACTCGGTTCATAAGGTCCATGAACACAGCTGGTGCATTAGTTAAACCAAACGGCATGACCATAAACTCGTAATGACCGTAACGTGTTCTGAAAGCAGTCTTTGGAATATCATCTTCTTTCACCCGCATTTGATGATACCCGGAACGTAAGTCAATCTTTGAATAAACAGACGAGCCTTGTAGTTGATCAAATAAGTCATCGATTCTCGGTAGTGGGTAGCGGTTCTTGATGGTAAGTTTGTTCAACTCTCGGTAGTCGATACACAACCTGAATGTACCATCTTTCTTCTTGACAAACAAAATAGGAGCTCCCCACAGTGATGTGCTTGGTCGAATGAAACCACGCTCTAAAAGTTCTTGTAATTGGCTTTGTAGTTCTTTCATCTCACTGGGTGCGAGTCTGTAAGGAGCACGAGCTATTGGTGCAGCTCCTGGTACAAGATCTATTTGAAATTCAACGGATCGATGTGGGGGTAATCCCGGTAATTCTTTCGGAAATACATCAGGAAATTCTTTTGCGACGGGAACATCATTGATGCTCTTTTCTTCAGTTTGTACTTTCTCGACGTGTGCTAGAACAGCATAGCAACCTTTTCTTATTAGTTTTTGTGCTTTCAAATTACTAATAAGATGTAGCTTCGTGTTGCCCTTTTCTCCGTACACCATTAAGGGTTTTCCTTTTTCTCGTATAATGCGAATTGCATTTTTGTAACAAACGATCTCCGCTTTCACTTCTTTTAACCAGTCCATACCGATTATCACATCAAAACTCCCTAACTCTACTGGTATCAAATCAATCTTAAATGTTTCGCTAACCAGTTTAATTTCTCGATTCCGACATATATTATCTGCTGAAATTAATTTACCATTTGCTAATTCGAGTAAAAATTTACTATCCAAAGGCGTCAATGGACAACTTAATTTAGCACAAAAATCTCTACTCATATAGCTTCTATCCGCACCCGAATCAAATAAAACGTAAGCAGATTTATTGTCAATAAGAAACGTACCTGTAACAAGCTCCGGGTCTTCCTGTGCCTCTGCCGCATTAATATTGAAAACTCTTCCACGGCCTTGTCCATTCGTGTTCTCCTGGTTCGGGCAATTTCTAATAATGTGGCCCGGTTTTCCACATTTATAACAAACTACATTGGCATAATTTGCTCCGACACTACTTGCTCCGCCATTACTCGTTCCGACACCATTTGTTCCTTTCGTTCTATTAACCCCTGGTCCGTAGACCTCACACTTCGCCGAGCTATGACCATTTCTTTTACACTTGTTGCAAAATTTGGTGCAGAACCCCGAGTGATTCTTTTCACACCTTTGGCATAGCTGCTTCTGATTGTTGTTGTTGTTGCGGTTATTATTGTTGTTGGGATGATTGTTGTAGTTGCTGTTGTTGTTGTTGTTGTTGTTGTTGTTGGGCCGTTTGTTGTAGTTACGATTGATGTTGCGATTGTTGGGATAATTGTTGCGATTATTGTTGTAATTGCTGTTGCTGTTGTATTGGTGATTCTTATCACCGTTTTCCTCCCACTTTCTTTTGACTTGCTTCACATTGGCCTCTTCAGTAGTCTGTTCTTTAATTCTTTCTTCAATTTGGTTCACGAGTTTGTGAGCCATTCTACATGCCTGTTGTATGGAGGCGGGCTCGTGTGAACTTATATCTTCTTGGATTCTTTCCGGTAATCCTTTCACAAACGCGTCGATCTTCTCTTCCTCATCTTCGAATGCTCCCGGACACAATAGGCACAATTCTGTGAATCGTCTTTCGTACGTGGTAATATCAAATCCTTGGGTTCGTAACCCTCTAAGTTCTGTCTTGAGCTTATTGACCTCGGTTCTGGGACGGTACTTCTCGTTCATCAAGTGCTTGAATGCTGACCATGGTAGTGCGTACGCATCGTCTTGTCCCACTTGCTCTAGATAGGTATTCCACCATGTTAACGCAGAACCTGTGAAGGTATGCGTAGCGTACTTTACTTTGTCCTCTTCAGTACACTTACTTATGGCAAACACCGATTCGACCTTCTCGGTCCACCGTTTCAATCCGATCGGTCCTTCGGTTCCATCAAATTCCAAAGGTTTGCAGGCAGTGAATTCTTTGTAGGTGCATCCTACACGATTTCCTGTACTGCTAGATCCAAGGTTATTGTTGGTATGTAGCGCAGCCTGTACTGCGGCTATGTTTGAAGCTAGAAAAGTACGGAATTCCTCTTCATTCATATTCACGGTGTGTCGAGTAGTCGGTGCCATTTCCTTCAAAATAGTTAAATGGAACAAGTTAATCATACAGAATATTAAGAGTAGTTAATAGTATTTCGTAGCATAATATGAACTCATTTATAAAAGCTTTTTCTTCATATTAGCGTTTTATAAGTTTAAATTCGGGTAGTACCTACCCGTTAAGTTCATACTTAGTAGCTAATATACAATTCAACTACTACAATTCTATATGAAAAACTGATTATAATAATATTTCGCGTTCAAACTTTTATACAATATTTTACAAACTTACAATACCGCTTATTTTACATAAAGCATGAAATATAGCACACAATAACTTTGATACAAGATAGTTGTGAAGATAATTCTAGCTAGTACACAAGTCGTTCAGCAAAGGCAATAAAGACACGTAATTCATACGTCCAGAAACAAGTCATGCATTCTGGTTTTACTAGGACTACTTCCCATCCTTGGTCTTGTGCAACATAACCGTTATGGCCGTTGATAAGACAGCGTGTTGTAGCGTCGTCAAAGGGACGAGGGTTACGTAATGTCCAACAGTCCCGTAATAATCTAAAAACCTCATTTCTTACCCCAATTACCGACTCCGTCACTTGTGGAAACGTTTTGTTTAATAGTTGTAGCCCGATGTTCTTGTTCTCACTTTGGTGAGAAGCGAACATTACTAATCCGTAAGCATAACATGCTTCTTTATGTTGCATGTTAGCCGCTTTTTCTAAATCACGAAGTCCAATATTCGGATATATTGAGTCAAAATAATTTCTTAACCCGTTGCGTAAAATAGCATTTGGGTTCCCCGCAATATATGCGTCAAAGTAAACACATCGTAACTTATGGGTTTCCCAATGTGATATCCCCCATCTTTCAAACGAAAGTCTCTTATAAACCAAGACATTCTTGGAACGTTCTTCGAATGTCTTACAAACTGATCTCGCCTTAAATAGTTGTGCCGAGGAATTCTGGCCGACTCTAGACAAGATTTCATCAATCATGTCTCCGGGTAGGTCTCTTAAAATATTGGGTTGTCTATCCATTTTGTGTTTTTAAACTGTAAAATAGACAAGAGTTAGATTCATAAAAAAATACTTATTAATACAAGCAATTTTTACATATATCATAAAGCATACGAACACTATATTACATATATTACACCACACGAATACAACTATCTTATTCCGACTCGCTCGTTTCTTCTTCTTCGGTTTTGGTTCGTTTTGCCAAGTTTCTAGGGATATATGATGTTCCCCTAATACGTGGTGGTTTAGAGGTTCCCGGGTCATTGTTACAACTTAAGGACTTCGGGGGTTGACGATACATATAAAGTTCATCGGGGATGGAATTAGATTTCTCTATTTTTATGCCCTTTCCCTTATTATTTTCTTTTGCCTTTTTAAATTCAGTTGGGGTTATTTCTATAACATCATCGGAATTCTCGTCGGAATCCGATTCATCGGAGAATTGGTAATCCTCCCAATATTTTGCTTCCTTGGCGGAAACACCATTGACCATAATTAACCTTGGTCGGTTGGTTGAGGATTTTCTTTTACTTAACCGTTTTATTATTTCCCCCACCGGTTCTATTTCTTCATCCGGTTCCGATTCTTCTTCCGGTTCCGATTCTTCTTCCGGTTCCGACTCTTCTTCCGGTTCCTCTTCGGGAACTTGTGAATCAGTCCACAAATCATTCCAATTTACATTTGACTCTTCATTATTATTAGGTGAGTCAATGGGACTTGTTCTAGAGGTAGACATCTATCACATAATATCAAACGCGTTAAGAGATTAATATATCACATAATATTCACATGTTAAAAATATATAGTTTCCAACAAAATTTGTTAAGCAATCATTTTTCAAGTAAACACGGTCGAAGTCCAGACTCACTAATGCATCCTAACAAACTCGATAAGACACACTAATGCAAAATTCTGGTTCTCTAAGACCAACGCTCTGATACCAACTGAAATGTCCCGTTCTTATTGACTAAAAACGTTCCATATTAATTGATTTCGTTGCGAGGTTTTGACCTCTATATGAGACGTTTTTCAAAGACTGCATTCATTTTTAAAACAAACCATAACCTTTATTTCATAGATAAAGGTTTTAAAAAGCTTTACGTAGATTATCAAATAATGATAATCTAAAATATCCTGTTTACACACGACCATTACATAATGGTTTACAATACAAATATGTTACAACAAAATAAGTTTCTTGAATGCAGTTTTTACACAATATCATACAAGCATGGACTCCAAATCTCGTCCTTATTTAAGTATGCGACAGCGGAAGCTCTTAATAATCACCTGAGAATAAACATGCTTAAAACGTCAACAAAAATGTTGGTGAGTTATAGGTTTAACCTATATATATCAAATCATAATAATAGACCACAAGATTTCATATTTCAATACACATCCCATACATAGAGATAAAAATCATTCATATGGTGAACACCTGGTAACCGACATTAACAAGATGCATATATAAGAATATCCCCATCATTCCGGGACACCCTTCGGATATGATATAAATTTCGAAGTACTAAAGCATCCAGTACTTTGGATGGGGTTTGTTAGGCCCAATAGATCTATCTTTAGGATTCGCGTCAATTAGGGTGTCTGTTCCCTAATTCATAGATTACCAGACTTAATAAAAAGGGGCATATTCGATTTCGATAATTCAACCATAGAATGTAGTTTCACGTACTTGTGTCTATTTTGTAAATCATTTATAAAACTTGCATGTATTCTCATCCCAAAAATATTAGATTTTAAAAGTGGGACTATAACTCACTTTCACAGATTTTTACTTCGTCGGGAAGTAAGACTTGGCCACTGGTTGATTCACGAACCTATAACAATATATACATATATATCAAAGTATGTTCAAAATATATTTACAACACTTTTAATATATTTTGATGTTTTAAGTTTATTAAGTCAGCTGTCTTCGTTAGTAACCTACAACTAGTTGTCCACAGTTAGATGTACAGAAATAAATCGATAAATATTATCTTGAATCAATCCACGACCCAGTGTATACGTATCTCAGTATTGATCACAACTCAAACTATATATATTTTAGAATCAACCTCAACCCTGTATAGCTAACTCCAACATTCACATATAGAGTGTCTATGGTTGTTCCGAAATATATATAGATGTGTCGACATGATAGGTCGAAACATTGTATACGTGTCTATGGTATCTCAAGATTACATAATATACAATACAAGTTGATTAAGTTATGGTTGGAATAGATTTGTTACCAATTTTCACGTAGCTAAAATGAGAAAAATTATCCAATCTTGTTTTACCCATAACTTCTTCATTTTAAATCCGTTTTGAGTGAATCAAATTGCTATGGTTTCATATTGAACTCTATTTTATGAATCTAAACAGAAAAGTATAGGTTTATAGTCGGAAAAATAAGTTACAAGTCGTTTTTGTAAAGGTAGTCATTTCAGTCGAAAGAACGACGTCTAGATGACCATTTTAGAAAACATACTTCCACTTTGAGTTTAACCATAATTTTTGGATATAGTTTCATGTTCATAATAAAAATCATTTTCCCAGAATAACAACTTTTAAATCAATGTTTATCATAGTTTTTAATTAACTAACCCAAAACAGCCCGCGGTGTTACTACGACGGCGTAAATCCGGTTTTACGGTGTTTTTCGTGTTTCCAGGTTTTAAATCATTAAGTTAGCATATCATATAGATATAGAACATGTGTTTAGTTGATTTTAAAAGTCAAGTTAGAAGGATTAACTTTTATTTGCGAACAAGTTTAGAATTAACTAAACTATGTTCTAGTGATTACAAGTTTAAACCTTCGAATAAGATAGCTTTATATGTATGAATCGAATGATGTTATGAACATCATTACTACCTTAAGTTCCTTGGATAAACCTACTAGAAAAGAGAAAAGTGGATCTAGCTTCAATGGATCCTTGGATGGCTCGAAGTTCTTGAAGCAGAATCATGACACGAAAACAAGTTCAAGTAAGATCATCACTTGAAATAAGATTGTTATAGTTATAGAAATTGAACCAAAGTTTAAATATGATTATTACCTTGTATTAGAATGATAACCTACTGTAAGAAACAAAGATTTCTTGAGGTTGGATGATCACCTTACAAGATTGGAAGTGAGCTAGCAAACTTGAAAGTATTCTTGATTTTATGAAACTAGAACTTTTGGAATTTATGAAGAACACTTAGAACTTGAAGATAGAACTTGAGAGAGATCAATTAGATGAAGAAAATTGAAGAATGAAAGTGTTTGTAGGTGTTTTTGGTCGTTGGTGTATGGATTAGATATAAAGGATATGTAATTTTGTTTTCATGTAAATAAGTCATGAATGATTACTCATATTTTTGTAATTTTATGAGATATTTCATGCTAGTTGCCAAATGATGGTTCCCACATGTGTTAGGTAACTCACATGGGCTGCTAAGAGCTGATCATTGGAGTGTATATACCAATAGTACATACATCTAAAAGCTGTGTATTGTACGAGTACGAATACGGGTGCATACGAGTAGAATTGTTGATGAAACTGAACGAGGATGTAATTGTAAGCATTTTTGTTAAGTAGAAGTATTTTGATAAGTGTCTTGAAGTCTTTCAAAAGTGTATGAATACATATTAAAACACTACATGTATATACATTTTAACTGAGTCGTTAAGTCATCGTTAGTCGTTACATGTAAATGTTGTTTTGAAACCTTTAGGTTAACGATCTTGTTGAATGTTGTTAACCCATTTTTTATTATAACAAATGAGATATTAAATTGTTATATTATCATGATATTATGATATATAATATATCTCAGTATGATGTATATACAGTTAAATGTCGTTACAACGATAATCGTTACATATATGTCTCGTTTCGAAATCATTAAGTTAGTAGTCTTATTTTTACATATGTATTTCATTGTTAATACACTTAATAATATATTTACTTATCATTTAACATAATTAACCAAGTGTATCAATATCATAATATGATTCATATATACCTAGTAAGACGTTGTTATAACGATAATCGTTATATATATCGTTTTCGAGTTTCTTAAATTAATAGTCTCATTTTTATGTATATAACTCATTGTTAAAATACCTAATGAGATACATACTTATAATAAAAACATGTTAACTATATATATAACCATATATATGTCATCGTATAGTTTTTACAAGTTTTACGTTCGTGAATCACCGGTCAACTTGGGTGGTCAATTGTCTATATGAAACATATTTCAATTAATCAAGTCTTAACAAGTTTGATTGCTTAACATGTTGGAAACATTTAATCATGTAAATATCAATCTCAATTAATATATATAAACATGGAAAAGTTCGGGTCACTACAACCGACTACTCGACACACCGTGAATATGAATGAAGAGGAATTCCGTACTTTTCTAGCTTCAAACATAGCCGCAGTACAGGCTGCGCTACATACCAACAATAACCTTGGATCTAGCAGTACAGGAAATCGTGTAGGATGCACCTACAAAGAATTCACTGCCTGCAAACCTTTGGAATTTGATGGAACCGAAGGACCGATCGGATTGAAACGGTGGACCGAGAAGGTCGAATCGGTGTTTGCCATAAGTAAGTGTACTGAAGAGGACAAAGTAAAGTACGCTACGCATACCTTCACAGGTTCTGCGTTAACATGGTGGAATACCTATCTAGAACAAGTGGGACAAGACGATGCGTACGCACTACCGTGGTCAGCATTCAAGCACTTGATGAACGAGAAGTACCGTCCCAGAACCGAGGTCAATAAGCTCAAGACAGAACTTAGAGGGTTACGAACCCAAGGATTTGATATTACCACGTACGAAAGACGATTCACAGAATTGTGCCTATTGTGTCCGAGAGCATTCGAATATGAGGAAGAGAAGATCGACGCGTTTGTGAAAGGATTACCGGAAAGAATCCAAGAAGATATAAGTTCACACGAGCCCGCCTCCATACAACAGGCATGTAGAATGGCTCACAAACTCGTGAACCAAATTGAAGAAAGAATTAAAGAACAGACTGCTGAAGAGGCCAATGTGAAGCAAGTCAAAAGAAAGTGGGAAGAAAACGGTGATAAGAATCACCAATACAACAACAACAGCAATTACAACAATAATCGCAACAATTATCCCAACAATCGCAACATCAATCGCAACTACAACAAACGGCCCAACAACAACAACAACAACAGCAACTACAACAATCATCCCAACAACAATAATAACCGCAACAACAACAACAATCAGAAGCAGCTATGCCAAAGGTGTGAAAAGAATCACTCGGGGTTCTGCACCAAATTTTGCAACAAGTGTAAAAGAAATGGTCATAGCACAGCGAAGTGTGAGGTCTACGGACCAGGGGTTAATAGAACGAAAGGAACAAATGGTGTCGGAACGAGTAATGGCGGAGCAAGTAGTGTCGGAGCAAGTTATGCCAATGTAGTTTGTTATAAATGTGGAAAACCGGGCCACATTATTAGAAATTGCCCGAACCAGGAGAACACGAATGGACAAGGCCGTGGAAGAGTTTTCAATATTAATGCGGCAGAGGCACAGGAAGACCCGGAGCTTGTTACGGGTACGTTTCTTTTTGACAATAAATCTGCTTACGTTTTATTTGATTCGGGTGCGGATAGAAGCTATATGAGTAGAGATTTTTGTGCTAAATTAAGTTGTCCATTGACGCCTTTGGATAGTAAATTTTTACTCGAATTAGCAAATGGTAAATTAATTTCAGCAGATAATATATGTCGGAATCGAGAAATTAAACTGGTTAGCAAAACATTTAAGATTGACTTGATACCAGTAGAGTTAGGGAGTTTTGATGTGATAATCGGTATGGACTGGTTGAAAGAAGTGAAAGCAGAGATCGTTTGTTACAAAAATGTAATTCGCATTATACGAGAAAAAGGAAAACCCTTAATGGTGTACGGAGAAAAGGGCAACACGAAGCTACATCTTATTAGTAATTTGAAGGCACAAAAACTAATAAGAAAAGGTTGCTATGCTGTTCTAGCACACGTCGAGAAAGTACAAACTGAAGAAAAGAGCATCAATGATGTTCCCGTCGCAAAAGAATTTCCTGATGTATTTCCGAAAGAATTACCGGGATTACCCCCACATCGATCCGTTGAATTTCAAATAGATCTTGTACCAGGAGCTGCACCAATAGCTCGTGCTCCTTACAGACTCGCACCCAGCGAGATGAAAGAACTACAAAGCCAATTACAAGAACTTTTAGAGCGTGGTTTCATTCGACCAAGCACATCACCGTGGGGAGCTCCTGTTTTGTTTGTCAAGAAGAAAGATGGTACATTCAGGTTGTGTATCGACTATCGAGAGTTGAACAAACTTACCATCAAGAACCGCTACCCACTACCGAGAATCGATGACTTATTTGATCAACTACAAGGCTCGTCTGTTTATTCAAAGATTGACTTACGTTCCGGGTATCATCAAATGCGGGTGAAAGAAGATGATATTCCAAAGACTGCTTTCAGAACACGTTACGGTCATTACGAGTTTATGGTCATGCCGTTTGGTTTAACTAATGCACCAGCTGTGTTCATGGACCTTATGAACCGAGTGTGTGGACCATACCTTGACAAGTTTGTCATTGTTTTCATTGATGACATACTTATTTACTCAAAGAATGACCAAGAACACGGTGAACATTTGAGAAAGGTGTTAGAAGTATTGAGGAAGGAAGAATTGTACGCTAAGTTTTCAAAGTGTGCATTTTGGTTGGAAGAAGTTCAATTCCTCGGTCACATAGTGAACAAAGAAGGTATTAAGGTGGATCCGGCAAAGATAGAAACTGTTGAAAAGTGGGAAACCCCGAAAACTCCGAAACACATACGCCAGTTTTTAGGACTAGCTGGTTACTACAGAAGGTTCATCCAAGACTTTTCCAGAATAGCAAAACCCTTGACTGCATTAACGCATAAAGGGAAGAAATTTGAATGGAATGATGAACAAGAGAAAGCGTTTCAGTTATTGAAGAAAAAGCTAACTACGGCACCTATATTGTCATTGCCTGAAGGGAATGATGATTTTGTGATTTATTGTGATGCATCAAAGCAAGGTCTCGGTTGTGTATTAATGCAACGAACGAAGGTGATTGCTTATGCGTCTAGACAATTGAAGATTCACGAACAAAATTATACGACGCATGATTTGGAATTAGGCGCGGTTGTTTTTGCATTAAAGACTTGGAGGCACTACTTATATGGGGTCAAAAGTATTATATATACCGACCACAAAAGTCTTCAACACATATTTAATCAGAAACAACTGAATATGAGGCAGCGTAGGTGGATTGAATTATTGAATGATTACGACTTTGAGATTCGTTACCACCCGGGGAAGGCAAATGTGGTAGCCGATGCCTTGAGCAGGAAGGACAGAGAACCCATTCGAGTAAAATCAATGAATATAATGATTCATAATAACATTACTACTCAAATAAAGGAGGCGCAACAAGGAGTTTTAAAAGAGGGAAATTTAAAGGATGAAATACCCAAAGGATCGGAGAAGCATCTTAATATTCAGGAAGACGGAACCCGGTATAGGGCTGAAAGGATTTGGGTACCAAAATTTGGAGATATGAGATAAATGGTACTTAGAGAAGCTCATAAAACCAGATACTCAATACATCCTGGAACGGGGAAGATGTACAAGGATCTCAAGAAACATTTTTGGTGGTCGGGTATGAAAGCCGATGTTGCTAAATACGTAGGAGAATGTTTGACGTGTTCTAAGGTCAAAGCTGAGCATCAGAAACCATCAGGTCTACTTCAACAACCCGAAATCCCGGAATGGAAATGGGAAAACATTACCATGGATTTCATCACTAAATTGCCAAGGACTGCAAGTGGTTTTGATACTATTTGGGTAATAGTTGATCGTCTCACCAAATCAGCACACTTCCTGCCAATAAGAGAAGATGACAAGATGGAGAAGTTAGCACGACTGTATTTGAAGGAAGTCGTCTCCAGACATGGAATACCAATCTCTATTATCTCTGATAGGGATGGCAGATTTATTTCAAGATTCTGGCAGACATTACAGCAAGCATTAGGAACTCGTCTAGACATGAGTACTGCCTATCATCCACAAACTGATGGGCAGAGCGAAAGGACGATACAAACGCTTGAAGACATGCTACGAGCATGTGTTATTGATTTCGGAAACAGTTGGGATCGACATCTACCATTAGCAGAATTTTCCTACAACAACAGCTACCATTCAAGCATTGAGATGGCGCCGTTTGAAGCACTTTATGGTAGAAAGTGCAGGTCTCCGATTTGTTGGAGTGAAGTGGGGGATAGACAGATTACGGGTCCGGAGATTATACAAGAAACTACCGAGAAGATCATCCAAATTCAACAACGGTTGAAAACCGCCCAAAGTCGACAAAAGAGCTACGCTGACATTAAAAGAAAAGATATAGAATTTGAAATTGGAGAGATGGTCATGCTTAAAGTTGCACCTTGGAAAGGCGTTGTTCGATTTGGTAAACGAGGGAAATTAAATCCAAGGTATATTGGACCATTCAAGATTATTGATCGTGTCGGACCAGTAGCTTACCGACTTGAGTTACCTCAACAACTCGCGGCTGTACATAACAC
The DNA here is from genome assembly GCF_046630445.1 of Rutidosis leptorrhynchoides. Taxonomy (NCBI): domain Eukaryota; kingdom Viridiplantae; phylum Streptophyta; class Magnoliopsida; order Asterales; family Asteraceae; genus Rutidosis; species Rutidosis leptorrhynchoides. Next base: position 193,368,140 of record NC_092336.1, read on the forward strand.
TTTCCACGTCTCGAATTTGAAGAAATGTTTTGCTAAAGAAGATCTCACTATTCCGTTAGATGAAATCCAAATCAACGAAAAACTACAATTCATCGAAGAACCCATTGAAATAATGGATCGTGAGGTTAAAAGACTTAAGCAAAACGAGATACCAATTGTTAAGGTTCGATGGAATGCTCGTAGAGGACCCGAGTTCACCTGGGAGCGTGAAGATCAGATGAAGAAGAAATACCCGCATCTATTTCCAGAAGATTCGTCAACACCTTCAACAGCTTAAAATTTCGGGACGAAATTTATTTAACGGGTAGGTACTGTAGTGACCCGAACTTTTCCATGTTTATATATATTAATTGAGATTGATATTTACATGATTAAATGTTTCCAACATGTTAAGCAATCAAACTTGTTAAGACTTGATTAATTGAAATATGTTTCATATAGACAATTGACCACCCAAGTTGACCGGTGATTCACGAACGTTAAAACTTGTAAACACTATATGATGACATATATATGGATATATATATAGTTAACATGATACTATGATAAGTAAACATTTCATTAAGTATATTAACAATGAACTACATATGTAAAAACAAGACTACTAACTTAATGATTTTTAAACGAGACATATATGTAACGATTATCGTTGTAAAGACATTTAATGTATATATATCATATTAAGAGATATTCATACATGATAATATCATGATAATATAATAATTTAAAATCTCATTTGATATTATAAACATTGGGTTAACAACATTTAACAAGATCGTTAACCTAAAGGTTTCAAAACAACACTTACATGTAACGACTAACGATGACTTAACGACTCAGTTAAAATGTATATACATGTAGTGTTTTAATATATATTTATACACTTTTGAAAGACTTCAATACACTTATTAAAATACTTCTACTTAACAAAAATGCTTACAATTACATCCTCGTTCAGTTTCATCAACAATTCTACTCGTATGCACCCGTATTCGTACTCGTACAATACACAGCTTTTAGATGTATGTACTATTGGTATATACACTTCAATGATCAGCTCTTAGCAGCCCATGTGAGTCACCTAACACATGTGGGAACCATCATTTGGCAACTAGCATGAAATATCTCATAAAATTACAAAAATATGAGTAATCATTCATGACTTATTTACATGAAAACAAAATTACATATCCTTTATATCTAATCCATACACCAACGACCAAAAACACCTACAAACACTTTCATTCTTCAATTTTCTTCATCTAATTGATCTCTCTCAAGTTCTATCTTCAAGTTCTAAGTGTTCTTCATAAATTCCAAAAGTTCTAGTTTCATAAAATCAAGAATACTTTCAAGTTTGCTAGCTCACTTCCAATCTTGTAAGGTGATCATCCAACCTCAAGAAATCTTTGTTTCTTACAGTAGGTTATCATTCTAATACAAGGTAATAATCATATTCAAACTTTGGTTCAATTTCTATAACTATAACAATCTTATTTCAAGTGATGATCTTACTTGAACTTGTTTTCGTGTCATGATTCTGCTTCAAGAACTTCGAGCCATCCAAGGATCCATTGAAGCTAGATCCATTTTTATCTTTTCCAGTAGGTTTATCCAAGGAACTTAAGGTAGTAATGATGTTCATAACATCATTCGATTCATACATATAAAGCTATCTTATTCGAAGGTTTAAACTTGTAATCACTAGAACATAGTTTAGTTAATTCTAAACTTGTTCGCAAACAAAAGTTAATCCTTCTAACTTGACTTTTAAAATCAACTAAACACATGTTCTATATCTATATGATATGCTAACTTAATGATTTAAAACCTGGAAACACGAAAAACACCGTAAAACCGGATTTACGCCGTCGTAGTAACACCGCGGGCTGTTTTGGGTTAGTTAATTAAAAACTATGATAAACTTTGATTTTAAAGTTGTTATTCTGAGAAAATGATTTTTATTATGAACATGAAACTATATCCAAAAATTATGATTAAACTCAAAGTGGAGCTATGTTTTCTAAAATGGTCATCTAGACGTCGTTCTTTCGACTGAAATGACTACCTTTACAAAAATGACTTGTAACTTATTTTTCCGACTATAAACCTATACTTTTCTGTTTATATTCATAAAATAGAGTTCAATATGAAACCATAGCAATTTGATTCACTCAAAACGGATTTAAAATGAAGAAGTTATGGGTAAAACAAGATTGGATAATTTTTCTCATTTTAGCTACGTGAAAATTGGTAACAAATCTATTCCAACCATAACTTAATCAACTTGTATTGTATATTATGTAATCTTGAGATACCATAGACACGTATACAATGTTTCGACCTATCATGTCGACACATCTATATATATTTCGGAACAACCATAGACACTCTATATGTGAATGTTGGAGTTAGCTATACAGGGTTGAGGTTGATTCCAAAATATATATAGTTTGAGTTGTGATTAATACTGAGATACGTATACACTGGGTCGTGGATTGATTCAAGATAATATTTATCGATTTATTTCTGTACATCTAACTGTGGACAACTAGTTGTAGGTTACTAACGAGGACAGCTGACTTAATAAACTTAAAACATCAAAATATATTAAAAGTGTTGTAAATATATTTTGAACATACTTTGATATATATGTATATATTGTTATAGGTTCGTGAATCAACCAGTGGCCAAGTCTTACTTCCCGACGAAGTAAAAATCTGTGAAAGTGAGTTATAGTCCCACTTTTAAAATCTAATATTTTTGGGATGAGAATACATGCAGGTTTTATAAAAGATTTACAAAATAGACACAAGTACGTGAAACTACATTCTATGGTTGAATTATCGAAATCGAATATGCCCCTTTTTATTAAGTCTGGTAATCTAAGAATTTGGGAACAGACACCCTAATTGACGCGAATCCTAAAGATAGATCTATTGGGCTTAACAAACCCCATCCAAAGTACCGGATGCTTTAGTACTTCGAAATTTATATCATATCCGAAGGGTGTCCCGGAATGATGGGGATATTCTTATATATGCATCTTGTTAATGTCGGTTACCAGGTGTTCACCATATGAATGATTTTTATCTCTATGTATGGGATGTGTATTGAAATATGAAATCTTGTGGTCTATTGTTACGATTTGATATATATAGGTTAAACCTATAACTCACCAACATTTTTGTTGACGTTTAAAACATGTTTATTCTCAGGTGAATATTAAGAGCTTCCGCTGTTGCATACTAAAATAAGGACAAGATTTGGAGTCCATGTTTGTATGATATTGTGTAAAAACTGCATTCAAGAAACTGATTTCGATGTAACATATTTGTATTGTAAACCATTATGTAATGGTCGTGTGTAAACAGGATATTTTAGATTATCATTATTTGATAATCTACGTAAAGCTTTTTAAACCTTTATTTATGAAATAAAGGTTATGGTTTGTTTTAAAAATGAATGCAGTCTTTGAAAAATGTCTCATATAGAGGTCAAAACCTAGCAACGAAATCAATTAATATGGAACGTTTTTAATCAATAAGAACGGGACATTTCACAACTAATTCGTATTGAGTGAATATCTTTAGTCATCTTTTCCATTCGTCTCTCGAAAGCATCTATCTTTGCGGAAATGGAATCAAAGTCATGGCTAGAATCGGCTCTAGCCGCTTTAGATGATCTAACGATGTCTTTTTATTGATGCCACTCATGTGAGTGGGAAGCAGTGTTATCAATAATTTTGTAAGCTTCAGTTGCGGTTTTCTTCATAATGGAACCACCAGCTGCTATATCGATGTCTTTTCGTATGGTAATGTCGCATCCTTGGTAGAATATTTATACTATTTGATAAGTGTCTAAACCATGTTGCGGACATCCTCTTAACAACTTTCCAAATCTTCTCCACGCCTCATATAAAGTTTCATTTGACTTTTGCATGAATGTAACAATTTCTCCTTGAAGTCTCACGGCTTTAGATGCCGGAAAGAATTGTTTAAAAAAATTTTCAACTAAAACATCCCATGTATCAATCGCCCCTTCAGGTAACGATTCTAACCAATCTTTGGCTTCTCCCTTTAACGTCCAGGGAAATAACATGAGATAGATCTGTTCATCCTCAACTTCTTGAATTTTGAATAGAGTACAGATCATATTAAAGGTACGAAGATGTTCGTTTGGATCTTCCTTCGGCGCACCACTAAATTGGCATTGATTAGTTACCATGTGTAGGATTTGTCCTTTGATTTCATAATCTGGTGTGTTAATGTCTGGTTGAGTAATTGCACGACCTTGGCCAGTGTGTTTAGCTCTCATTCGGTCTTCCATACTTAGAGGTTCCAGATTTTCCATGATTGATTTTGTTGAATCTGAATCACTAGAGGATTCTGATTTAATGGTTTCTTCCTCGACAATCTCTGGATGAGTGATTTGTGGTTCAGGAGGAATGATTAGTGGTTCAGAATCTCTGAATTGTCCCTGAATATCCTCCGAATTCTCAATTGTGAGTTCGGGTTCAAAAAATGGATTATCGGAAATTTGAAGTGGAGTACTTGGTCGACTAGATGACGATTCTAAAGAAAAATCAACGGCGACAATGTTGTCTAGATGTCTTGATCGAGTTACAGGTGGTGAACGTATGAAAGGTGGTGAACGTTTTGCTCATTGCATTCACAGAATATCCTATTAGTTATAAAAGATAAAAATTATTAAAGCTATCAAATTAATAGACTTTTCTGATTTTGTCCACGTTTCATATAGCCAATAGATGCAGCAGTAGCCAGGACCCTTTAAATCGGAAGCCCACAACTCGCCACTAACAAATCCAACTATTACTACGAACCAGAAAATTTTGGATGTCTATCAATTTAACCACTTAAAATAATTTTTCGTCGAAGTTTTAAAGAAAATAAAGAAAATTTATGTCCTAAAAACTAGAGCGTCGAGAAATAAGAAAGAAAAAGAATGCGTCAAAAAACGTCGAAAAATAAAAGGTCAAAAAATAAGCGTCGAAAAATAAAAAGAAATTAGCGCGTCGAAACTTAAAAGGTACGAAATACTAAATATTAAAAATTGCATCTAAAGGAATTAAAGTTTAAAAGGAATTCTATATCCAAAACGGCAATAACTTAATTAGGCATTAAAATCTATTAAATATTAAAGCGATAAGCGACGTTGTAAAATTCTAAAATGTCTAAATCTTAATCTAAAGAAAAAGCACTTAAGGGATTCTACGGCAAAGCCTAAAAATCTAGAAATATAAAATCGCTATGGCAAAAACTAAGTTTAAACTAATTATGCACGATAAAAATACAAATTACAAATTAAACATTAAAAATATACAATTTATAGAAAGAGACAAAAAAAAAATGATAAAATTACTTATTTTTATAAAAATATTATTTTTATATTAATATTTTATAAAAGTATTAATTAATAAATTAATAAAACTAATTAGAACTTAAAAATACAATTTAATTAAAAACTAAAACTAATTATTTTTAAATTAAACCCTAATTCTTATTAATTAATAATAATAATAATTAAAACCCTTAACCCTAATCGATCAGACTAGGAAACTGACCTGTCACCTCAGCTCATGCGATCGCATGAGTTGAGGGTTTTATAGCCATGCGGTCACATGGCATGTAATTCCAGAAATGGTTTTGGGCTTCGACGAGTTCGGCCCAGTTTCAGTTTTAATTATTTTTTTCTGATTTTAAAATATAGAAAATATTTATAGAATATTTATATAAAATATAATAAACTTATATTTTAAAATCTTAAAAATAAAAGTACTTTTTATATAAAGTCTTAAAAATATATTTTTTTCTTTTTATTATATATTTTTTTATATATAACACTTGTTATTAATAAAAAATATTTTTATGAAATACGAAATAATATATTTTTACAAAAATATAGTGTTTTGTTTCGGCGTCCCCAGCAGCGGCGCTAAAAATACTTGATGTTATGCGAGGTGTATACGAAATAGTTATATTTTTATTGTGAAATACTATTAAATACGATACAATTTTACACAAGTTATTTATTTATTATTAGAGTGGATATACCTAAACCTTGCTACAACACTATAGGCAGTGTACCTAATCGTACAGTAGTGTTGTTTTTAGTAAGTCCGGTTAGTTACGAAGGGAGCTAGCCAAGTTTAATGCTATATTTTTTAAAAACTATATTTGTATAAATATATATATATATATATATATATATATATATATATATATATATATATATATATATATATATATATATATATATATATATATATATATATATAAATATATATATATATAAATATAAGTAGTATTATTATTATTATAAAAAAGGGGGTTTTTACCGTTTAGTGACCGGTTTGTCGATTTTATGTCTTAAGTCGCAATTAAAACCTAATGTAAAATATTAAATATACAAATGACTTAATTTAAAGCGTAAAGTAAATGACGATAATTAAAATGCGATAAATTAAAAGTGCGATAATTAAAATGGCGATAAATTAAAAGTGCAATAATTAAAATGACGGTAAATAAAAGTACGATGAGATATAAATTAAAGGAATTATGCTTATTTAAACTTTCATAATCATGATGTTCGACGTGTTGATTTTAGTTTATTACCATGGGTTAATTGTCCTTTGTCCTGGATTATTCAATATGTCCATACGGTTTTTGTCCATAACAGTCCATCAGTCATAAATATAAAGTGCGAGTGTCCTCGTCAAATTATCCTTATACCCGAAGTCAAATATTCCAACTAATTGGGGACTTAAACTGTAACAAGGTCTTAATACTTTGTTTAATAATTACACCAGGATATCGACTGCGTGCAATCCAAGGTTTTAATACTTTATTAACAATTACACCAAGTGTCCTTGTATGTAATCCACCCCTGTTTTAATGAGTCCATTGACTATTAATCCATCCCCGTATCCGGTTAAATGAACGATTATTAGTATTTATAAATATCCCGCCCATCGTGTCCGATCGAGTGTATATGGTTATTTATAGATACGTCAAATTGTAAATCTCTATATTAAATTAACGAACTATCATTCAGTTAAACAAATATAAAGCCCATTAATAGCTCATAGTCCAATTTCTACAAGTGTCGTTCTTTTGTCCAAACCCCAATTATGGTACAAAGCCCAATAACCCCATCTTTAATATTTAGCCCAACATCACGATTACTTTGGCTTAAATAAGCATAATAATAACTTAGCTATGAGACATTAATTTAAAAAGGTTGAACATAACTTACAATGAGTATTAATCGCGTAGTGTTACACTGACAGAATTTCGACTTACAAACTCAAAACATTCGCCACTATAACCTTATTATTATTAATTTAAAATTAAAATTATAATTAAAATATAAATATAAATATAAATTGAGAGAGAGATAGATAGATAGAAAAAGATGTACATAAATCGGCCGAAAACGTTGCAATTTATAGGACTTAGCCAGCTACAGGCCCTCATGCGATCGCATGGGATTTGGGCAGGCTAGCCATGCGATCGCATGACAGCCTTTTCCTGGTCACATTGCATTTTAAACGTGGACTGCTCGTATTTATTTAATATATAATATAATATATATAATTTTATATAATTATATATATTATATTATATTCTTGTGCATCGTTGACTTGTAATTTAGGTTCGTTGCGTCACGCGTTTCTTCTCGGCTCAGGTCCCGGTCCCGGATTTTCGAACGTCCTTTCGTACTATTTAATATTTTGTACTTTGCATTTTGCGGCTTGTACTCTTGTAACTTTTAGACGTTTCTTATCAATAATTTGAACCTCTTGGATTGTACTTTGTACTTTTTAGCGTTTTGATCATTTACGTCTTCAATTCGTCGAATCTGTCTTTTGTCTTCACCTTTTATTATTTAAACGAATATCACTTGTAAATAGAACAATTGTAACTAAAAGCTTGTCTTTCTTGAAGGATAATGCTATGAAATATATGTTCGTTTTTAGCATTATCAGTCATACTTCCCTTACTCATACTAAGGAGTAGTACGATTTAGGCCCCGCTAAATATAAATTTAAAACAGTACCACCCCCTTGGTGGTTGACTCAGACGCGCTGCGGCCCGACAACACCGCACAAATAAAATCGTCCGTTTCGGCCGTATCAAGGGGGAGTCTAGTTTTTGAAGGTTACTTTAACAGAAAATACCAAACCCTAGATTGAAGGTCGAGGAGGACCTATCAGATTTTCGGAGATTCAAGGACACTTGTTCGAGTTAAAACATCACATCATCTAGCTCATCCAGAATAGCTGTCAGTTTCATGGATTACCGAATGACGATCCTAATTCTCACCTAGATAAATTCATCTCTTTCGAACTCCTACAAACAGCCAGGGATAGGACAAGATATAGTCCGGCTATACTTGTTTCCCTATTCTCTCACTCATCATGCTCAAACCTGGTTCGAAGAACTGGAAAAAGATTCCATCACGTCATGGACGGAGATGGCTACTAAATTCCTAACCAAATATTTCCCTCCTTCTAAACAAACCAAACTAAAGAATGACATCATTAACTTCAAACAAAGTTATGATGAATATCTTTACACTGCATGGGAGCGATTCAAAACCTTGCTGAAGAAATGCACTAATCACCAGATAGAACGGTCAGCCCAAATCTGTACCTTCTACAATGGTCTTAAGGTAAATCATAGGACGACGATCGATGCAGCAGCTCAAGGGAATCCGATGAACCAAACAGCAGACGAAGCATGGGAATTGCTCGAGAACATGACAATGCATCATCATGACTGAAACAGTGGTGAAACAACTTCATCATTTGCGTCACTCTCTGCACTTAACAATCAAACAGATGCCATCAAATCCCTTACAGATAAGATGGAATCTCTTGCTAAACAACTCGGAGAATTGAAGACGCAGCCGCAGCAGGTCAACCAAGCTCAGGCTTGTGTTAATTGTACTAACCCGCAACCTACTGAAGAATATCAAGTTGAGTACGAAAACCCTGACGGTTCAGTCTGTTACGTTCAATACCCAGCTCGTCCACCAAATCCCGAATTCAATCAACAACCTTGGATTAATCAGTTTCAGCGAAGCAATCAATCTTTTCACTATCGCTATCCAACTTATCCAGCCCAACAATCTCAATTGACCTACGATCAACCACTTCCACTCACTGGTTCACCAGTCGAGAAAAATTCCCCTACCACCCAGATTACAAAAGCAACTAACCCCACTCTTGACTCAGTTCATTCAAGGACAACAACAGCTAAATCAGAGAACTGTAGCTAGGAAAGATTAGACGGAGATTTTAATGAGAAATCAATTGGCTCTACTCAAAAGTCTGGAGACGCAGCTCGAACAGTTATCACAACGCCTTGAAACTCGATCGCAGGGAAGGTTACCAAGTAATACTATCTAAAATCCCTACACAGAAGAAGCAAAGCAAATGGAATCCGTAATCCTAGAGGAAGAACCACGGAGAAGGTCAGCTAGGCTCAAGAAAAAATCGACATATACTCAGAAGCTGACCCCTAAAACTCCAGTTCGTGTACCCTATCCTGGAAGGCTACAGGAAGAACCATCCAAGCTTGATTCCTTCAAACTTGATGGAAGATTCCTGGATACTATGTCCAAAGTCCCTAACCATAAGAGATACATCCGAAGGCTTCTCTCTACAAAGGAAAGGATACCAGATTCTAACAAAATTCCACTGAGTGAAGAATGCTCTGCATTACTCAGGAACTCTCTACCACCAAAACTAGGAGATACAGGCCGATTCATTTTTCCGTGTTCAGTCTACCAATCTGGAACCATTCATGCGCTAGCAAATTTAGGAGCAAGTATCAACCTAATCCCTTACTCTCTCTACAAGAGATTATAGTTAGGAGACTTGTCACCAACTAAAATGACAATCCAACTTGCCGATTACATAATTCGATATCCTAAAGGCATAGTTTAGAACGTCTTGGTGAAAGTCAACAAATATTCTTGTATCCTACGGATTTCAAAGTAATGGATATTAAGGAAGACCTACACACACCAGTAGTGTTAGGAAGACCTTTTATGAATATGGCTAGGACTGTCATTGATGTGTACAATCAAACCTTGATCTTATGATCACATAGGGAGAGCGTCACCTTCAAAATTGACCGACCAACTGATCTTTCTGGACAGGCAGAGATGTTTTCTATTTCCACCGGACGGATCACTTCCGATGACGAGTCTTCACCACCAACCGATGATATCGAGATGGGTGTCGAATCACAGTCTGTAGACGACCCAGAAATGGAAGAAGATGATCCCAGCGAAGAAATAGAGGAAGAGGAGGAATCTGAAGAGGAAGAGGAAATGGAAGACGTAAAAGAAACTGCGACAATTCCCGCTCTAAGCACTAAGCGTCATGAAAAATTAATGAGACTTGAGATAGAAGATCACCGTTTAATCATTCGCTTTAAGAAGAAAACCGATAAGGCTGAGGTTAAGTATATAGAAATTGATTCTGCAAGTATCAAAATGGAGAATCAGAATACTGAAGAAACCTCAGAAGAACAATATACCGATGATGACGAGGAAGAGTAACATGAAGACATTCTGAATAACTCACACTCTCCAACCGAACCAGATCAAAGGGAGCCAGAATCTTCTTTAGATTGGATTCCAGTCATATCTACACACACAGACATGATAACCTTCATCAATGATACCGATGAATTTGAAGATATTCTAGAAGCCATCCGTAAATCAACAATTAATTTTTCATTACAATTAACAGAACGAATTATGGCCATCCGAGAAGAACACAACCTCAATCTCCAAAGAGAAGGCAATGATGTTGAAATCCTAGAAGAACGCATTCAAGACTTTATCAATTCTCTTCACGATCATATCTACCACGAAGAAAAGCAACGAGAGCACAATTCAGTGGTTCGCACTATTCTTGAGACAAGATTCTGTCGAGATCAGAAGATCATTTACTCTAAGGTTTATAACGCCTTAGCCGGATCTGCACTTCCGTTCTCAGCAAACCAACGAGCACTACTGACTCTCATCCAGAAGCACATGGATCTTTCCACCGGACGCTCAACTTATCACTCTGATTTGCAAATGATCGAGGATATTCACAGCTTGTTCGTTCTCCTAGAAAGAGATAATTTCGAAAGCACACTAGATAGACTAGTGATTTACGTAACAATTGATCATCATGCTGATCTAATTATCAAAGAGTTACGAGACTCTGTTACGGAGGAAGTAAGGCGCAACAATCTATTCTCTCACCTTGAACCAGATCGAGTCAACATTGCCACCTTTGTTACGATGCAGATATCACGTATCTTCCACGAATCCATAGATTCTAGTTTCACATTTAAAGCTGGATTTTAGGAGATATACTCAAAGACGGTGACATTAATGCTCAGATCAGGATTGCTATTCACTTCTTTTCAACTTCGTCTTTTAACAAATCTGTGCAAAGCTACAGACTCTTACTGTGGAGATCACCATTCCGAAGACTTCGAGATTCTAAAGATACAGTTTCTAACATTGTTTGAAGACCTCCAAAATGAGCATCCCATCAGAGAAACAATCACCACCAGCACTGCTTCTATGATTGACATTCATGGGTCAACCAGCAGAGCAGTGGATCATATTCTCATCGGACTTCAAGACTTATCAAGAGCCGAAACTGCGCACTACTTATCTTTCAGAAGATCTTCAAGAGAAGTACCGGACCTTCGACCACTATTGGTCTGACACTTTCTCAGGATTTACCCGCCAAGACTCACATTCCCTTGAGAAGACCAAGATTACAACCATCAGCGAGGAATGTTTGCTTTTTAAAGCATCACTACGGTCGAGCCAACGACCTTAAACAAAAGTGCTTCTCGGGAGGCAACCCGTGCAATAAAGTAGAGTAGAAGAATAAAGGATGACAAATGAGACGATCAATAAAAGATGCAAGGATTGGAAGCCAGCAGCATCTGCTAGGGGTATTTCTTTCTTTTCGCTACTAGCTCAAGATTCGAACTATGCCACATCCTAGCTTATCACTAAGTGTGGGATTCCTACCCAATTAAAACACTAGACAAATACTCCCAAATCTTCAACTAAAACTCCTAAGTGTGGGATACACTAGGAACATTGAGGACAAAGTTTGTCTAAGTGTGGGATGTTGGTATACTCTTTTTCTGCTGTATTAAAATAACCTATTACGAAGATTTCAAGTCCTTAAGCCAAATTTCAAAAATTTTTGCAAAAGAAAGCCTTTTCGAAAAAGTATTTTTGAAAACCTAAAACGTTTGCCAATAAAAATAAGGCTTAAGTAGGGTGGAAATCTTGTTAGGTTGAACCAAATCTCTAATTGAGCATTGCACGACTAAGGCATTATCGACCTAAATTGATTATGGTGAGGCACCCCAAATAAGACCAGCATTCATCTTTAATGCTTCACTATTTTCCGTTGAGAGTGCCGATGTCTGTACTCAGAATCAGAAATTGCTTTAGATCTAAATTTCCAAAGCAGCGAAACATGATTCGGTTATAATCACAAGAGCTAGCCATTTGTCAAAAATAAGCCTTCCTTACTTCCACTACTTCTACTCCACCACCACACCCACATCATCTTTACTATTACTCGAAAAATCCAGAAAACGAGATTCCTTCCGAAAACCCAATGTTATAAACCCCTCAAGTATCATGGCAAAGGTCTTGAAAAAGTTTACAGGCAAAAAGTTTCTCGAGATGAAATCTCCAAAAAAAAAAAAGAAAAAAAAGAAATATAATATATATATTTCAAGTTCTGAAAAGGAGCAGAACTAAGAGAAATGCCGAAGAAGAACTTGACCAAAAATGATTATCAAATGAAGAAAAGTTCAAAAGTGCTTCTTAAACACTTTAACACTCGTATCTATCCGAATAAAAGTCTATATAAAGCTTGCATTACCCTTTTTCTCACCCTTCAAAAACAACTTCACTACCACTCCAAAAATTCCTTCTCCATCATTGAGAAATGACCTAGAAGCTAAGATTACTACCATTCTCGCGTTAGCAGCAAGGATTTGAGTCTTTATCAAGCCTATGACGATGGGTGCAACATGACTGGCTATGAGTGAATTCATTTCTTAGATCTATGGGGAACCCTAAACACTTGTGTGATTTGAGTGACCCGTGAAAGCTAACCTATGTCATGTAACCTCCTCGCTTGCTTGCAGAGATAGTTTCAATCATAACATAGATGACTCACCTTATCTTTTGCTCTTATAATAAAGGAAACCGCTTAGGCTATTAGAAAAGAAACTCCGAAAATATTCTTAAGGAAATGAGAGTTTGCTTGAGGATAAGCAAAGTCTAAGTGTGGGATATTTGATATCGGCTAAAAAGTTACGTTTTCACCCCGGTATTAAGGCCTAAAAACAAGAAAGATTCGAAATTTGTCAGCAAAATACCCACTTCGTCGGTTAGAATTGAAGAACAAGTAATTACGAAGACGGTGCAAAAAGAATCAAGAGAATCGGAGCTAAAACGAAGATTCTAGAGCGAAAACGGTGAAAGACAAGAAATCAAGTTATGATCCAGGGAATCAGCAAGCCAACGGGCTTGCCAAACGGGCTGCCAGTATGGAAAGTGGCCTGCCAAATGCCCAGATCAAACGGCCTCGTTAAACAGCTTGCCTTAGCAAACGGGCCCTGCAAACGGCTTGCCAAACGGCTTGCCAAACGGCCTGCCAGCCGTTTGCAGGCAAATTTTGTGCTTATTTAAAGGGTCTTTGTCATTCATTCTAACACACACTTCAATTCACTTCTCTCTCTCTCTCTTTCTCTCTCTCTCTCTCTCTTGTACAATATTATTTATACTCTCAAGGCCTTCGACTCCGTGCAGGAAACCTAGTACTCGGAGAAGAACGCCGAAGATTGTATTAGGAGCGGTCTGGAGTCTTGAAGTTGTAACTTTTGTATTCAGAACTCGTTTAATATACTGGTACTTCTATCCCTTATCTCTATATAATGTCTTATATCATTATGTTCTGTGATATTGTTGCCATGATTAGCGAGTAGTTATCTTTAGTGTATGCTATGATGTAAGCAGTTATAATGCCGAAATAATGTTATGGTTTGTGTATGCTGTTGAAATGCTTTCCGATTATGCTTTAAACTCAATCGCTTCTCCAACTAATAAAACGTAGTTATTGGCTCTGTTTTCGGGAAGTCGCGAACCCCGATTCAGAGTACACTATCTGTGTCACCCCTTGGTAAGAGAAGTCTATCGGATACAACGTAAGATCGACTGAGGCATACCGGTTGTAGTAAGTCTATCGAGCTTTGGATTCCAACTGAAGACTCCTTCGTAGTGAAACATCTGACTAGACCCTTAGTACATTGTCGGTCCCAGACCATGCTAGTGTAGTCACCAAGCATATAAACTTCGTACGTGCACGCTAAAGCACATCAGTTGTTGTAAGCTGTACCTCTGCTAAGTAAGGCCATGGAACCCGGTCAGTGTTGATTAGTATACTGCACCATAACGCGGTCTCAAGCATTGTACCCCGCTTGAGGGATTCTTAGTTAATTAAGGAACTGTTTGTTTAGACACATAAAGGATTGGACCGTTAGGATAACCGAACGTGTTCATGGAAGTCAGCTTGACTTGGCCATGGTGTTCTTTATGGTTGAACTCTTTTTAAGGGCCTAACTATCTTTTAAAACCAATCATTAATGAAAGCATTGAAACAAATTAAGTCTCTCGGATATGGTAAACCATGTATTCTATTATGCTTAAGAAAGTGTAGACCATTGTGGAATGTTAATACGTCACCCAACCGAGTCGCTCAATTGGGTGAGCCGTCTAAACGTGTATGCCTGTAGTCAGACTGCACGGGCGTCGGGGGTAAGGGACGTTGCCGTCTATTTAGAATCTTCAAGCCTAACGCAGTACCCAGTGACATGTCTTATGACAGGGGCGTTTAGGACCAGTGTAATGAATACAAGGCCTCTGCCTATTCATGAGCCAGCATTCCATAATCTCGACAGAATAACTGATGAAATCATAGTATGCACTCACGTTAACCTTATCTGAATTACGAATTTTATCGCATTTACTTTATCTGTCTTATAAATTAGAAAATCCCAAAATTAAGTAACCACTACTCTTTCATAACTATCTTAGGCTTAAATATAGGTTCGATTATACTGATATCTCAAAAATACTACTCTAGGTCATACTTCCCTTACTCATACAAAGGAGTAGTACGATTTAGGCCCCGCTAAATATAAATTTAAAATAGTACCACCCCCTTGGTGGTTGACTCTGGCGCGCTGCGGCCTGACAACACCGCACAAATAAGACGAAGGGGGAGTCTAGTTTTTGGCACCGCTGCCGGGGAACTGGTATCAGGCAATACTGCTCTTTATCAAACTTATTCACAAGCATTTAGTGGAGTCTAAGAAAGACAATTATACACAGACTTGGTTGTTGGATTTTCCGAACAGTCGCCAATTATATTGTGTAATGACCCGAAAATTTCCGACCAAATTTAAACTCTAATCTCTATATGTTCTCAACACGATAAGTAAAAACCTGTAATATTGAGTCTAGAAAGTTTGAAATCTATATTCGGATAATCAGTTACCCTGTGACCATGTCTGACGATTCACGAACAACTATTTGTAAATAGATACATATATATGTGTATGAAATATTATTTAGTGTAATTGTTATAAATAAAGTTGTAAAATAATAAATTTTATTTACAAAATATCTATAAATAAAGTATATAGAATATATATATATATATATATATATATATATATATATATATATATATATATATATATATATATATATATATATATATATATAGGATTTCAAAGTTGTCTAGTAAATAACGGTAACGCTCAATTTTCATTCGATTGATAGTAAACGAGTTAAAAAGGAACTTATGTGATTTGAAAATAAAAGGTGATTTTAAAATGTGTTCTATAAATTTTAGGCTTATTAAAAATGTATTTAGGATTTTCTGTGTACCTTTATCCGCCACTGATTAACAACGGAATACGAATTTCAGCCCGTGATTTAAATAGTAAACGACGGCTAACTTAATCGCACGTTTTAAATTTTTAATTATAATTAATATTATATTATTATTTAGATTGGAATTGAGAGTCACGGATATGTACTGTTTCCTTTCATCTTTAATATGAATTATGAATGAATTAGGAATATTATTACTGTTTTCCTTTTGTTCTTTTCCTATCTAAATCTATATGTATAGGCTTATATATATCCCCACATATTTATATGAAGATATATACACTTCTACATATACAGTCACCACCTTGTCACTCCTCTAAACGGATCCGTAAACCATTACCACGAGCCACCACCATCATTAACTTATCATTAATTTGATTATATTTTTCTCGTTTCCTGTTTCTTCTTGAACCACAAACTCGCCACTTCCATCATGAACAACACACCACCACCTGAGAACACTACCCATATTACCACCTTCTTCTTCAACAATCGAACCCTTGTGAACCATAACCCACCACCTCGGCTCACCTCCAAAGCTAACAAACCATCGATATAACCTCATCACCTTAAACCCACTTCGATTACAGCTACCTTCTACTACCACTTAACCTTCTATTTTCTGTTTCTTTTCGATGAACAAGGCTGCTATTACTTGAATTCGTTTCTCCTATTCAGACGCAACCAAACCGAACACCTTTTCCTTTGTGATGTTATACGAAATTCTACCAACCTGTCCTCTTATTTTTCTGATTCAACCCAGTTCAATATCAACCCAAAACAATTTTTCTCCGATTACTATTCAACCACGACCTTTGTTTTTGTGCCTGTTACAATCATCGACGCCTCACCGACAATCTCTAATTTGTTCAAGCTTGTACCTACTGCTAGTGCTATTCGATTATTATGATAGAAGCTACCATCTTCGATCCTCCCTGCTATTCGAATACTAAACCAATCCCATAAACGAACCATATCTCTCCTCTCTCTTTTCTCTCTCTACAATTTGAGTAAAACAACCGGCCTCACTATCTTCATCAAACCTCAACATAACCGATCCCTAAACCACCGACAATTGCCACCAAGAATCACCATCTCCTTCATCTCTTCTTCTATCTCGTTTTTTTTTTCTCTATCCATCTCTTTATAACCGGAAACCGTGATTTTATGTATGATAAAGTTGATTAACATGATAATATAATAGTGGAGGATATGATGAGTAGACCTACGAGTTTCTTTCTCTTTTCTGGTTCCTGTCGACAACTTACAAGTGATCATTAAGATGTCAAATTGTAGGGACCAAGTGAGTAATAGGATCGATTATTAACTTGTGTTCCTGTTTTCTTTTCGAAACCTGCCGACAATCAATAACCCTTATAACTCATGAATTATTTGATTTTATATGGGTAAATGATAGCTTGATAATGATAGATATTAAAATAATAAAAGGAGGAAAGTGATAGCAGCCGTGGCTGCTGTGATCGAGCAAACAGACGTTTAAAACCCAAAAATCTATCGTACAATTAAATTTGGTCAGGTTAATGGACTTGGGTTGTGTAATTATTTCTTTATGATGGGCCGAAGAAGTTATGTGTGTTGGGCCATGAATGAGTGTGTGATCAATTTAAATGATGAAAGAGACACAGAAATACACGGGTTATAAACATCTAGTTCCATTTACTATCAGAAAAACGAGAGTGGTGTAGTGGTCTGAGTGTTGGACGGGTTAACATGAAGTCGAGGGTTCGAGTCCCAGCTCGGACACTTTATTTCCTTTTTAGCATTTAAAGGTAGTATTTGATAAAAGTATTATTATTATTATTATTATTATTATTATTATTATTATTATTATTATTATTATTATTATTATTATTATTATTATTATTATTATTATCATTAAATCATTAGAATCGTTAATATTATTAAAATAAGTATTATCAGTATTAATATCATTATGAATATCATTATTAGTAAAAATATTTTTATTAAAATTATTATTACTCCTATTATTATGATCATATTTTTTTTCAAAAATATTAAAATTAACATTTTTATTTTTATCATTTTTAGTATTATTATCAATATTAGAAAAAAAAATTCACTTTTATCAAAATTATTATTAGTATTATTATACACCTTTTAATTATTATTATTAGTATTATTTTACCAAATAATTATTTGTTATATAAAATATATTTAAACATATATGACTTAAATATATTAATATTTTATAAACAATATTATTTATGTATTTAATATATATATGAAATAAAAAATAGTTAATTAAGTTATTAATGAAACATATAAATTACTAAGATAACAAATACTATATAAATTCGTTTGATTACAATTATGTGTGTTAATATATATATACCTGATATAGGTTCGTGAATCCGAGGCCAACCCTACACTTGTTAAATGGTGTTATATGTATTTCTACTACGAAATACAGTATGGTGAGTATATAGTCCCCTTTTAAACTTTAAATATTTTTGGGCTGAGAATACATGCACTGTTTTTATAAATGATTTACGTTATGGACACAAGTGAATAAAAATGATATTCTGCGGATTGATGTGCTAGGTAATTTAGTTATATGTTATAATAGCATGTAAGCGCGAATCCTAAAGATAGATCTATCGGGTTTAACACCCCCATCCAGTAGGCTGCACTAGACATAAGAACTAGTGGGCGGATGTTTAGTACTTCGAGGATTATTTATACACTTGCGAGTGTACATATCCATCTTTGCGAAGATGACTTATTATATTATTGTTAAGGTTGGTTACTGAGGCCTCAACATAAGCAGAATGATTTTATACACTTGCGAGTGTATTATATTTTTATAAATGGAAATCTTGTGGTCCATAGTTATAACGCTGCTAGCATCAAACCTATATATCTCACCAACTTTATGTTGACTTTTTAAAGCATGTTTATTCTCAGGTACGAATTAAATCTTCCGCTGTGCATTAACTCATACTAATGACATTACTTGGAGTCGATCATCGCGATGGGACCAACTGTTGAAGATTCCGTCCGGGAGGATTAGTCGCGGACATCACAGTTGGTATCAGAGCGTTGGTCTTAGCGAACCAGGCCTTGCATTAGTATGTCTAACTGGTAGTTGTTAGGATACATTAGTGAGTCTGGACTTTGACCGTGTCTGCCTGTCAAAAGTTTTGCTTATCATTTCTAGTCGGAAATCATCTGCCTATCATCCTTAGGAAATTGCCTGCCTATCATTCTCAAGTCTAGACACGCTCTACTGCATTTAGTGCATCGATAGTGTATAGACGAAATTCATATCTTAGTGTATCTGATAATTCCTATCTTGGCGTATCTGTAGATTTGTCTGATATATACCGTAACATCCTTTGTAACCTACGAAATCTTTAGTATTACATATAGATATTCTATATAGTTAGAATATCATCCGATATCCAGGAATCATTTCACATTGAAGATCCTTTCCATCCAACAAATTACCCCATTGGCGATCAACCTAAAGCGCTTACCGGCGAACATGTTCGAGAAACCATTTTCTCTCCCCTTTTTCCGAGTATTTCATCACGATTACATACTATCCCATATTTCGAATCTTATTCATTCGCTCGCTTCAACCGACAATCATCCCGTAGTACTAGAAAAAGTTGACGAACTACGCGCTCGTGTGACGACTTTGGAGAACCTGGTGCGAAGGTTACGAACACCAGCAGCACCAGCAGCATAATCAACATCACCATCATCAACGTCAACGGTATCCTTATCACCCCTAAATCACAACCGTGTCGTAAATCTCATCACAACCTGTACCTCGGATATCAACATCACACGCCTCGATATTACCATCTGTATTTCGAGTATGATCTTCGTTCTACATATCGTTCTACATCTATTAATTTCGTTCTACGTATTGTTCTACCTCATTTACCTTCGTTCGACATGGCAATTATGTAATCTCTAATGTTTTAGAGATCATGTAACCAAGTGCTAACAATAAATCAAATGAGTATGATATCTTATTGACTCATTAAATCCATGATTACATCCGATGAAAATATATACGCAAGTATATTTTCATAAAGATCGTAATTAAAAATTCTTTCGTACAAACTGTTAATGATGAAAATATTTTAACGGGTGGGTAGTACCAGAGGAATATTTAGAATTCACATTAATGAGTTACACTGTACATTCTTCGAATCTGATTCAACGATCATTTACTATCCTACTTACAACTACCGATATACGTATCCGTTCACCACAGAATAACCCTTTCTATTCAAATTTCATATTTGGATTTTGACCTATCAGAATCCAACAAGTGGCATAATGAAGAAAACATTGGACGAAAATAAAAAGTGTTAGAAACAAACGAATTAATTAATTGAAATTGTGATAGGAATCCACGCTAACTGTTTCGGCTAACTGTTCCCAACTAACTGATTAACATTTAATTTATCGCAATTTACATTCTCGCAATTTTAATTTCTGCACTGTACATACTGTCGGGACACATGTACAGCAATACGTCGGATTAATTCTGAGACAACACGTTGTATAATGGGTCATGATATACATTTATTTATTTTACGCACTTTAAATAACGGGACACGTATACAAGGTTTCGACTTATCATATCGACCCATCTATATATGTATTTGGGAACAACCGTAGATACTCTATATGTGAAGGTGGGAGTTGGCTATACAGGGTTGGAGTTGATTCCAAAATATATATATGGTTTGAGTTGTGATCGACACTGAGACCGGTACACGGGTCACGATACGTATTAATTAATTCGAATATTGTATATTTAATTTATATATATGAATATATTGAACCATTTGAACAATCGGACTATTGGACTGCTAACTTTGGACAATTAAAATGAATTAAAATGTTGATTATAACATACGAAACTAAATAATTCTTCAAGTTTGCCACTTGATTTTATCCTAAACCTCATTTGTACCTCGACAATTACAATTCGCGTTCAAATCTTTCATGATTCTTGAAAACACCTCGATCGAGAAATTGAACCAGCCACACCTCGTTTATGGAAGAAAGATTCATGCATACAGTTATGCACCTGAAAAAAAAAAACTTTCAAAAACCGAAGTTATAGTTAAAACGTATCCGCGTCAAATTTCTTATCATCCATTAGCAAAAGCAACCCTACGAATCCTTTTCAAAGTAGCCAATTTTTGTCACAGCCTCACTTCGACTTCTCAGTGAGACTACTCTTATTATAATCTTGATGTATACGTTGTCCTTTCGCCGTCATTACCGAAAAACCTTTTATATTCCATGAAATCATCGCCAGATGTATCAGCAATTTGTTATCTCTTTGGCAGAAACCGCAAATAGTATCTTGAAAATCTCGCAGAACTTCTCCAGTTATACCTATAGCGTCTATCCCTAAGAATTTCATACTTTGAATGTGAAGTTTCTGAAAAACACCCTGGACTATGAAGTAGTTCTTGAAATACTGATGAAGCATCAAAAACCGTAAACGACCTTAACGGTCAAAAGTTTGATGATAAAGTACAGTGTATTGGTAAAGCTCCGAAAAAGAGAAGGTTGAGAACTGGAAAAAGGTTTGAGCAAAGTGTGAAGGAGGCCGTGAACAAATTGTGAAAAACTAAACCTGACTTCAAAGAATCAAAATGATTCAGTGCCTGCTGAAACCGTCAGTAAGAACCCTACTCTTTATTCTAAACCTTGCCCGGATGATATTCCTCATCATCATCTTATCTTGAATATCATAAGATATCTTCATATCTTCCGTTATACATATTCTCCATATTTCTGGAGATATTTTCACAACTATTCTTATCTGAGATCATGTATATCTCCGTAATATCTGCGTTACAATATAAAAGAAACTGTGTTAGTTTCTAAATTCTGAAACCTTCAAGTTTAAAATAGGAATGTTCTGAAGCAGTGTTGGGAACTGATGCATGAATTAGTATAATATAATGAAACTTGATCAACTTCATTATATTACAGTAACTCATGTTAAGTTTCTAATGAAGCATGATGATTCTCAGTACCGTCATTATGTGCCATGTTACACGGCTCTTACATTCTATCCAATCCCTAAACGTATTAAGAACATATCATCTTGATAGTTCAATCTCTTCCAGGGTATTCTGATAATTTAACAAATCAAAAATCGTGCCAATACCCTTTCTTTCCTAAAACATTAACAATGTTCATTCCAAGATCCATATGTGTGAATTCCGAACCATTACAACAGATGCTTAGTGGAAGAGGAGGAAAAGAAAAAGAATGAAGCTCCGAAATAAAATTGTAGTAAAAAATCGCAACAATTAGGAAAGAACATTAACTGTGGATGACAATGATTATAGAAGACAGAAGCAGGGACATCGAAATATAAGGGAAGATATATAACTCAACAACCACCCAGGATCTACAAACCGTGTATATCAATACGTAATGCAACGTAAAGACACGGGAGTATTAAAAACATTATAATTCCAAGGAAAGGATAAAAGAGAATAGATTCTTCTGGCAATAGATGGAAAAGAAGAATTACGGATACAAAAGTTAGAAGTATAAAAAAAATCAAAACGGGATGAAGCATTTTAAAGAATACCTTAAGGTATGAATTAGAGGAGGAAAAGTAGGAGATGTGGGATATGGAAATAAGGAAACAAAGGGGGTAGTTTTATAGTAAAATATCCGACAAAGAAATCAAAATCGATTTGCTACATTAACTCAAAGAAGATCTTGATCGCCGAAGAATCAAATCTTATTACGTAAGATTTCCTTTAATTCCATAAATTCCGGAAATCAATCCTAATCACGTCATCGGTTAAAAACAATTCCATATTTACTCATTTCACTCTTTTGTGATAGCTTCACTCGTGTGCTTCACATGATTGAATCGTTTTATCTAATATCTCTCGAAAATGATAAAACTCCATTATCACCTCATAATCGTCATAAAAACATTCCTATTGTTATTTATGACGACCTCTACCAAATTTCGGGGACGAAATTTCTTTAACGGGTAGGTACTGTAATGACCCGAAAATTTCCGACCAAATTTAAACTCTAATCTCTATATGTTCTCAACACGATAAGTAAAAACCTGTAATATTGAGTCTAGAAAGTTTGAAATCTATATTCGGATAATCAGTTACCCTGTGACCATGTCTGACGATTCACGAACAACTATTTGTAAATAGATACATATATATGTGTATGAAATATTATTTAGTGTAATTGTTATAAATAAAGTTGTAAAATAATAAATTTTATTTACAAAATATCTATAAATAAAGTATATAGAATATATATATATATATATATATATATATATATATATATATATATATATATATATATAGGATTTCAAAGTTGTCTAGTAAATAACGGTAACGCTCAATTTTCATTCGATTGATAGTAAACGAGTTAAAAAGGAACTTATGTGATTTGAAAATAAAAGGTGATCTTAAAATGTGTTCTATAAATTTTAGGCTTATTAAAAAGGTATTTAGGATTTTCTGTGTACCTTTATCCGCCACTGATTAACAACGGAATACGAATTTCAGCCCGTGATTTAAATAGTAGATGACGGGCTAACTTAATCGCATGTTTTAAATTTTTAATTATAATTAATATTATATTATTATTTAGATTGGAATTGAGAGTCACGGATATGTACTGTTTCCTTTCATCTTTAATATGAATTATGAATGAATTAGGAATATTATTACTATTTTCCTTTTGTTCTTTTCCTATCTAAATCTATATGTATAGGCTTATATATATCCCCACATATTTATATGAAGATATATACACTTCTACATATACAATCACCACCTTGTCACTCCTCTAAACGGATCCGTAAACCATTACCACGAGCCACCACCATCATTAACTTATCATTAATTTGATTATATTTTTCTCGTTTCCTGTTTCTTCTTGAACCACAAACTCGCCACTTCCATCATGAACAACACACCACCACCTGAGAACACTACCCATATTACCACCTTCTTCTTCAACAATCGAACCCTTGTGAACCATAACCCACCACCTCGGCTCACCTCCAAAGCTAACAAACCATCGATATAACCTCATCACCTTAAACCCACTTCGATTACAGCTACCTTCTACTACCACTTAACCTTCTATTTTCTGTTTCTTTTCGATGAACAAGGCTGCTATTACTTGAATTCGTTTCTCCTATTCAGACGCAACCAAACCGAACACCTTTTCCTTTGTGATGTTATACGAAATTCTACCAACCTGTCCTCTTATTTTTCTGATTCAACCCAGTTCAATATCAACCCAAAACAATTTTTCTCCGATTACTATTCAACCACGACCTTTGTTTTTGTGCCTGTTACAATCATCGACGCCTCACCGACAATCTCTAATTTGTTCAAGCTTGTACCTACTGCTAGTGCTATTCGATTATTATGATAGAAGCTACCATCTTCGATCCTCCCTGCTATTCGAATACTAAACCAATCCCATAAACGAACCATATCTCTCCTCTCTCTTTTCTCTCTCTACAATTTGAGTAAAACAACCGGCCTCACTATCTTCATCAAACCTCAACATAACCGATCCCTAAACCACCGACAATCGCCAGCAAGAATCACCATCTCCTTCATCTCTTCTTCTATCTGGTTTTTTTTTCTCTATCCATCTCTTTATAACCGGAAACCGTGATTTTATGTATGATAAAGTTGATTAACATGATAATATAATAGTGGAGGATATGATGAGTAGACCTACGTGTTTCTTTCTCTTTTCTGGTTCCTGTCGACAACTTACAAGTGATCATTAAGATGTCAAATTGTAGGGACCAAGTGAGTAATGGGATCGATTATTAACTTGTGTTCCTGTTTTCTTTTCGAAACCTACCGACAATCAATAACCCTTACAACTCATGAATTATTTGATTTTATATGGGTAAATGATAGCTTGATAATGATAGATATTAAAATAATAAAAGGAGGAAAGTGATAGCAGCCGTGGCTGCTGTGATCGAGCAAACAGACGTTTAAAACCCAAAAATCTATCGTACAATTAAATTTGGTCAGGTTAATGGACTTGGGTTGTGTAATTATTTCTTTATGATGGGCCGAAGAAGTTATGTGTGTTGGGCCGTGAATGAGTGTGTGATCAATTTAAATGATGAAAGAGACACAGAAATACACGGGTTATAAACATCTAGTTCCATTTACTATCAGAAAAACGAGAGTGGTGTAGTGGTCTGAGTGTTGGACGTGTTAACATGAAGTCGAGGGTTCGAGTCCCAGCTCGGACACTTTATTTCCTTTTTAGCATTTAAAGGTAGTATTTGATAAAAGTATTATTATTATTATTATTATTATTATTATTATTATTATTATTATTATTATTATTATTATTATTATTATTATTATTATTATTATTATTATTATTATTATTATTATTATTATTATCATTAAATCATTAGAATCGTTAATATTATTAAAATAAGTATTATCAGTATTAATATCATTATGAATATCATTATTAGTAAAAATATTTTTATTAAAATTATTATTACTCCTATTATTATGATCATATTTTTTTTCAAAAATATTAAAATTAACATTTTTATTTTTATCATTTTTAGTATTATTATCAATATTAGAAAAAAAAATTCACTTTTATCAAAATTATTATTAGTATTATTATACACCTTTTAATTATTATTATTAGTATTATTTTACCAAATAATTATTTGTTATATAAAATATATTTAAACATATATGACTTAAATATATTAATATTTTATAAACAATATTATTTATGTATTTAATATATATATGAAATAAAAAATAGTTAATTAAGTTATTAATGAAACATATAAATTACTAAGATAACAAATACTATATAAATTCGTTTGATTACAATTATGTGTGTTAATATATATATACCTGATATAGGTTCGTGAATCCGAGGCCAACCCTACACTTGTTAAATGGTGTTATATGTATTTCTACTACGAAATACAGTATGGTGAGTATATAGTCCCCTTTTAAACTTTAAATATTTTTGGGCTGAGAATACATGCACTGTTTTTATAAATGATTTACGTTATGGACACAAGTGAATAAAAATGATATTCTCCGGATTGATGTGCTAGGTAATTTAGTTATATGTTATAATAGCATGTAAGCGCGAATCCTAAAGATAGATCTATCGGGTTTAACACCCCCATCCAGTAGGCTGCACTAGACATAAGAACTAGTGGGCGGATGTTTAGTACTTCGAGGATTATTTATACACTTGCGAGTGTACATATCCATCTTTGCGAAGATGACTTATTATATTATTGTTAAGGTTGGTTACTGAGGCCTCAACATAAGCAGAATGATTTTATACACTTGCGAGTGTATTATATTTTTATAAATGGAAATCTTGTGGTCCATAGTTATAACGCTGCTAGCATCAAACCTATATATCTCACCAACTTTATGTTGACTTTTTAAAGCATGTTTATTCTCAGGTACGAATTAAATCTTCCGCTGTGCATTAACTCATACTAATGACATTACTTGGAGTCGATCATCGCGATGGGACCAACTGTTGAAGATTCCGTCCGGGAGGATTAGTCGCGGACATCACATATTGGGACCAAAAGGATTCTGCATCTCCGTAGTCGGCCTGGCCACTTGGTTTGTTGAATAGTTCGTGCGGAGCTCTGTTATCGAAATACCAAGGAATCAGTAGCCAGAACCAAAAACATATTCAACCATAGGATAGTTAATTACCTTAGACTAAGATTACCTTAAATTAGATTACCTTAGACAAAGACTACCTTAGACTAGACTACCTTAGAATAGTTTAGCTTACCTTAGATTACTTTAGAAATTTAGTTTATTTACTAAAAATTAAAAACAAAAAGGCATACCCAGTGTATGACCCAAACCCGATCTAGACCGGGGCTGTTGTTATTCGTACCTGATCCAGACGCAATAATCTCTAAAGCACGCAAGAAAGCACGAATCAAAAATAGAATGGCGTTACGCGTTACTTTAGCAGAAAATACCAAACCCTCGATTGAAGGTCGAGGAGGACCGATCAGATTTCCAGAGATTCAAGGACACTCGTTCGAGTTAAAACATCACATCATCCAGCTCATCCAGAATAGCTGTCAGTTTTATGGATTACCGAATGATGATCCTAATTCTCACCTTGATAAATTCATATCTCTTTCGAACTCCTACAAACTGCCATGGATAGGACAAGATATAGTCCGGCTATACTTGTTTCCCTATTCTCTCACTCATCATGCTCAAACCTGGTTCGAAGGACTGGAAAGAGATTCCATCACGTCATGGACGGAGATGGCTACTAAATTCCTAACCAAATATTTTCCTCCATCTAAACAAACCAAACTAAAGAATGACATCATTAACTTCAAACAAAGTTATGATGAATCTCTTTACACTGCATGGGAGCGATTCAAAACCCTACTGAAGAAATGGCCTAATCACCAGATAGAACGGTTAGCCCAAATCTGTACCTTCTACAATGGTCTTACGGTAAATCATAGGACGACGATCGATGCAGCAGCTCAAGGGAATCTGATGAACCAAGCCGCAGACGAAGCATGGGAATTGCTCGAGAACATGACCATGCATCATCATGACTTGAACAGTGGTGAAACAAATTCATCATCTGCTCAACTCTCTGCACTTAACAATCAAACAGAGGCCATCAAATCCCTCACAGATAAGATGCAATCTCTTTCTAAACAACTCGGAGAATTGAAGACGCAGCTACAGCTGGTCAACCAAGCTCAGGCTTGTGTTAATTGTACCAACCCGTAACCTACTGAAGAATATCAAATTGGGTACGAAAACCCTGACGGTTTAGTCTGTTACGTTCAATACCCAGCTCGTCCACCAAATCCTGGATTCAATCAACAACATAGGATTAATCAGTTTCAATGAAGCAATCAACCTTTTTGCTATCGCTATCCACCTTATCCAGCCCAGCAATCTCAATTGACCTACGATCAACCACTTCCACTCACTGGTTCACCAGTCGAGGAAAATTCCCCTACCACCCAGATTACAAAAGTAACTAACCCCACTCTCGGAGCTGATGATCAGTTGACTCAGTTCATTCAAGGACAACAACAGCTAAATCAGAGAACTGCAGCCAGGCAAGATCAGACGAAGATTCTAATAAGAAATCAATTGGCTCTACTCAAAAGTTTGGAGACGCAGCTCGGACAGTTATCACAACGCCTTGAAACCCGACCGCAGGGAAGGTTACCAAGTAATACTATCCAAAATCCCCATACAGAAGAAGCAACGCAAATGGATTCCGTAATCCCAGAGGAAGAACCACGGAGAAGGTCAGCTAGGCTCAAGAACAAATCGATATACACTCAGAAGCTGACCCCTGAAACTCCAGTTCGTGTACCCTATCCTGGAAGGCTACAGGAAGAACCATCCAAGCTTGATTCCTTCAAATTTGATGGAAGATTCCTGGACACTATGTCCAAAGTCCCCAACCAGAAGAGATACATCCGAAGGCTTCTCTCTACAAAGGAAAGGATACCAGATTCTAACAAAATTCCATTGAGTGAAGAATGCTCTGCATTACTCAGGAACTCTCTACTACCAAAGCTAGGAGATACGGGCCGATTCATTTTCCCGTGTTCAATCTACCAATCTGGAACCATTCATACGCTAGCAGATTTAGGAGAAAGTATCAACCTAATCCCTTACTCTCTCTACAAGAGATTAGAGTTAGGAGACTTGTCACCAACTAAAATGACAATTCAACTTGCCGATCACACAATTCGATATCCTAAGGGCATAGTTGAGAACGTCTTGGTGAAAGTCGACAAATTCTTGTATCCTACGGATTTCGTAGTAATGGATATTAAGGAAAACCTACACACACCAGTAATGTTAGGAAGACCTTTCTTGAATACGACTAGGACTGTCATTGATGTGTACAATCAAACCTTGATCTTACGATCACATGGGGAGAGCGTCACCTTCAAAATTGACCGACCAACCGATCTTTCTGGACAGGCAGAGATGTTTGCTATTTCCACCAGACGGGTCAATTCCGATGACGAGTCTTCACCACCAACTGATGATATCGAGATGGGTGTCGAATCACAGTCTGTAGACGACCCAGAAATGGAAGAAGAGGATCCCAGCGAAGAAATAGAGGAAGAGGAGGAATCTGAAGAGGAAGAGAAAATGGAAGACGTAAAAGAAACTGTGACAATACCCGCTCTAAGCACTAAGCGTCATGAAGAATTAATGAGGCTTGAGACGGAAGATCACAGTTTAATCATTCGCTTCAAGAAGAAAACCGATAAGGCTGAGGTTAAGGATATAGAAATTGATCCTGGAAGTATCAAAGTGGAGAATCAGAATACTGAAGAAACCTCAAAAGAACAATATACCGATGATGACGAGGAAGTGCAACATGAAGACATTCTGAATAACTCACACTCTCCAACCGAACCAGATCAAGGGGAGGCGGACTCTTCTTCAGATCGAATTCCGGTCATATCTTCACACGCAGACATGATAACCTTCATCAATGATACCGATGAATTTGAAGATTTTCTCGAAGCCATCCGTAAATCAACAATTGATTTTTCACTACGCTTAACAGAAAGAATTATGGCCATCCGAGAAGAACACAACCTCTATCTCCAAAGAGAAGGCAATGATGTTGAAATCCTAGAAGAACACATTCAAGACTTTATCAATTCTCTTCACGATCATATCTACCAAGAAGAAAGGCAACAAGAGCACAATTTAGTGGTTCGCACTATTCTTGAGACAAGATTCTGTCGAGATCAGAAGATCATTTACTCTAAGGTTTATAACGCCTTTGCCGGATCTGCACTTTCGTTCTCAGCAAACCAACGAGCACTACCAACTCTCATCCGGAAGCACATGGATCTTTCCACCGGACGCCCAACTTATCACTCTGATTTGCAAATGATCGAGGATATTCACAGCTTTTTTGCTCTCCTAGAAAGAGATAATTTCGAAAGCACACCAGACAGACTAGTGATTTACGTAACAATTGATCACCATGCTGATCTAATTATCAAAGAGTTACGAGATGCTGTTACGGAGGAAGTAAGGCGAAACAATCCATTCTCTCACCTTGAACCAGATCAAGTCAACATTGCCACCTATGTTACGAAGCAGATATCACGTATCTTTCACGAATCCACAGATCCTAGTTTCACATTTAAAGCTGGATGTCGGGAGATATACTCAAAGACGGTGACATTAATGCTCGGATTAGGATTTCTATTCACATCTTTTCAACTTCGTCTTTTAACAAATCTGTGCAAATCTACAGACTCTTACTGTGGAGATCACCATTCCGAAGACTTCGAGATTCTAAAGATACAGTTTCTAACATTGTTTGAAGACCTCCGAAATGAGCATCCCATCAGAGAAACAATCACCACCAGCACTGCTTCTATGATTGACATTCATGGGTCAACCAGTAGAGCAGTGGATCATATTCTCATCAGACTTCAAGACTTATCAAGAGCCGAAACTGCGCACTACTTATCTTTCAGAAGATCTTCAAGAGAAGTACCGGACCTTCTACCACTATTGGTCCGACACTTTCTCAGGATTTACCCGCCAAGACTCACATTCCCTTGAGAAGACCAAGATTACAACCATCAGTGAGCCAATGACCTTAAACAAAAGCGCTTCTCGGGAGGAAACCCGTGCAATAAAGTAGAGTAGAAGAATAAAGGATGACAAATGAGCCAATCAATAAAAGACGCAAGGATTGGAAGCCAGCCGCATCTGCTAGGGGTATTTCTTTCTTTTCGCTACTAGCTCAAGATTCAAACTATGCCACATCCTAGCTTATCACTAAGTGTGAGATTCCTACCCAATTAAAACACTAGACAAATATTCTCAAATCTTCAACTAAAACTCCTAAGTGTGGGATACACTAGGAACATTGAGGACAATGTTCGTCTAAGTGTGGGATGTTGGTATACTCTTTTTATGCTGAATTAAAATAACCCATTACGAAGATTCCAAGTCCTTAAGCCAAATTTCAAAAATTTTTGCAAAAGAAAGCCTTTTCGAAAAAGTATTTTTGAAAACCTAAAATGTTTGCCAATAAAAATATGGCTTAAGTAGGGTGGAAATCTTGTTAGGTTGAACCAAATCTCTAATAGAGTGTTGCATG
This sequence comes from Rutidosis leptorrhynchoides, assembly GCF_046630445.1. Taxonomy (NCBI): domain Eukaryota; kingdom Viridiplantae; phylum Streptophyta; class Magnoliopsida; order Asterales; family Asteraceae; genus Rutidosis; species Rutidosis leptorrhynchoides. The sequence goes on from NC_092336.1 coordinate 193,399,409, forward strand.
ACTAAGGCATTATCGACCTAAATTGATTATGGTGAGGCACCCCAAATAAGACCAGCATTCATCTTTAATGCTTCACTATTTTTCGTTGAGAGTGCCAATGTCTGTACTCAGAATCAGAACTTGCTTTAGATCTACATTTCCAAATCAGCGAAACGTGATTCGGTTATAATCAGAAGAGCTAGCCATTTGTCAAAAATAAGCCTTCCGCACTTCCACTACTTCTACTCCACCACCACACCCACATCATCTTTACTATTACTCGAAAAATCCAGAAAATGAGATTCCTTCCAAAAACCCGATGTTATAAACCCCTCAAGTATCATGGCAAAGGTCTTGAAAAAGTTTACAAGCAAAAAGTTTCTCGAGATGAAGTCTCCAAAAAAAAGAAAAAAAAAAGAAATATAATATATATATTTCAATTTCTGAAAAGGAGTAGAACTTAATAAGAGAAATGCCGAAGAAGAACTTGACCAAAAATGATTATCAAATGAAGAAAAGTTCAAAAGTGCTTCTCAAACACTTCAGCACTCGTATCTATCTGAATAAAAGTCTGTATAAAGCTTCCATTACCCTTTTTCTCACCCTTCAAAAACAACTTCACTACCACTCCAACAATTCCTTCTCCATCATTGACTAATGACCTAGAAGCTAAGATTACTACCGTTCTCGCATTAGCAGCAAGGATTTGAGTCTTTATCAAGCCTATGATGATGGGTGCAGCATGACTGACTATGAGTGAATTCATTTCTTAGATCTATGGGGAACCCTAAACACTTGTGTGATTTGAGTGACCCGTGAAAGCTAGCCTATCTCATGTAACCTCCTCGCATGCTTGCAGAGATAGTTTCAATCATAAAATAGATGACACACCTTATCTTTTGTTCTTATAATAAAAGCAAACCGCTTAGGCTATTAGAAAAGAAACTCCGAAAAGATTCTTAAGGAAATGAGAGTTTGCTTGAGGACAAGCAAAGTCTAAGTGTGAGATATTTGATATCGGCTAAAAAGTCACGTTTTCACCCCGGTATTAAGGCCCAAAAACAAGAAAGATTCGAACTTTTTTGGCAAAATACCCACTTCATCGGTTAGAATTGAAGAACAAGTAATTACGAAGACGGTGCAAAAAGAATCAAGAGAATCGGAGCTAAAACGAAGATTCTAGAGCGAAAACGGTGAAAGACAAGAAATCAAGTTACGATCCAGGGAATCAGCAAGCCAAACGGCTTGCCAAACGGGTTGCCAAATGGCCTGCCAGTATGGTAAATGGCCTGCCAAATACCAGATCAAACGGCCTCGTTAAACGGCTTGCCAAACGGCTTGCCAAACGGCTTGCCAAACGGTCTGCCAGCCGTTTGCAGGCAAATTTTGTGCTTATTTAAAGGGTGTTTGTCATTCATTCCAACACACACTTCAATTCACTTCTCTCTCTCTCTCTTGTACAATATTATTTATACTCTCAAGGCCTTCGACTCCGTGCAGGAAACCTAGTACTCGGAGAAGAATGCCGAAGATTGTATTAGGAGTGGTCTGGAGTCTTGAAGTTGTCACTTTTGTATTCAGAACTCGTTTAATCTACTGGTACTTCTATCCCTTATCTCTATATAATGTCTTCTATCATTATGTTCTGTGATATTGTTGCCATGATTAGTGAGTAGTTATCTTTAGTGTATGCTATGATGTAAGCAGTTATAATGCCGAAATAATGTTATGGTTTGTGTATGCTGTTGAAATGATTTCCGATTATGCTTTAAACTCAATCGCTTTTCCAACTAATAGAACGTAGTTATTGGCTCTGTTATTGGGAAGTCACGAACCCCAATTCAGAGTACACTATCTGTGTCACCCCTTGGTAAGAGAAGTCTATTGGATACAACGTAAGATCGACTGAGGCACACCGATTGTAGTAAGTCTATCGAGCTTTGGATTCTGACTGAGGTCTCTTTCGTAGTGAAACATCTGACTAGACCCTTAGTACATTGTCGGTCCCAGACCATGCTAGTGTAGTCACCAAGCATATAAACTTCGTACGTGCACACTGAAGCACAGCGGTTGTTGTAAGCTGTACCTCTGCTAAGTAAGGCCATGGAACCCGGTCAGTGTTGATTAGTACACTACACTATAACGCGGTCTCAAGCATTGCACCCCGCTTGAGGGATTCTTAGTTAATTAAGGAACTGTTTGTTTAGACACATAAAGGATTGGGCCGTTAGGATAACTGAACGTGTTCATGGAAGTCAGCTTGACTTGGCCATGGTGTTCTTTATGGTTGAACTCTTTTTAAGGGCCTAACTATCTTTTAAAACCAATCATTAATTAAAGCATTGAAACACATCACGTCTCTCGGATATGGTAAACCATGTATTCTATTATGCTTAAGAAAGTTTAGACCATTGTGGAATGTTAATACGTTACCCAACTGAGTCGCTCAATTGGATGAGCCGTCTGAACGTGTATGCCTGTAGACAGACTGCACGGGCATCGGGGGTGAGGGACGTTGCTGTCTATTCAGAATCTTCAAGCCTAACGCAGTACCCAGTGACATGTCTTAAGTCTTATGACAGGGGCGTTTAGGACCAGTGTAATGAATACAAGACCTCTGCCTATTCATGAGCCAGCATTCCATAATCTCGGCAGAATAACTGATGAAATCATAGTATGCACTCACGTTAACCTTATCTGAATTACGAATTTTATCGCATTTACTTTATCTGTCTTATAAATTAGAAATCCCAAAATTAAGTAACCACTACTCCTTCATAACTATCTTAGGCTTAAATATAGGTTCGATTCTACTGATATCTCAAAAATACGACTCTAGGTCATACTTCCCTTACTCATACTAAGGAGTAGTACGATTTAGGAACCGCTAAATATAAATTTAAAACAGTACCACCCCCTTGGTGGTTGACTCTGGCGCGCTGCGGCCCGACGACACCGCACAAATAAAACCGTCCGTTTTGGCCATATCAGTAACCCTCACACCTTAACAGAAAATGGTAAATGATTGAAGCAGATTGAGTGTTATGATCCAGGATCAACACCAATGCTCTGATACCATGTTATAATAAGAATTTGATCTTTGTATTGAATTGAACAAGTTTGATACAGATTGTATTGAGTTCTAGATACATTTTTGAGTGTATTTATACACCAAACTTACAATAGCTATATCTATTTTAAGGGATGGCTCCATAATGCTTTTGGAACCCCCTTTTTACAAATAAGGAAATGCAGTCTGATTTGCCAGGTTGAATCCGTTGAGTTGTCTGCTTGTTGTGATCATGTGACCCTTGTGGCTAAATGGGAAAGGATGAAAGCACCTTTCTGATCCCAAAGGTCAAATTACCTTAAATGGAAATTTGACTTTGTGCCATTTTGATGTTGCTGTTTATCAAATAACATCTTCAAAAAATGCTACCTCCTAAAAAAGTGGTTGCTATGTTTACCTGCTCTTACAAAAGTCAAGGAATGCGACCTTACTGCAAGTTGCAACCAGACTGCAACGACGCGATAGAGTGCAAGCAATAGTTGGATAAGAAATACCACTTGAAGTAAAGTTTTGAGCATTTTGGGAGGCTAAACAAAAGTTCCTATTCTACGCATCTTCAATGTATGCGTTGTAGTTATTTATAAGAAAATGTGCTTTTCTTTCGTTAGTCTTGTCCATTTGTAGTTGTGTTTCCGTTTACAACAGCAATACATAAACCTTCGACAATGCGATATAAGAACGTAAGACGTAAACGATTTAACAACAAAAAGTTACTTAGTGATGATCTGACTTCTCATCCCGTTAGGAATTTGGGACCTAACAAGATAGGTGATTTAAACCAATCACCAAACTCACGAACGAAAACGAATAATTTAAGCATAAGAACAATAAATAAAAGCACAAAACGACACAAGGATTTAACATGGTTATATCCCAACTCCAAACACGAAGAAGGTTTAGTCCACGGGCTTAAACCAGCGAATTTTTTTATTTTTTATTTCGTGCACACTTTTACAGGTTACATGAGGTTATATTTATAGGGGAAAATAACAAGGAAGCAACTTGTTGGACAAGCCATAATGTTCCAGGCCGGCCGAAACCTCACCATTGGTGACATTATGTCACCAAATGTGACATCCTTTTCCATCAACTAAAAAATGCTCGACATATTATGTCTCGTTTTGGTGCATCATGTCACCAATGGTGACAATATGTCACCAAATGTGACATCTTTGCTGGTCCCACTTTTTCTTTGTTCTAATTCTTCACCACACTTAACAATCTTACACTTGAAGACTTTGAACAAACTCCACATCGATCTTCAAAAGAAAATCCATCACACATGTAAACCCTGTTTAAATAACCCATAATAACTCTAGACTAGCCGATTACCAACTCTTCTTGATACAGCTAGATAAAGTACCCGAATCACGCCGCATTTCACTCGTTAACCTACGAGCAAATGAAGTCTTTCAATACCAAAAATACCACTGATTGATAATCTAATCTCTTAGTTACTAGCTTTAACCATCTCGGTTTCTACGCCACCATCTTCTAATACGAAGATCATCTTCTTACACTAGAAGACCAATTTGAAGTGAGCGAGACTTCAATCAAAGGATTCTTTCATGAGACAACACCGCCTCACACATCGATCTTGTAGTGACCCGAACTTTTCCATGTTTATATATATTAAATGAAATTGATATTTACATGATTAAGTGTTTCCAACATGTTAAGCAATCACACTTGTTAAGACTTGATTAACTGAAATAGGTTTCATATAGACAATTGACCACCCAAGTTGACCGGTGATTCACGAACGTTAAAACTTGTAAAAAAAAACTATATGATGTCATATATATGGATATATATATATATATATATATATATATATATATATATATATATATATATATATATATATATATATATTTAACATGATATTATGATAAGTAAAAATATCGTTAAGTATATTAAGAATGAACTACATATGTAAAAACAAGACTACTAACCTAATGATTTCGAAACGAGGCATATATGTAACGATTATCGTTGTAACGACATTTAATTGTATATATATCATATTAAAATATATTAATACATCATAATATCATGATAATGTAATAATTTAACATCTCTTTAGATATAATAAACAATGGGTTAACAACATTTAACATGATCGTTAACCTAAAGGTTTCAAAACAACACTTACATGTAACGACTAACGATGACTTAACGACTCAGTTAAAATGTATATACATGTAGTGTTTTAATATGTATTCATACACTTTTGAAAGACTTCAAGACACTTATCAAAGTACTTTTACTTAACAAAAATGCTTACAATTACATCCTCATTCATTTTAATCAACAATTCTACTCGTATGCACTCGTATTCGTACTCTTACAATACACAGCTTTTAGATGTATGTACTATTGGTATATACACTCCAATGATCAGCTCTTAGCAGCCCATGTGAGTCACCTAACACATGTGGGAACCATCATTTGGCAACTAGCATGAAATATCTCATAAAATTACAGAAATATTAGTAATCATTCATGACTTATTTACATGTAAACAAAATTACACATCCTTTATATCTAATCCATATACCAATGGCCAAAAATACCTACAAACACTTTCATTCTTCAATTTTCTTCATCTAATTGATCTCTCTCAAGTTCTATCTTCAAGTTCTAAGTGTTCTTCATAAATTCTATAGGTTCTAGTTTCATAAAATCAAGAATACTTCCAAGTTTGCTAGCTTACTTCCAATCTTGTAAAGTGATCATCCAACCTCAAGAAATCTTTCTTATTTACAGTAAGATATATTTCTAATATAAGGTAATACTTATACTCAAAATTTGATTCAATTTTTATAACTATAACAATCTTATTTCGAGTGGAAATCTTACTTGAACTTGTGTTCGTGTCATGATTCTGCTTCAAGAACTTTCAAGCCATCCAAGGATCCTTTGAAGCTAGATCTATTTTTCTCATTTCCAGTAGGTTTATCCACAAAACCTGAGGTAGTAATGATATTCATAACATCATTCGATTCATATATATAAAACTACCTTATTCGAAGGTTTAAACTTGAAATTACTAGAACATAGTTTAGTTAATTCAAAACTTGTTCGCAAACAAAAGTTAATCCTTCTAACTTGACTTTTAAAATCAACTAAACACATGTTCTATATCTATATGATATGCTAACTTAATGATTTAAAACCTGGAAAAACGAAAAACACCGTAAAACCGGACATATGCCGTCGTAGTAACACCGCGGACTGTTTTGGGTTAGTTAATTAAAAACTATGATAAACTTTTATTTAAAAGTTGATCTTCTAGGAAAATGATATTTCTTATGAACATGAAACTATATCCAAAAATCATGGTTAAACTCAAAGTGGAAGTATGTTTTCCAAAATGGTCATCTAGACGTCGTTCTTTCGACTGAAATGACTACCTTTACAAAAATGAATTTTAACCCGTATTTATGACTATAAATCTATACTTTTTCTATTTAGATTCATAAAGTAGAGTTCAATATGAAACCATAGCAATTTGATTCACTCAAAACGGATTTAAAAAGAAGAAGTTATGGGTAAAACGAGATTGGATATTTTTTTTATTGTTGTAGCTACGGGAAATATTGTAACAATTCTATACAAACCATATCTTAGCTAACTTATATTGTATTATACATGTATCATAATATATTATGTAATCTTGGGATACCATAGACACGTATGCAAATGTTTTGACATATCATATCGACCCATGTATATATATTATGTGGAAAAACCATAGACACTCTATATGCAGTAATGTTGGAGTTAGCTATACAGGGTTGAGGTTGATTCCAATAATATATATACTTTGAATTGTGATCTAGCCTGAGACGTGTATACACTGGGTCGTGGATTGATCCAAGATAATATATATCGATTTATTTCTGTACATCTAACTATGGACAACTAGTTGTAGGTTACTAACGAGGACAACTGACTTAATAAACTTAAAACATTAAAACGTATTAAAATGTTGTAAATATATTTTGAACATACTTTGATATATATGTACATATTTGTTATAGGTTCGTGAATTGACTAGTGGCCAAGTCTTACTTCCCGACGAAGTAAAAATCTGTGAAAGTGAGTTATAGTCCCACTTTTAAAATCTAATATTTTGGGATGAGAATACATGCAAATTTTATAAATGTTTTATGAAATAGACACGAGTAAATGAAACTACATTATATGGGTGAATGATCGAAGCCGAATATGCCCCTTTTTAGCTTGGTAGCCTAAGAATTTGGGAACAGACCCCCAAATTGACGCGAATCCTAAAGATAGATCTATCGGGCCCAACAAGCCCCATTCTGGAATTTGGAATGCTTTAGTACTTCGATTTTATCATGTACGATGGGTGTCCCGGAATGATGGGGATATTCTATATGCATCTTGTTAATGTCGGTTACCAGGTGTTCACCATATGAATGAATTTTATCTCTATGTATGGGATGTATATTGAAATATGAAATCTTGTGGTCTATTTTTATGATTTGATAATATATAGGTTAAACCTATAACTTTCCAACATTTATTTATTAATATTTATTATTAATGTTTGCGTTTTAATAAATGTATTTATGTACATTTACTTGTTACCATACTTGACTATACATGGCCCGACTCGTCTTTGTGACACACGTACTCTTCACGAATAATATTTTAAATATTATTTACATTCATGATTAATTATTATTAATCATTTTAATTAACCAAGGTTAGTAGTTAATGACTTGGGCTTTATTTGACTAATTGTTACTTACTTGCTTAAGACTTGGGCTTTTGTAATTGGATACATGTTAATGGACTTGGAAGCCCACCCTACTTCTCTTGATGGACTACTAGGAGCCCATATTATGCTAATTACTAGTTAATAATAAACTTGGAATAATTAACTTAGGTGGAAGACAAATTACTTACAAGCATGCTAGTAACCTTTCCCCCATATATTTAACTTTTACCATTCAACACTAACACCACACCCCAATACAAGAATATAGCATGTTGACCACCCCCATTGGGTGGCCAAAACCGTCGGCCAAGGGGAGCCTTGGGAGGGGGTTTTGTTTTAAATTTTGACTACATATTCTCTAGTATCATCTCACTTTTACTTACACATACTTGAACACTTTCATTTGCTCTCATTTTTCTCTCTACTTGGTAAGTAACAAGGCTTATTTCCTCTTTTTTTTCTCTCTTAAAAACCGCCACCATCATCATTCTTTTACTTGTTCTTGTTGTTGTTTAATTACTTGTTCTTGTTGTTGATTACTTTCTTGTAGTTATTTGTTGTTTTTAAGAATCAAACTTCCTAGTTTGTTCTTCATATTATCTTGTTATTTCAAGAACAAGCAAGAATCTAAACTTTCTATTTTATGGTTCTACAATTAATGTTTTAAAGATTTAAAGCTCATGAGTTCTAAAAATCATACATGCATTCATGTTGGTGAACTTAAGGTTTACTTTCTTAAGGATCAAAGCCTTGGCTTGAATCTTTAAAGTATGAATAACCACGAACTTATTACTTGTAAATTTAGTTTATTTCTTCATTTCATACACTTTTAAATTTCGTGATTCTTGTTATAATGGTCAAAGTGTTACTAGTTAACCTTGATCTCATTTATCTTGAACTAAAGTTAACTTTACAAGTTCAAGAACATGCAAATGAAACTTTTTAAATTATAACTTTGTACACTTATGTTTGATCTAGACTTTTGGGTCTAGGATCTTCAAGATCTAACTAAGAACTATGTTCTACAACTTAAGATCTTGATTTTATAAGTTTACTCTCAAGTTTGTAGCTTAATATTACTTTTATAATCCATGCATGTGTTGAATCTATGATCTTGATACAACTTTGGTTCATCAAACTTCATACAAATCTTAAGTGGGTTGTGCTTCATATCATAGACTTACACTAGTGTTATGATGGTCAAACCTTGGTTGATATGATGCAAAAACATCAACGAGTTGTACACTTGAAGTTATATGCATCAAGGATGAGAACCGTGATGAGCATCAAGCACCAAGAACCCACCGGAACACTTAACCTACTGTTTTTAGGGTCTGATCAAAATACCTGGGCTACTGTAAAGTTGGTTTTCAGTTAGCTCTGTTCGAGTAGATGATTTTTCGTTTAAGACTCGTCTTAATCCGAGTTATGGTTTAGGATCTATGGCCCTTCGAGTGTCACTATGTCCTTTTAATGTTGTGCTGAAAATTCTGACCTACTAGAACTTAAACAATCACCACAGTCAAACGAAGACGAGTTTGGTTTTGGAAGTTGGTCAGTACCTAGGGGACTCCTATACGGAGCCATGGCCACTGGTCTCACCTCATTTCAGTTTGTATAGAGGCTGTGGCGACTAAACGAATTCAGCCTTTGTTTTAAACCCTAATCTTGACTTAAAACTTACTTTACCCTTTCGACTTAATAATGAATGATGATGATACTTAAGACCTAATTTTCATACATTTACACTTTTGGGAACAACCTACTGACTTAGTACCTTTTTACCTAGGTTGAGGACTTTCGAACCAACAACTTTGCTTACTATACCGCGTAACGACTTTTACTACTTTATCATTGTGAGTTATAACATCCCTTTTTTACTTTAACTATTTTGGGACTGAGAATGCATGCGTGTTTTACGTTTTACATACTAGGCATGAGTACTTAAACTTTATATATGTGTGGGTTATACAACGGCATAAACATTCCCTTTAGCTCGGTAACGTTTAGTCATTGGTTTTTGAACCGGTGAACGCGAATCTTAGATATGGATCCATAGGGTTTGACATCCCCACTCGGGCTAGTAGTGCTAGCATTTAACGGGTGTTTAATACTTCGTAAACATACACACTCGCCAAGTGTACTTTCAGGGGGTTATATACGTTAAGTTAGTTACCAAGTGCCCACGGTTAAACATATACTTTATCATACTATTTTGAAACGCTTGTTGAAGCTCTGAAATATCGTGACCTACATTACTTTACTGTTATACTTAAACTATAGCTCACCAACCTTTGTGTTGACATTTTTAAGCATGTTTTTCTCAGGTGCTTAAGGTTAGCCGCTTCCGCTATTGTACTAGTCTTGCTGTAGACACCCGCTGCTTTAGAGATGTCACCGCATGAACGTTTATCTTGCATTCATAAACATTATTACTTTTGAAACTATGATTTGTAACGACCTATGGGTCACATACTATTATCCTTGCTTCTATTCATTGAAGCATACTTTTGATGTAAAACATTCGACGTTAGTTATGACGTCACCTTTTATCATGAATGCAACTGGTTTTGAAATAGCATATAGTGTTTGAACTTGTAATGATTCTGTTGTTGATGGTCCGTACATGATGATTTAGTACGGGACGTCACAAATATAATTTGGGAAGATTCACAAATTCCCGAAGAGGAATCGGAAGAAGATGAACCGGAAGAAGAGGAACCGAAAGAAGAGGAATCAGAAGAGGAGGAACCGAAAGAGGAGGAACCGGAAGAAGAAGAGGTTCCGGAGGAAGAAATATTGATACCTACAGTAAATCAATTAAATAAAAGAAAATCATCAATCAACGGACCAAAGTTAAAAATGGTCAATGGTGTATCCGCCGAGGAAGCAAAATATTGGGAAGATTACTAATTTTCTGATGAATCAGATCCTGATGAGGATTCCGATGATGTTATAGAAATTACCTCGACCCAATTTAATATGGCAAAAGAAAATAAAAAGGGAAAATGTATAAAAATAGAGAAACCTGATTCCAACCCCGATGAACTTTATATGTATCGGCAACGTCCGTATTTCCTAAATTGTAACAATAACCCGGGAACCTCTAAACCACCAGGTTTTTCTAAACCATTGTGGAAGACGATGGCTCGTAATAGAGGAACATCATATATCCCTTGAAAATTAGGAAAATAAACCAAGTCCGAAGAAGAAGAAACCAGTGATTCAGATTAGAGAGTTGTAATCATGTTGTGTATTATATGTATTGTAGTGTGCTTGTACTTTTATGTTCTATGTAAAAATTGCTTGTATTTTTGTTAATTATCATTTACGAATCTAATCCTTGTCTATTTTACAGTATAAAAACACAAAATGGACGTTAAGGATAGACAACCAAAAATTTTAGAAGACCTACCATTAGATATGATTGATGAAATCTTGTCTAGAGTCGAGCAGAATTCATCAGCACAATTAGTTACGGCAAAATTAGTTTGTCAAACGTTTGAAAGACATTCCAGGCATGCCTTAGTATATAAAAGGCTTTCCTTTGAAAGATGGGGTATATCACATTGGGGAGACTTTAAGTTATGCCAAGTTTTCTTTAAGGCATTTAGTGCGGAAAACCCAGATGTAATTTTACGCTACGGGTTACGAACCTTTTTTGACTCAACAAATCCCAACATAGGACTCTGTTCTTTAGAAAGAGCTTCTAACATGCAACATAAAGAAGCATGTTATGCTTACGGGTTAATAATGTTCGCTTCTCATCAAATGGAGAAAAAGAACATTGGGTTGAAACTTTTAAATAAAACATTTTCACAAGTGACGGACTCAGTAGTTGGGGTAAGAAACAAGGTTTTTAGATTTCTACGAGGCTGTTGGGCATTACGAAACCCTCGTCCTTTTGATGACATAACAACATGCTGCCTAGCCAATGGTCGTAACGGTTACTTTCCACATGATCAAGGATGGGAAGTCGTCTTAGTAAAACCAGAATGCATGACTTGTTTCTGGACTTATGAATTACATGTCTTTATTTCTTTTGCTGAACAACTTACGTATTAACTAGAATTGCCTTTATAGTTGTCGGGTAGCGAAGTTATTATGTGCTATATTTCATCCTATATGTATAATAGTGGTATTGTAAGTTTGTAATATTTTGTATAAAGTTTGAACGCGAAATATTATTGTAATAAGTTTTTCATATAGAAGCGTAGTAGTTGAGTTGTATAGTAGCTAGTAAGTGTGAACTTAACGGGTAGGTACTACCCGAATTAAAACTATAAAATGCTAATATGAAGAAAAAGCTTTTATAAATAAGTTCATATAATGCTACGAGATACTATTGACTACTCTTAAATTCTATATGATTAACTCAATTCTTTTGGCTATTTTTGAAGGAAATGGCACCAGCGACTCGTCAGAATTTGAACATGAGCGAGGAAGACTTCCGTGTTTTCCTTGCAGCAAACATAGCCGCAGTACAGGCTGTGATGCAAAATAACAATAACTCTGGATCTAGCAGTGGAACTAATTCCACAAGAAATCGTGTAGGATGCTCCTATAAAGAATTCACTGCCTGCAAACCTTTAGAATTTGATGGAACTGAAGGACCAATTGGATTGAAATGGTGGACCGAGAAAGTCGAATCGGTGTTTGCCATAAGTAAGTGTACTGAAGAGGACAAAGTTAAGTACGCTACGCATACCTTTACAGTTACTGCGTTAACGTGGTGGAACACCTATCTTTAACAGGTAGGACAAAATGCTGCTTACGCACTACCGTGGTCGGCATTCAAGCAATTGATGAACAAGCAGTACCGTCCTAGAAACGAAGTCAATAAGCTCAAGGTAGAGCTTAGAGAGTTACAAACACAAGGGTTCGACATTACCACATATGAACGACGATTCACAGAGTTGTGCCTATTATGTCCAGGAATGTTCGAAGATGAAGAAGAGAAGATCGACGCGTTTATAAAAGGGTTACCAGTAAGGATTTAAGAAGATGTGAGTTCACACGATCCCGCTTCCATACAAAAGGCATGTCGAATGGCTCATAAACTCATAAATCAGATTGAGGGAAGAATTAAAGAGCAGGCGGCCGAAGAAGCCAACACGAAACAACTCAAGAGAAAGTGGAAAGAAACCAGTGACAAGGGTCACCAATACAACAACAACAATTACAACCACAATCGCAACAACTATCCCAACAACCACAACAACAATCGCAACAATAACCGCAATCCCAACAATAACTACAACAAACGTCCCAACAACAACAACAACAACAATAGCAACTACAACAACCGTTCCAACATAAATTAACAATCCCAACAACAACTTTAATAACAACAACGGCAACAAAAACCAAAAATGCCAAAGGTGTGAAGAGTACCACCAGAATGGGTTCTGCACGACATTTTGCACCAAGTGTAAAAGAACTGGCCATGGTGCGAAAAAGTGTGAGGTCTACGGACCAAAGTTTAACAGAACTAAAGGAATAAATAGTGGCGAAACAAGTAATGCCGCCTTTGCTTGTTATGGATGTGGAAAACCGGGCCACATTAGAAGTAATTGCCCGAATCAGGGGAATACTAATGGGCAGGGCCGTAGAAGAGTTTTCAATATTAATACGGCAGAAGCGCAGGAAGACCCGGAGCTTGTTACGGGTACGTTTCTTATTGATAATAAATCTGCTTATGTTTTATTTGATTCGGGTGCGGATAGAAGCTATATGAGTAGAGATTTTTATGCTAAGTTAAGTTGCCCATTGACGCCTTTGGATAGTAAATTTTTACTCGAATTAGCAAACGGTAAATTAATTTCAGCAGATAATATATGTCGGGATAGAGAAATTAAACTGGGGGATGAAATGTTTAAAATTAATTTAATACAAGTCTAGTTAGGGAGTTTTGATCTAATAATTGGCATGGACTGGTTGAAAAATGTGAGAGCAGAGGTCGTTTGTTACAAAAATGTGATTCGCATTATGCGTGAAAAAGGAAAACCATTAATGGTGTACGGAGAAAAGAACAACGCAAAATTAAATCTTATTAGTAGTTTGAAGGCACAGAAACTAATAAGAAAAGGTTGTTACGTCATTCTAGCACACATCAAGGAAGTTAAACCTGAAGAAAAGAACATCAGTGATGTTCCCGTCGCAAAAGAATTTCCTGATGTATTTCCGAAATAATTACCGGGATTACCTCCACATCGATCCGTTGAATTTCAAATAGACCTTGTACCAGGAGCTGCACCAATAGCTCGTACTCCATACAGACTCGCACCCAGAGAAATGAAAGAATTACAAAGTCAATTACAGGAACTGTTAGAGCGTGGTTTCATTCGACCAATTACATCACCATGGGGAGCTCCTGTTCTGTTTGTCAAGAAGAAAGATGGTACATTCAGGTTGTGTATTGACTACCGAGAGTTGAACAAACTTACCATCAAGAACCGTTACCCACTACCGAGAATCGACAACTTATTTGATCAACTACAAGGCCCGTCAGTTTATTCGAAGATTGATTTACGTTCTGGGTATCATCAAATGCGGGTGAAGGAGGATGATATTATAAAGACTGCTTTTAGGATGCGTTACGGTCATTACGAGTTTATGGTTATGCCGTTTGGGTTGACTAACGCACCAGCTGTGTTCATGGACCTCATGAACTGAGTGTGTGGACCATACCTTGACAAGTTTGTCATTGTTTTCATCGATGACATACTTATTTACTCAAAGAATCAACCAAGAGCATGAAGAACATTTGAGAAAAGTGCTAGAGTTGTTAAGAAAAGAAAAACTGTATGCTAAGTTTTCAAAGTGTGCATTTTGGTTGGAAGAAGTTCAATTCCTCGGTCATATAGTGAATAAAGAAGGTATTCAGGTGGATCCAGCAAAGATTGAAACCGTTGAAAAGTGGGAAACCCTGAAAACTCCAAAACACATACGCCAATTTTTAGGGCTAGCTGGTTATTACAGGAGATTCATCCAAGATTTTTCCAAAATAGCAAAACCCTTGACTGCATTAACGCATAAAGGGAGGAAATTTGAATGGAAGATGAACAAGAAAAAGCGTTTCAATTGTTAAAGAAAAAGTTAACTACATCACCTATATTGTCATTACCTGAAGGGAATGATGATTTTGTGATATATTGTGACGCCTCAAAGAAAGGTCTCGGTTGTGTATTAATGCAACGAACAAAGGTAATTGCTTATGCGTCAAGACAATTGAAGATTCACGAGCAGAATTATACGATGCATGATTTGGAATTAGGCGTGGTTGTTTTTGCATTAAAGACTTGGAGGCACTACTTATATGGGGTCAAAAGTATTATATATACCGACCACAAAAGTCTTCAACACATATTTAATCAGAAACAACTGAACATGAGGCAGCGCAGGTGGATTGAATTGTTGAATGATTACGACTTTGAGATTCGTTACCACCCGGGAAAGGCAAATGTGGTAGCCGACGCCTTGAGCATAAAGGACAGAGAACCCATTCGAGTAAAAGCTATGAATATAATAATTCACAATAACCTTAATACTCAAATAAAGGAGGCACAACAAGGAGTTTTAAAAGAGGGAAATTTAAAGGATGAAATACCCAAAGGATCGGAGAAGCATCTTAATATTCGGGAAGACGGAACCCGGTATAGGACTGAAAGAATTTGGGTACCAAAATTTGGAGATATGAGAGAAATGGTACGTAGAGAAGCTCATAAAACCAGATACTCAATACATCCTGGAACGGGAAAGATGTACAAGGATCTTAAGAAACATTTTTAGTGGCTGGGTATGAAAGCCGATGTTGCTAAATACGTAGGAGAATGTTTGACGTGTTCTAAGGTCAAAGCTGTGCATCAGAAACCATCAGGTCTACTTCAACAACCCGAAATCCCGGAATGGAAATGGGAAAATATTACCATGGATTTCATCACTAAATTGCTAAGGACTGCAAGTGGTTTTGATACTATTTGGGTAATAGTTGATCGTCTTACCAAATCAGCACACTTCCTGCCAATAAGAGAAGATGACAAGATGGAGAAGTTAGCAGAACTATATTTGAAGGAAGTCATCTCCAGATATGGAATACCAATCTCTATTATCTCTGATAGGGATGGCAGATTTATTTCAAGATTTTGGCAGACATTACAGTAAGCATTAGGAACTCGTCTAGACATGAGTACTGCCTATCATCCCCAAACTGATGGGCAGAGTGAAAGGATGATACAACCGCTTGAAGACATGCTACGAGCATGTGTTATTGATTTTGGAAACAGTTTGAATAGACACCTTCCATTAGCAGAATTTTCCTACAACAACAGCTACCATTTAAGCATTGAGATGGCGCCGTTTGAAGCACTTTATGGTAGAAAGTGCAGGTCTCCGATTTGTTAGTGTGAAGTGGGGGATAAACAGATTACGGGTCTGGAGATAATACAAGAAACTACCGAGAAGATTATCCAAATTCAACAACGGATGAAAACCGCCCAAAGTCGACAAAAGAGCTACGCTGACATTAAAAGAAAAGATATAGAATTTGAAATTTGAGAGATGGTCATGCTTAAAGTTGAACCTTGGAAAGGCGTTGTTCGATTTGGTAAACGAGGGAAATTAAATCCAAGGTATATTGGACCAATCAAGATTATTGATCGTGTCGGACCAGTAGCTTACCGACTTGAGTTACCTCAACAACTCGCGGCTGTACATAACACTTTCCATGTCTCGAATTTGAAGAAATGTTTTGCTAAAGAAGATCTCACTATTCCGTTATACGAAATCCAAATCAACGAAAAACTTCAATTCATCGAAGAACCCATCGAAATAATGGATCGTGAGGTTAAAAGACTTAAGCAAAACAAGATACCAATTGTTAAGGTTCGATGGAATGCTCATAGAGGACCCGAGTTCACCTGAGAAGATCAGATGAATAAGAAATACCCGCACTTATTTCCAGAAGATACGTCAACACCTCCAACTGCTTAAAATTTCGGGACGAAATTTATTTAACGGGTAGGTACTGTAGTGACCTGAACTTTTCCATGTTTATATATATTAAATGAAATTGATATTTACATGATTAAGTGTTTCCAACATGTTAAGCAATCAAACTTGTTAAGACTTGATTAATTGAAATAGGTTTCATATAGACAATTGACCACCCAAGTTGACCGGTGATTCACGAACGTTAAAACTTGTAAAAAAAAACTACATGATGTCATATATATGGATATATATATAGTTAACATGATATTATTATAATTAAAAATATCATTAAGTATATTAACAATGAACTACATATGTAAAAACAAGACTACTAACTTAATGATTTCGAAACGAGGCATATATGTAACGATTATCGTTGTAACGACATTTAATTGTATATATATCATATTAAGATATATTAATACATCATAATATCATGATAATGTAATAATTTAACATCTCTTTACATATAATAAACAATGGGTTAACAACATTTAACATGATCGTTAACCTAAAGGTTTCAAAACAACACTTACATGTAACGACTAACGATGACTTAACGACTAAGTTAAAATGTATATACATGTAGTGTTTTAATATGTATTCATAAAAATTTGTAAAGACTTTAAGACACTTATCAAAGTACTTCTACTTAACAAAAATGCTTACAATTACATCCTCGTTCATTTTCATCAACAATTCTGCTCGTATGCACTCGTATTCGTACTCGTACAATACACAGCTTTTAGATCTATGTACTATTGGTATATACACTCCAATGATCAGCTATTAGCTGCCCATGTGAGTCACCTAACACATGTGGGAACCATCATTTGGCAACTAGCATGAAATATCTCATAAAATTACAAAAATATTAGTAATCATTCATGACTTATTTACGTGTAAGCAAAATTACATATCCTTTATATCTAATCCATATACCAACGGCCAAAAATACCTAAAAACACTTTCATTCTTCAATTTTTTTCATCTAATTGATCTCTCTCAAGTTCTATCTTCAAGTTCTAAGTGTTCTTCATAAATTCTATAAGTTCTAGTTTCATAAAATCAAGAATACTTCCAAGTTTGCTAGCTTACTTCCAATCTTCTAAAGTGATCATCCAACCTCAACAAATCTTTCTTATTTACAGTAAGATATCTTTCTAATACAAGGTAATACTCATACTAAAACTTTGATTCAATTTCTATAACTATAACAATCTTATTTCGAGTGGAAATCTTACCTGAACTTGTTTTCGTGTCATGATTCTGCTTCAAGAACTTTCAAGCCATCCAAGGATCCTTTGAAGCTAGATCTATTTTTCTCATTTCCAGTAGGTTTATCCATAAAACCTGAGGTAGTAATGATGTTCATAACATCATTCGATTCATATATATAAAACTACCTTATTCGAAGGTTTAAACTTGAAATCACTAGAACATAGTTTAGTTAATTCTAAACTTGTTTGTAAACAAAAGTTAATCCTTCTAAATTGACTTTTAAAATCAAGTAAACACATGTTATATATCTATATGATATGCTAACTTAATGATTTAAAACCTGGAAACACGAAAAACACCGTAAAGCCGGACATACGCCGTCGTAGTAACACCGCGGGCTGTTTTGAGTTAGTTAATTAAAAACTATGATAAACTTTGATTTAAAAGTTGTTCTTCTGGGAAAATTATTTTTCTTATGAACATGAAACTATATCCAAAAATCATGGTTAAACTCAAAGTGGAAGTATGTTTTCTAAAATGGTCATCTGGACGTCGTTCTTTCGACTGAAATGACTACCTTTACAAAAATGACTTGTAACCCGCATTTATGACTATAAACCTATACTTTTTATATTTAGATTCATAGAGTATAGTTCAATATGAAACCATAGCAATTTGATTCACTCAAAACGGATTTAAAATGAAGAAGTTATGGGTAAAACAAGATTGGATATTTTTTTGATTGTTGTAGCTACGGGAAATATTGTAACAATTCTATACAAACCATATCCTAGCTAACTTATATTGTATTATACATATATCCTAATATATTATGTAATCTTGGGATACCATAGACATGTATGCAAATGTTTTGACATATCATATCGACCCATGTATATATATTATTTGGAACAACTATAGACACTTTATATACAGTAATGTTGGAGTTAACTATACAGGGTTGAGGTTGATTCCAAAAATATATATACTTTGAGTTGTGATCTAGCCTGAGACGTGTATACACTAGGTCGTGGATTGATCCAAGATAATATATATCGATTTATTTCTGTACATCTAACTATGGACAACTAGTTGTAGGTTACTAACGAGGACAGCTGACTTAATAAACTTAAAACATTAAAATGTATTAAAATGCTGTAAATATATTTTGAAAATACTTTGATATATATGTACATATTTGTTATAGGTTCGTGAATCGACCAGTGGCCAATTCTTACTTCCCGACGAAGTAAAAATCTGTGAAAGTGATGAAATGACCCGTTCATATACATTATAAACGATTCACAATAGTTGATTACATTGCGAGGTATTTGACCTCTATATGATACATTTTACAAACATTGCATTCGTTTTTAAAAGACAAAATTTCTTTACATCAAAAATTGACAGGCATGCATACCATTTCATAATATCCACTATCCAACTATAAATTGATTTAATAATAATCTTTGATGAACTCAATGACTCGAATGCAACGTTCTTCGAAATATGTTATGAAAGACTCCAAGTAATATCTTTAAAATGAGCAAATGCACAGCAGAAGATTTCTTTAACACCTGAGAATAAACATGCTTTAAAGTGTCAACCAAAAGGTTGGTGAGTTCATTAGTTTATCATAATCATTTATTTCTATCATTTTAATAGACCACAAGAATTTCATTTCCAGTTCTCATAAATATACGTCCCATGCATAGAGACAAAAATAATCATTCATATGGTGAACACCTGGTAACCGACATTAACTAGATACATATAAGAATATCCCCTATCATTCCGGGATCCTCCTTCGGACATGATATAAATTTCTAAGTACTAAAGCATCCGGTACTTTGGATGGGGTTTGTTAGGCCCAATAGATCTATCTTTAGGATTCGCGTCAATTAGGGTGTCTGTTCCCTAATTCTTAGATTACCAGACTTTAATAAAAAGGGGCATATTCGATTTCGATAATTCAACCATAGAATGTAGTTTCAATTACTTGTGTCTATTTCATCAAACATTTATAAAAGCGCATGTATTCTCAGTCCCAAAAATATAAAGGGTAAAAAGGCAAATGAAACTCACACATATAAATATTATAAAACAGTTAATAAAGCATTTGCATGTATTCTCAGCCCAAAAATGTAATGAGTAAAAAGGGAGCAAATGAAACTCACCATACTGTATTTCGTAGTAAAAATACATATAACGTCATTGAACAAGTGCAAGGTTGGTCTCGGATTCACGAACTTAAATTAATTATATATAATTATGTGTTGGTCAATATTTGTCTAACAAATTAGGCCAAGTCATAGTGTACCACAATCCTAATGCTCGAGACTAATATGCAAAAGTCAACAAAAGTAAATTTGACTCACAATAATTTCCAAAAATCTATACATGATTAATATATAGTTTAAATATCGTCGTTTTATATTTTTAAATATTTTTAAAAGATTTATTAGAGTAAATAATATAATTTATTTATTAATAAATAAAATTTTATATTAATTTTATATAATATAATATACTTTTATATATATTAAGTAATAAAATTTATTGGGTTCATTTAATATCATAAAGATAATATGATAGGTATTATTAAAGTAAGTTATTACACGTAGTAAAATATGTTTGTATCACATATTTATTTGATAAAATAATATCTATAATGATAGTAAGTAAAAGTTGTATTATTTTGTAATAATAATTATTATTATAAAAATATCAATATTTATAATTACTAAGATGACATTATGATAAAACGATAATTCTAATTATGATAACTTTAATATTTACGATAATTTTTAATATTATCTTTAAAATAATAATTCTATTTAAAATAATAATAATAATGATATTTTATAGTAACAATGACATTTCTATTAAAATGATAATTTTTGTTAAAATGATAGTTTTAATACTAACGATATTTTTAATAATAATAGTAATGATAAAAATAATAAGAACGATAATTTTATCTAAATCAATATCTTATAATATTTTAATTTCATCATGATACTCTTACTCATTATTTCCTAATCGTTTCGTTTAATAGCTTTTAATCGTCTTTTATATCGTGTTCATAATAATGATAATAATAGTAATCAAAATAATTAGGTGTTACAAATATTTGTTTTAATTACACTAATATTAATAATGATAGTTACTATAACATTTTTAACGATAATACTAATAATTATCTTAATGATAATATAGTAATAATAATAATAACAATGACAATATCCATTTTTAAATAATGATATATATATTAATAATGATGATAATAATAATAATAATACTACTAATAATAATAATAATAATAATTGGATAATAATAATAATAATACTAATTATAACTTTAACGATAATAACGATAGTAATAATAAAAAAAAAATAACAATTTTTAATGATAAATCCCTTTTATTGATAAAGATAATAATAATGATAATAATAAGATAAAACTAGAACGACGATAAAAACGACGATAATAATAATCATTTTTAATAAAAATATCGAAAATTAAATTGATTATAACTTCTAATCCGTTCATCGAAACCATTCGATATCTAAAGGAAAAGTCCTTAATTTTTCGCTAGCTTTCCAAGGACATGCATATCTTATACCTTATCTCAACCGCAAGTGTAACTAATTCAATATTCAACCTAATCTATCTAAGGGCAATATCAAAAGTACAAGCATGCATAATCCTAAATACTCGAGCACTAGTCAGGGATACACTATTAGTATGTAAAAGTTAAATTATGAGTACTCACGTATCAATATTGAGATTCAATATTGCAGGAAAGGTACGTAGACGCAACGGAAATGATAAACACTATATTGACCTCACGAGCATACCCATGAACCATACTCAATCACCTCCATAGCTATAACCCATAATTTCCTTAATCCTATCCTACTCGAAAAACAATTTCGAAATCACTCGGACAGCACCCCGTCGTAATATTTTATGTATACTAATAATATCTTGAAATAATACGGAGTAAATATATATATGTAAATCGATTGAGAGAGTTTAGAGAAAAATATTTTCAAGTTTCTATGAAATAATGAAACCTATTGAATTCTATTTATAATAAATTTTTGAATTATTAAAGTGAATTATTAAAGTATGAATTATTAAAGTGAATTATTAAAGTATAAATTATTAAAGTGAATTATTAAAGTATGAATTATTAAAGTGAATTATTAAAGTATGAATTATTAAAGTGAATTATTAAAGTATGAATTATTAAAGTGAATTATTAAAGTTAAAGTAAAGTAAAAATAAAGTAAAGTTAAAGTTTAAGTATAGTAAAAGTATAAAACTATGTACGTATAATACGCGTATAAATATATATAATATTAATTTAAATCGTTATATATATTTAAT
This sequence comes from Rutidosis leptorrhynchoides, assembly GCF_046630445.1. Taxonomy (NCBI): domain Eukaryota; kingdom Viridiplantae; phylum Streptophyta; class Magnoliopsida; order Asterales; family Asteraceae; genus Rutidosis; species Rutidosis leptorrhynchoides. Next base: position 193,421,818 of record NC_092336.1, read on the forward strand.
AAAATAAAATATAAATATCGTTATCTTTATCATACTAGTTAAGTAATGAGTTGTCAAAAGTGGTTCTAGATATTTATAAAAGTTATATACGTTTTAATAATAAAGTTCTTTTTAAACTGAAAACGTTTTTGTACGTTTGAAACTAAATAGATCAATCGAGTCTTTATGAGATTCAATCTTCCACTATCCTTTGTCTAGTTCTCAATGATTGAAAATTTGTTCTTATTTATAAATCACTTTACCATTTTCCGAATATTATTAAAACGGAAAGATTTCTCAAATCAACGTGGGCCTTTCAACAGAGACTTGTAATCATAATTCAATATATCTGATAATTTAATCATTTGATCTTATCTTCTAATTCCATTGATAAATATTTTGAAACAGATACAATCATATAAAGTATTTAATCTAATATTTTGTTTACGTTTCAAGTTATAATATATATACACATATACATATATAATCATATTCGTTTAATGGTTCGTGAATCGTTGGAACATGGTCGAGGTTGAATGAATGTATGAACATAGTTTAAAATTCTTGCAATTTAACTTAACAAATATTGCTTATCGTGTCGGAAACATATAAAGATTAAAGTTTAAATTTGGTTGGAAATTTCCGGGTTGTCACAAGTGAGTTATAGTCCCACTTTTAAAATCTAATATTTTGGGATGAGAATACATGCAAATTTTATAAATGTTTTACGAAATAGACACAAGTAAATGAAACTACATTTTATGGGTGAATGATCGAAGCCGAATATGCCCCTTTTTAGCTTGGTAGCCTAAGAATTTAGGAACAGACCCCCAAATTGACGCGAATCCTAAAGATAGATCTATCGGGCCCAACAAGCCCCATTCTAGAATTTGGAATGCTTTAGTACTTCAATTTTATCATGTTCGATGGGTGTCCCGGAATGATGGGGATATTCTATATGCATCTTGTTTATGTCGGTTACCAGGTGTTCACCATATGAATGAATTTTATCTCTATGTATGCGATGTATATTGAAATATGAAATCTTGTGGTCTATTTTTATGATTTGATAATATATAGGTTAAACCTATAACTCACCAACATTTTTTGTTGACGTTTTAAACATGTTTATTCTCCGGTGATTATTAAGAGCTTCCGATGTTGCATACTAAAATAAGGACAAGATTTGGAGTCCATGCTTGTATGATATTGTGTAAAAACTGCATTCAAGAAACTTATTTTTTGATGTAATATATTCTTAATGTAAACCATTATGTAATGGTCGTGTGTAAACGGTATATTTTAGATTATCATTATTTGATAATCTATGTAATGCTTTTTAAACATTTATCGATAAAATAAAGGTTATGGTTGTTTTAAAAATGAATGCAGTCTTTGAAAAACGTCTCATATAGAGGTCAAAACCTCGCGACGAAATCAATTAATATGGAACGTTTATAATCAATATGAACGGTACATTTCAAATCTAGACACTTCCAATCCCGAACACACATGTCAACGACCACTCGTACAGATTATACCAGTTTATCTATGATTTCCTTCACCAACAAAAAGGAACCCCAATAGACACATTTGTAGACTATTCCTCAAGATACCCTAGTGAGAATATCACCACCTTGAAGTCTACCACCTTTTCAACTTTTCACTTTCTCGTTGGTACACTAACCTCTCATAGCTCTATGAACTTACAAACCCCATCTTCTCTCCCCATGCACGCTCCCACTGTACGAGCAAGGACTAAATTGCAGCTACTCGAGAAGAAACTTGGTTCGTATCACCGGTTAGTCACAAATTACTTTTCCATCGAAGAGTAAAATAACTATTCGAAGCCCTAGTGTTACCCGAAATCAATACACCAACCTTGATAAAATTGGAGAAATAAGTCGCTCAACCATCTCCACATCCTCACTAGTTGTCTAACTCCCACTAGCTCGATAACTTCCGTCGGTTACCAAACTCACACCGAGTTCCCAATGACCTCAACGATCCTAGAAAGCTCAAGTTCCGAACTTACACAATTATCAGCCTCTTCTATCTCCTAAAGACTCCTAATTGGTCACCCCGAAGATACTGCTCGTTTGTTGATCCATCACCCAAAACCTGAGCACCGGTCAAATGTGTTCTATTCGACACCCTTCGACAACCAATTTACCTTAGTTAGAGAAGCTAAAAAATGCTCGTATATTTCATTGCTTGGAATATTCGACCATACACTTGGTCCCCCATTTCGAAACACGCAAGCATCAAACTTCTCCCCATACTCCCACTATCGACTTTCAACCGATGCATCTTATTCTTTACCTAACTGCTCTAACCTGAGAGAAAAAACACCCTCCTGAGCTCCCATAACAAACTCATATCTCTGAAAACATAGCTCGTATCGCTCGAAGTTTTCGAGACAAAACCATCTCGCCCTCGCGTCATCAAACCCAAAAAACGTCATCCTGAAACTGCCCAGATTCAAAAAATCATTTCTCAGGATCCAATGGTTCGATCGGCCATAATTATGTACCACATGTAGATCCGTATATATTCTATCCACCACCAAAAACATAAGTCGATCTAACAGTTAACGAACTCGCTATGAATTTCTTCTACAACAGCTCCTGAAACTCCGAATTTGAAAGTTCAATCATTCTTTCGCATGGGATCGCGAAGAACGAGAACTCAGATCTGACACTGGGATCTCCCGAAAAATCTATCCGCAATGAACCCATCGACCCGACCTTTGACTCTGTTGGATAGTAATCCAATGATAATATTCAAATGTTAATCACTTTGTTTTGATGATAACACCAAGCCTTAAGTGCTTAATGCGTATAGGACAACACAAGTTCACAAACCTACATGATCTCTTGCAAACGACCGATACACATAATAAAAAAGTCAAAAGAGTCATTTGAAAAACTCAGGAAGTACACGGCTAGGTCCACAGTCGACCGCAGCTCAGACCGTGAGTGTCTTGTACCTTGGGTTTTTGAGAAATCAGGTACACTGTCGACTCCACGGCCGACTGTGGATCGACCGCAGTTCATTCTGTCCAAATTCTTGACAAAATAAAGTTTGACCACTTCGGAGCATCAATAATTCACGAAACCTTTTTCAACATACTTAGAATAGTTGCGAGTCAAATGCCTACCTGATCTATTTATTTAGGTTATGTATATGTTCATCAATATTCATGCTCTGGAACATGCCTTTATTTGATTATCATGATTACTTGGTTGCTATACATGATTGTTACTTGTAGTGTGAATTCTAATTGAGTTTGTAAGTAACTAGAGGGGGGTGAATAGTTACTTAATACATTTTTACCACTTTTTCGATTGATCACCAAATTCGATTAATTATGATCAACCAATTCAACTCAAACTTGATGTATGTAGTGTATATGTTCAAAATGATGAATAAAGTAATGTAAAGAACATAGACACAAAGATTTATAGTGGTTCGGGTGGATGTTAACTAATCCACCTTAATCCACTTCCCGATTACACTAATTGGGATTTGTTGCTTCACTAAGCACTTTTCTCTAAACCCGGTGGAGATCCGATTTACAAGTCTTCAACTTCTTTGGTAGACAACAAACCTAATCTTTCTATCCCTTTGAAAGATCAACTCCAACCTAGATCAACTTTTCTTTACCTTGGACAAGTATTAATCTTCAAATAAGATTAATCAACTCCCTAAGTCCCTTTAAGGAAGTAGATCACTAAGCTAGCCTATGCTTCCACTAATTGAAGTTACAAGACTTATACACTTTGCAATGATGATCCTAAGACAATACTAGGACATACATTACACTAAGTAAACTCACGAGATTAATATTTTTGATTAGTAAGTTTACAACAACCAAATTCTATATCTATAAGATTATAGAATCTTCTCTTGCTTGATCACATTTGAGTAGTAATTAGAGCCCTTGTGATCTCTAGAAATAAGCCTTTGAAATATGCAAGAGGGTCAGCTTTAAATGCCCTTTAATGTTTGCCTTTTATAGTGGGATTCAAAAAATAGTCGTTGACACACGGTTGCCAGCACGGTCGACCGTAGTTCGACCGTGCGTGCTCTAGTCCAAATTTGGTATCCGTTGTATAGCCGTTTGACTCAAATTTGAACACCAAATTTTGGCACCTTTACTCCTTCTAGCACCTGCAAAAGAAACCAAACATCCTATGCAAGTACTATATGCATTAAGTGTGTGAGATTTCGTCTTATTGTGTGAAAGTGACTTAACATTCCAAAAGTTGTAAACCCAACATTCTTGGAGAAGTGTATTGATGGATATTTTCGGAAATCTCAGTTTGGTCAAGACTTAGTTAGTCACATTAATGCCTTTGGTTCAATTCTAAAGACTAGTCACTATGTCATTAACTTCCTAGTTTCAATTAATCACAAGTCATGTTCCATTTGAGTTTAGGTAGAGATTAATTGAATGATGTCTTTCTAAGATAATCATTAAGTATGTAGAGACTTCAAAGTTAAGTCATACTTGAATAAGCAATCACACTTAGTTACTTAGACTAGACCAAATAGACAATTGACTATAATTTCATTGTGAACTATTTTACACTTAATTTATTGGAGTAGGTTAGTTACTTGATTCCTAACTAGTAAGCACATAGCAAACATATTAATCAAGTTGACAAATTTATGAGTATTAAGCATATTGGCAAGTAGCAAGTAATACTCACACATAGCAAGAGATAGTTACTCTAAGATCAATCATATATATATTTGCACAACTTGTAATTTAAGCTTTTAGCAAGCTTACTTGCAATATAACATATTGTATGATTAATGTGTAAGAACACATTAATGTCCAACACATGCACAAGGGAAAAGAAATCTCTAGTTGGGACTTGGTGACCATCCTAAATGTATCTAAGTGTATTTTAGGATTACAAGTCTTTACTAGTTACACTTGAAAGCATTTCCCTTAATTAATCACTAAGTCATCTTTAATAGTAATTATTGTTCTAGTGACATTGGCTTAAGTGTGTTGGTACTTGATGATCATACTAAGGATGTCTAGATAAGAATTAAGATCACAAGTTGTTGATTAACACTTATGTGTTATGCCTAATCTTGGTTAATTTGTCATTAAGATGTCATTAGGCGTAATTAACCAAAATTAGTGTTTTTATGACCAAAACTCAATTGAGTATGGAGAAGACATCTATTCTGAGCATGTTGAAAAGGGTTTCATGAATTATAGATGTCGGGAACTAGTCAAACTTTATTTGGTCAAAATTGGTAACAGAGAAAACTGCGGTCGCACTGTGGTTGACCGTGGTAGCGACTGTGCAACTTGTTTTCACAAAATTGCGTTGAAATTCAGTTTGGGGTTCTGCGGTTGGCTATGCGGTCTGCCTTTGACTGTGTATGTTGCTGAACTTTTAATTCTATTCTTTTAAGCTATATTTGACTTGGTCATTTGCAAGATAAAGTATGGATTAGTGACCTTGCGTGTTTTATGTTAAGATGTCGGTCATCACTTATGCATATGTATGTGTCATCATCAAAACATATTCTTTGGTTAATCATCATACTATTCTTTGTCGTTTAGTTCATTATCCAACATTCTCCCCCTTTTTGATGATGACAAACATACAAGTGATGAGGGACATTTTTCTATAAATATGCAAGTGTTAACAATCACTTTTATCCATCTTTCTACCCCTTTTGTCGAACAAAAAAGGTTAGCTCCCCTTAGAACTATGCTCGCCCTTAGAGCAAAGCTCCCCCTTAAATTGTGCACGTTGGAAAATTTTTATTAAAACATAACAAGCACACATTTTATTTAGAGCAAGCAAGAAACATAGTTATGCATATAGCACAACAAATTGTACCTAATCCAAAATGCTTTTAAGCCACACTCAATGGAGTCATGCATGAGTGATAATACAATTGTTCCCAAAAGACGATGTAGGAGTCAATGCGTTGAGGTGTTTGAACATGAGTGTCAATCGGTGACCGTAGGGAAAAGGTTGCATAGGATATTGTTTAAGATCTTGCATCCTAGAAGCCATTATATAGGCAAGATTTACTTGTATGGACTTGGTTAAGCACCACATGAGTCCAAGTTCAGTCATGGATACTTTATCATCATCTTCTTTCCTGAAGAAGATATTGTGACTTATGATCATTTTACATGTCCCATACTCTGGTCTAATGTCATTTTCAGAAATTCCTTCTTGACAGAGAGTACTTAGTTTTAGTTCCGGATTAATGAAGAGTGAGGTTAGTGCTCTTCTTGGAATGAACTTGGGAAGAAGTTGTATATGATTCTTCATATCATAGAACTCAGCTCCTTTTGTTGCCACTCTAAGGATGTAGCCAAATCGCTCAAGTGTCATCACATGGTCTTGATCAAGCAGAGTGAATTTTACCCTTCGGTCAGAGGTAAATTCAAACTATGAATAGAATTGCTTGACAAGCGAAGGAAATGTGTAGGTTTTGAGTGAAAGAAATGATCCCCATCCAATTTTGTCAAACTCACTTTGAAGAGTAGGATAATCATAGAACACTTCATGTTCTTCTTGGATGTGTCTTGAATCATCTTGAGTGTTCTTCTTTTCATCACATGAAAGTTTGTTGATAACTTTTATCATTTTGAGATTTGAGTGATGTTTGGAATTTGAGAAAATAAAGGGTTTTGAAGAACTAATTGCTTTGGGGTG